>NC_140225.1:302500-347500 GCF_951802725.1 Rutilus rutilus
GATGTACATTTCAGACATCTTTGCTTTCATTAAAACCTAGTTGAGTGTAATTATTCAGTTTGATTTCAGTGTTTATAAGCATTCAGTGACATAAGCGTCGCGCTCTGTGTTAAGCCCCGCCCCCTTTGATCTGATTGGCTAATCTCCTCCACTCTGACAGTGACGATCGCCGTTAGACGTTGATCAGCTGAGATGAGAAAATCGGTTATTTTGGCATTAGTAGAAGTTTGAGGCACATTAATGTCATTATTGGACAGTTATTTCACGACTTTTATTATACATCACGGATACAAACAGCTAACGTTAGTCCAGACCTCAACTGGTGGTGCGCACATCGAGTTTATAGACACTGAAAGGCGTTTCTGAGGTAAATGTGACATCATTGTTCTCCAGCTGTTTTACTGACGGTCGAAACACTGATTTATGGATTATATGAGTTTATTGATTTCAGGAAGTTGTTCTGAATCTTCTGATGTTCATTCAATTGATGTTGATTTGCTGCTGTAACTAGTAGTAAAGAAGAAGAGATGATTCTTCTGTCACACACACACATACACACACACACATTTACTGACTGGTTTACTGATGAAACTATCGGGATTTGAAAGCACAAGTATTATTGTGATTATTGGATGGCAGAAGCTACAAATAATGTTTAGTTTTGTTCACACATCGACTGAAACAGCCACAGACTAAAAGATCGATTTTTAGGATTCAAGAATCTAGAGGTCATTAAAGTGAACTTCAGTTAAAATGTATTAATCATTATTGCCAGCCCAGCCAGCACTAGTGATGATGATGATGATGTAGATGTAGTTTTAGTATGGCAGTGATTTTTATTTCTCAGAAAGTGGGTCAGAGACACACACACACACACACACACAGAGAGAGAGAGAGAGAGAGAGAGAGAGAGAGAGAGAGAGAGAGAGAGAGAGAGAGACAGACAGACAGCTGTGTGGATGTTGACATCTCTGGAAATGGTTTTGTGTGGAATGAGCTCTGGGTGGAGAGAGACAGATTCCGTGTGTGTGTGTGTGTGTGTGTGTGTGTGTGTTCTGTAACTCAGAGCAGCTGTGATGCAGGAAGAGGAAATGCCTGAGAGTCTCATTTCACCAGTGCTGGATCCCATCACAGAAACACACTGAACACACCCATCACACACACACACACACACACACTCATGGTGCTGTACTGAATGTTTACCATGTTCAATGATGTATGCCTGAGTGTAAAGCTTACAAAATTCATCAATTATGAAATGTGGCCGAATCAGCTATACAGCGAGTGAACATGTAGTTGTCTCTCTGTGTGTGTGTGTGTGTGTGTGTGTGTGTGTGTGTGTGTGTCTCAGGCTCTGCAGTCTGACGCTGAAGAAGCTGATCGTGTTGAAGGAGCTGGACAAGGACTTGAACTCGGTGCTCATCGCTGTGAAGATCCAGGTGAGCGTCGACTGAAGCGTCTGTCTTCTGTTGTTATAAAAGACAATAGAATAATTTATATCATGTCAGTTTAATGTTGTAATATCTGTATTTTTAGGACATAAATAAAATAATTTGAAGACAAAAAATGTTAATATGGTGAATGTTTAACATGATTTTTATGTTTATTATTTTAGCAGATGCTTTTATCCAGGAAAACAACTATAGATTCATCTTTAAGAGGCAATAAACTGAGAAGTGCCAGTAATGCAAAGTTTCAGACGTCATTCAGAATAGAACAAGCGAGAACAGGGATTAAGGGATATCAACGGACATTTTAAATAACACATTTACATCTGAAGAATGTGTCACACACACACACACACACACACACACACACACACACACACACACACACACACACACACACACACACACACACACACACGCACACACACACACTGAGAGACATGCTTAATATTGTGAAGATCCGCTGTATGCCACTGGTCCATGATTTTGTACATGTATTTAACTGCATCTATACTATTAATGTCCCTGTAAATCATTTATTTTAAGAGGACTTAAATAAATTGTTAAAATGTGCATGTGTGTGTGTGTGTGCAGGGCTCCAAACGAGTGCTGCGATCTAACGAGTACGTGGTTCCTCCCAGCGGCCTGTTGGAGACGCAGCTGGAGCTCAGCTTCTCTCTGCAGGTACAAAACACACAATCATTCTGCAAAAGTGCAACATTTTAAACCTGTAAATCCAGCAGCTCTTATCTGTTTATTTAGCACGGCCATGTTGCTACTTAAATCTTTTCTTTTAAAATCCCCCTGCAGTCAATCATTTTATCTCTTAAAACTCATCTTTGATCACCAAAATTACATATTTAAAAAAAATTTCATTTAAAAATATTATTCATGCCTTAATATATCTTGAATGTAACTCAACACACCCTTGCCTCATTTAGTATGCGCGGATCTATGAATATGCAAATGAGCCCCGCCTCCACTCACTCGCTCAGCTCAGAGATCCACTGGTTGACGATCACACGTTGATCTGATTGGTTACAAGGTAGTTTGTGACGTCAGAAACACCAGCGATTTCAAAGCGTGTTTTTGAGACTGTCTTTGGTTCACTGCAGTTTTAAGGAGAAAATACTCAGCAATACGTCCCGGGCATGATGTTAAACTGCGCCCAACGTGTTGGGAAGGTTACGGGCCACGATACTACCATCGTCCAAGCATATGCTCCGACGAGTACGAGCACTGATGACGAACTGGAAAAATGTTATGCTGCACTCCAGACCGGAGTAAAGCAGGAAAAAACGATATACGCATCGTGATGGGAGACTTCAATGCTAAAGTCGGGACAGACTTTGAAACGTGGAAGGGAGTTATAGGCCATCATGGATACGGTGAAGAAAATGAAAGAGGTGAACGACTCTTGCAATTCTGTCAGCTGAACAAACTGTGTATTATGAACACATGGTTTGAACACAAAGATACACAGAAGTGGACGTGGGCAGCACCCGAGAAAACATCGCCCGTAGCACCTGGTTGTAAAAACAGAAAAGTTATCAGTGCAAGAAACATGATCGATTTTGTAATGGTAGATCAAAGATGGAGAAGTTCATTCACATTCACAGACACTCGCAGCTTTCCTAGTGCACCGATCGGATCAACAGATCACAACTTAGTTTTAAGTAACATCAAGGTACGGTTTCAAGTCCAGCGGGCCATTGGAACAAGAGCTAGAATCGACATAGAAAAGCTGATCCAGCAGCCTACTGTGAAGCTTGAATATCAGATAGCCTTAGCAAATCGATTTGCCATGCTTGAGAACCTACCAGAAGATGTAGACAAAGCACTAGATGTAGTAAACTCTAACATCCAAGAAGCAGGAAAGAAACAATTGGGTTCGTAAGGAAGAAGAAAAAAACATGGATTAGTGAAGAGGTGCTGTTGCTCACTGACCAAAGAAGAGAGGTGAAGGCACAGCTGAATGCCAATCCAAGTCTAAAACACAAGTACAAACAATTATCTAAAGACATTAAAATGGGCCTAGTTAGATGTCGTCAAGAATGGACACAGCGGCAATGTGCAGAACTCGAATCAGCCAGTAGAAAAATTGACTTGCGAAAGCTATTCAGCAAGGTAAAAGAGATTTCGGGCGGACTGGCACTCAAAGTCTGGAGCGCAAATGTCAAAGATGAGACAGGCAAGCTGCTTTCGAGTGAAAATGAAATCAAGTCTAGGTGGCATAGGTATTGTAAGGACCTTTACAACCAGAATGTGTCAGTGGATAAAAGTGTGCTCGATGAACTCTGGCCTTCGAGTTTACACAATGACACAGAGCCGGATATTTTAGAGTCGGAGGTGAGAGCGGCAATCGACAATCTTAAACAACGCAAAGCACCCGGAGTCGATCGCATAGAAGGGGACCTAATGCGGCAAGGAGGCCAGACACTAGTTAAGGTAATGCACAACATCTGCAATAAAATATGGAAAACCTGGCAATTCCCTAAACTGTGGACACAGTCCTTGATAGTAGTCATCCCTAAAAAAGGCGACACAACAAAATGTGAGAATAATAGAACTATCAGCCTCATTTGTCACGCTAGTAAGATTATACTGGAAATCATACGTAGCAGGATGAAACCACGTATTGAAGGGCTGATGTCAGAGGAACAAGCCGGCTTTAGGCCAAGTCGGGGTACAATCGAGCAAATATTCTCACTAAGGTTATTGGCAGAAAAATATACCAAATTGCAAAATGGCGAGCTGTACATGATCTTCATTGACTTCAAGAAAGCATTCGATAGAGTGTGGCATGAAGCGCTTTGGGCGATCTTGCATCACTACGGTTTGCAACCAAAGCTGATCGGTTTGTTGGAAGACCTACATAAACGAGCCGAGAGCGCAGTAATCGTGGGCCATGATACAACGGATTGGTTTAAACAAACAGTCGGGCTTAGACAGGGTTGCATAATGTCACCAGATCTATTCAACCTGTATTTGGAACACATCATGAGACTTGCCCTAGACAGACAAAACATGGAAAATATCGGAGCAAGTGTCGGCGGAAGGCAGCTCAGCAACTTAAGATTTGCCGACGACATTGGTCTCATAGCTGAAACTCTGCAAAATAGCCAAGTATTAATCAGCCGCGTAAATGAGGAGAGCACCAGGTTCGGACAAGAGATCCACAATACAAAGACTGAATGGATGCGGGTAAGATCAACACCTAAAGAAGGCGAGGTAATTGAACAACAACACGTCTTGCTGAGAGGAGAACCGCTCGCAGAAGTAAAGACCTTCAAGTACCTGGGAGCAACAATAGCTGCAAATGGAGACTGTATGCAAGATATTCGCATCAGAACCGCGACAGCGCTCAGTTCAATGGGCGATCTCCAAAAGACATGGAAAGGCAGAGGAATCAGCATACACACCAAGATGCGCTTGTATAAAGCACTGATCCAGACAATAGCGCTATACGGCTGTGATACTTGGACCCTTAAAAAAGCGGAAGAGAAAAAACTCCTTGTATTCGAAATGGCCGCCCTAAGGAAGATACTCAGGGTTAGC
Source organism: Rutilus rutilus (assembly GCF_951802725.1). NCBI lineage: Eukaryota > Metazoa > Chordata > Actinopteri > Cypriniformes > Leuciscidae > Rutilus > Rutilus rutilus. The sequence continues at coordinate 307,507 of NC_140225.1, forward strand.
AGATTAGACAAAATCCGTAACGAGATAATACGACAGCGTACGGGGTGCCATCAAACGACTGTGCAAGTAGTACATGAGAGGCAGCATAGGTGGCTAGGGCATGTGCTGAGAATGAACGAAGAGCGTATAGCGAGGACGGTACTACAAGGAAAAGTAGATGGTAAAAGAAAACAAGGAAAGCCGAAGGCCACATGGATAAGATCGATCGAATATCGGACAAGTATGAGTTTACACCAAGCATCAATTGTGGCACGGGACAGAAATATTTGGAGAGAACTGGGTGAACGTATTGGAGCCCACGTCGGACTCACCAGCCGAGTGCTGATAAGGCGTAGAAGAAGAAGAAGACTCAGCAATGGTGTCGACTTATGAATTTACACATGCTTTGTCTTAAAGCATATTAAAAACACCACATAAACAACATTAAAAGCTGGACTTTCACCACAGGGCGACTTTAACATTTACTGACATCCACCATAGTAAGACTGAAAACCACATGACGAGTCAGAGCTCATCACAAGCTGAGAGAAATACTGATATATAGTGTCATACACACAAATACAAAACACACACGACACTAAAATAATGCAATAAACATTCATTTAACAACATAAGATGTAATGTAAAAACATAATGTACATAACGGATAACAAAAGCCTAATAAGCAAGATGAAAAGCCATTAAATGTGAAGTGTCACACAGGGAATTCTGGGAATGTCCATTTACGGCTTTTCACTGTAAATCATAAGATGATTTGTTCTTTTTACTTCCAATAATGGCATATTGCACAAAACGTAAGGTTAGATTAGAGTTTTTCTCTGTATACAGTAAAATAAAATACAAAAGTATAAAGTAAAAAGTAAAAAACAAAAGTAGATATTTTGAGAAACGCCCGTGCAGTGAAAGCTGTCCAGTGTTTGATCCCCAACGGTTCTTCATCTTATATTCTTTTACAGAAGAAATAAAGTCATGTTTAAACGACACGGGCGAGTAAATGATGACAGAATGATAATTTCTGGGTGAACCATCGTTTAGTTGTGCCTCAGTTCACGTCTGCTGTTCCCATGTTTCCTCTGGTGTCAGTATTCTCACTTCCTGAAGAGAGACGCCAACCGCCTGCAGATCATGCTCCAGAGAAGAAAACGCTACAAGAACAGGACGATTCTGGGCTTCAAGACTCTCGCTGTCGGAGTCATCGACATGGCGGAGGTACAAAACTATATCAGCGTCCACACAAATACACTAGACAGAAGTGACAGAACCCTGAGCATATGTTTGTAACAGATGCATGTGCTGTGAGTTTGAGACTGAGATGTTGAGTGTGTGATCAGGTGTTGCAGCATCCCACAGACGGCGGGCAGATTCTGGCTCTCCACATGAAGGAGGCGCCGGCTCGCGTGGCGGAGATCAGTGTGTTCTCACTGTCCAGTCAACCCATCGACCACGAGTACGGCAGCGCTCCGACCCGAGCCAAGACCAAAGCCTCGGGTACACACACACACACACACACACACTGTGATATCTCTTCAGTTGAGCTCCTTCTTTCTGGTGTATTTGATGATCGCTAGCAGTGAGAGCATGACTATTGGGATGATGTGAATGTGGACATGAAGCTTGAGATGTGCTGATCTGTTCATCTGGCATTACACTATTAATAACACACAACGTGAGATGTCCAGATCAGGACACGATCATCACTGAAAGATGCCGAGAGGAGGGTCGAGTTACAGGTGTGCTCGTGTGTGACCTCTGACCTATGTGTGTGTGTGTGTGTGTGTGTTTCTCAGACCGTTCTCCTGATATGGATAATTACTCGGAGGATGATGATGACAGTTACTCCTCAGGGCAGGAGGGCAGTGATGACGCTGTGAACGGACAGGTGAGGATCATTGTGATGAGGTCACGAGCGTCAGTGTCATCATCACAGCAGCATCACATCATTTCAATATCACATGTTGATTCAGAAAAAACTGCAATACCCAATAAACTGTGTATACTTTTATTTAACAAATCCTTTATCATGTGCTTTTCCTCGCATACTTGTACATACTGTAGAGTTTGTACATACATATTTTGTCTGTTTATATTATCTATGTCGTCTATGTTGTACTACAAATGCATTGTGTTTAATCATGTGTGGCAATAAATCTGATTCTCCTTCCTGTGTTGTAGGATTTGTATGATGAAGATGACGACATACGAAAGCCAAAAAAACCCAGACGGAAAATGATCCGAACTGTTTCCCTGACACGAGTGAGGAGCGCTGTCTCTCTATCTGTCTGTGTCTCTCTATCTGTCTGTCTGTCTTTATCTGTCTGTGTCTCTCTATCTGTCTGTCTGTCTTTATCTGTCTGTCTGTATGTCTGTCTGTGTCTCTCTCTATTTGTCTGTCTCGCTATCTGTCTGTGTCTCTCTCTCTATCTGTCTGTCTGTCTGTCTCTCTATCTGTCTGTCTCTCTATCTGTCTGTGTCTCTATCAATTTTCAATTTCAATTTTCAATTTCAAATGAGCTTTATTAGCATGACGGTGTAACACAATGTTCCCAAAGCAATATATACACTCACCTGAAGGATTATTAGGAACACCATACTAATACTGTGTTTGACCCCCTTTCGCCTTCAGAACTGCCTTAATTCTACGTGGCATTGATTCAACAAGGTGCTGAAAGCATTCTTTAGAAATGTTGGCCCATATTGATAGGATAGCATCTTGCAGTTGATGGAGATTTGTGGGATGCACATCCAGGGCACGAAGCTCCCGTTCCACCACATCCCAAAGATGCTCTATTGGGTTGAGATCTGGTGACTGTGGGGGCCATTTTAGTACAGTGAACTCATTGTCATGTTCAAGAAACCAATTTGAAATGATTCGAGCTTTGGGACATGGTGCATTATCCTGCTGGAAGTAGCCATCAGAGGATGGGTACATGGTGGTCATAAAGGGATGGACATGGTCAGAAACAATGCTCAGGTAGGCCGTGGCATTTAAACGATGCCCAATTGGCACTAAGGGGCCTAAAGTGTGCCAAGACAACATCCCCCACACCATTACACCACCACCACCAGCCTGCACAGTGGTAACAAGGCATGATGGATCCATGTTCTCATTCTGTTTACGCCAAATTCTGACTCTACCATCTGAATGTCTCAACAGAAGTCGAGACTCATCAGACCAGGCAACATTTTTCCAGTCTTCAACTGTCCAATTTTGGTGAGCTCGTGCAAATTGTAGCCTCTTTTTCCTATTTGTAGTGGAGATGAGTGGTACCCGGTGGGGTCTTCTGCTGTTGTAGCCCATCCGCCTCAAGGTTGTGCGTGTTGTGGCTTCACAAATGCTTTGCTGCATACCTCGGTTGTAACGAGTGGTTATTTCAGTCAAAGTTGCTCTTCTATCAGCTTGAATCAGTCGGCCCATTCTCCTCTGACCTCTAGCATCAACAAGGCATTTTCGCCCACAGGACTGCTGCATACTGGATGTTTTTCCCTTTTCACACCATTCTTTGTAAACCCTAGAAATGGTTGTGCGTGAAAATCCCAGTAACTGAGCAGATTGTGAAATACTCAGACCGGCCCGTCTGGCACCAACAACCATGCCACGCTCAAAATAGCTTAAATCACCTTTCTTTCCCATTCTGACATTCAGTTTGGAGTTCAGGAGATTGTCTTGACCAGGACCACACCCCTAAATGCATTGAAGCAACTGCCATGTGATTGGTTGATTAGATAATTGCATTAATGAGAAATTGAACAGGTGTTCCTAATAATCCTTTAGGTGAGTGTATATATATATAATAATAACAATGAATGTAAATAATAAAACAAATGTATAGATCATGTCATATGTACAGTAGCATATACAAATAGATAGATAAATAGACATAATCTATCTTCATAAATGAATATATACAGTGGGTCTCTCTAGCTGACTCTGGCGTTGTGAATAGCTAACACATATTTAGCCGCGAGTGCAGCTGTACTATCATCTTCTCCCAGTAAGAAGAACAATTTTTCAGTGTCACTCAGTTCAAAGAACGATGGAATCAAGGTTTCAGATCTGGGCAGAAAGGTTTCTCTTATACTGGAGTATCTGGAGCAGAAGAGCAGAAAGTGTTCCTCATCCTCGATGTGCTGTAGCTCACAGTGTCTACAGATCCTCTGCTCTCTCTCTGTCCACACACACACTCACACTCCTCTGCTCTCTCTCTGTCCACACACACACACACACTCACACACACACACGCTCACACTCCTATGCTCTCTCTCTGTCCACACACACACACACTCACACACACTCACACACACACACACACACACACTCACACTCCTCTGCTCTCTCTCTGTCCATGTTTGTCTACGTCTTCCTCTCTCTATCTCTAGATCATGGACACTTAATCTGTATTTGGAGAGGATTTGTCCTTCTTTAAAATGTTTAATAAATAGATAACTGGCCAGTTTAGTGGCTCTATTGAGGGTCGAGTAACATTGGAGTTTATTCTGGAGGGCAAAATGTGCTTTTAGTGCTTCATCATGGGTGTCTTTTAGATGTTTGTGGATTTGGTTAATGATGGGTTTGGGGTTGATGGGGAGTATAGTCTGATGGACGAGTTGGAGAGCGAGTGTGTTTAGAGGATGAGGTTCTGCTGAGGAGGGCTTTATATTGGACTGACTCTGGATCAGACTGATGGAGATGATCCCAGAACTGAACACATCTCTTCTGGATCTCGATGTTCAGCGGGTACAGGCCTAGCTCAGCCCTACAGGCGGCAGTGGACGTGTTTCTGTGAACCCCTAAAATATTTTTGCCAATTTCCAATTGTAATTTTTCTACTGATGTTTTATCCCAATTTTTACAATTTAGTACTGGTCCCCAAATTTCATACCCATATAAAAGAATTGGTTTTATTATTGAATTATATAATTTTATCCAGGTTTTAATGGGTAATTTTAAGTGTCCACATTGTGACTTTATAGCATAGAAAGCCCTCCGAGCCTTTTCACCGAGTGTTTTCACAGCCAGACCGAAGCGTCCCGAAGCGCTGATGTCGATGCCCAGATAGCTGTAGCTAGTGCTGTACACACACACACACACACACACACACACACACACACACACACACACACACACACACACACACTCAGAAAGCTGTAGCTAGTGCTGTGCTGCAGAACATGGCCTTTATACACACACACACACACACACACACACACACACTCAGATAGCTGTAGCTAGAGCTGTGCTGCAGAACATGGCCTTTATACAGGAACTGGTGTTTGTGTCCCTGAGATCGGGCTTTCTTCTGGAACACCATGACTCTGGTTTTGTCCAGATTGACGGTCAGGGCCCAGTCGTGACAGTATTGTTCCAGCAGGGACAGGCTCTGCTGAAGGCCCTCAGGTGTGCGGGACAGCAGGACCAGGTCATCCGCGTACAGCAGACATCTGACCTCTGACCCCTGACCCCTGTAGAGTGAGGCCGGGCACAGTAGAGCTCTCCAGTGCTGATGCCAGGTCACTGATGTAGATGTTGAATAGAGTCGGGCTCAGACTGCAGCCCTGCCTCACTCCACGTCCCTGCTGGAAGAACACACACACACACACACACACACACTCACACACACACACGTCCCTGCTGGAAGAACGCGGTTCTGTGGTTACCGATCTTCACCGCACTTTGGCTGTTGGTGTACAGAGATTTTATAATGTCAAATGTTTTTCCGCCGATGCCAATTTGTAGGATCTTGTACAGTAGACCCTCATGCCAAACTGAGTCGAATGCTTTTTAAAGTCTACAAAACATGCAAATATTTTCCTTTGTTTGTCACTGATGTTCTTGTTGATGAGAGTGTGGAGGGAATAGATGTGGTCGGATGTGCGATGTTTTGGTAAAAAGCCAATCTGAGCTTTATTTAAGATGTCGTGTGCTGAGATGTGTGAGACGATGCGTGTGTGTATGATACTGCAGAACAGTTTTCCCAACACACTGCCCACACTGATGCCACGGTAGTTATTGGGGTGGAATCGATCACCGCTCTTAAATATGGGGGTGATGAGTCCCTCAGACCAGATCTCAGGGAAGGGTCCGGACCAGAACACCAGATTAAATCATTTGGCTAGAGTTTGAATCATGCTGGGACTGCTGAGTTTAAGCATCTCGTTATTAATGTGATCTTGTCCACATGCTTTCTTTACGATTTTTAATATGTTCTAATATTTCAGATATTGTTATAGATTTATCTACACACACACACAGTCTGTCTCTCTCTTTCTGTCTCTCTATCTGTCTGTCTGTGTAACCATGATTCTGAGCTGGAGTTATTGTGTCTCTTCATTCACAGCAACCCAACTTCAAGCAGAAGTTTGTGGCTTTACTGAAGAGATTCAAAGTCACAGATGAGGTGAGTCTGTCCGTCGACCCGTCGGCTCTCAGCGGTTTCACACCGTTCGCTGCGGTCCGAATCCCAGTGGGTTTGTTCCTGCTGTGTGTCCACAACCCTGTTATGAATAGATGATGTAATTGCATGTAAACGTATAGTTTTGTAGTTTTCTCTACTAATGTGTGTGCGATGTGTGTGCGATGTGTGTGATGTGTGCAGGTTCTGGACTCGGACCCGGTGGACCCGGCGCAGGAGGTGGAGGAGGACCTGGACCTGCTGTACGACAGTCTGGAGGGCTATCAGGGCTATCAGAGCGACAGCGGGCCGGAGCTGGAGGACAGCGAGAGCCTCCTGAGCACGCCCAAACCCAAACTCAGGTATCCCAGCATCCTCTGCTTCTCAGCTGTTGGTGTTGTTCAGATCAGCCGCGCTGTAGCTGAGTGAGTGTGTGTTTGTGCGTTTCAGGCCGTTTTTTGAGGGAATGTCTCACTCCAGTTCTCAGACAGAGATCGGAAGCGTTCACAGTCACACTCAACACCGAGACGCAGCGTTCAACACGGTGAGATTCACACACACACACACACACACATCTCTCTCTCTAACATATCACATCCTTTGTTGTGTTCAGATGATTATAATGACTACACACAAACACAAACCCTCAGTCTAAGGGAAGAACACACATGGAGTGTGATTAGAGAACAGTGAGTTGGTTTATAAAGCACATCTCTATTACAGCTTGTAAATGCATTAACAAAACATAACGTATAATAGTCCAGGCCTGGTCCTCTCTCGTCCTTCACTGTCAGTGCTCCTCTAGAGAAGCTCGTCCTGCTCGCCACAAGGACATTTACAACAGGCATAGAATAAAATAAAACTGAATTATGCCTCTTCTGGTCTACTCTTCCGGGCTCATTTACCAGCAGAACGAAGACTCAGTGCAGGGTTATTCCAGAGCCCGAGAAACGCTCTTTATTTAGCAGTGGCTCCAGTAAATAATCAGGCTGATATCATCACATGTTTATGAATGTGGATCGAATATTAATCCTAGTGTGTACTGGATTACACACACACACACACACACCAAACGGGCCATGGGGCATCGGATGTTTGGGGGTTTATGGGTATTTTTAGGGCCTGACATCAGATCTGTGTGTGTTCCTGATCCGTCACTGGAATCACAAACATCTGAGAGGGAGACGCGGCACATTTAGAAACATTGGCACATTCCGCTGGAGATTAAAAACACACTCAACCCGCCGTCAGTCGCAGAGGAGACTCACTCACTCACTCACTCACTCACTCACTCACTCACTCACGCACACACACACAGACACTCGCACACACACACACTCTCACACACACACACACACACTCACACACACACACACACACACACATACACACACACACACACACTCACGAACACACACACAGACACACACTCACGAACACACACACAGACACTCACACACGCACACTCTCACGCACACACACACACACACACACACACACACACTCACTCAATCACACACACACACACACACACACACATACTTTGCAAGTGCTGCACTTTGTGTATTTAGCGGGTTTTTTAGAATTAGAAAGATAATAAAGATATTGGGCCCTATTTTAACAATCTGAAACGCAAGTAACTTTGTGGGCGGGTCTCAATAAATTACTCTTGCGCCAATTACATTGTTAATTAATGTGCACTGTCCCTATCAAAAAAAAAAGAAAAAAAAAAAAGAGTAACTTAGTGGGCGGATCTCGAGCGCTGTTGCTATCATACCGGCGGGATAAATGACTCTTGCGCTCGACGCAAATCTAAAATGTGTTGGTCTGAAGTAGCTTCATTACTCATAGGTGTGGTTTGGGCATAACGTGAAATAAACCAATCAGAGCGTCATCTCACATTCCCTTTAAGAGCAGGTGTGCTTGTTCCATGGCGGTTTGCTATTATAACGGCGGATTTGCCAGATGCACGCCAGGAGCGGTTCACAGCCGAGGAGACCGACGTTCTCGTCAGGGCCGTAAAACACAGAGAAGTGACATTGGGGATGGAGAAACACACCCAGATTAGCTTCGCTTAAACAGACGTATAATAATCTGGGTAAATGTGTAAACTAGATTTATGCCTATTATTTCACATCTTCATGGACACCACAATGATTTCCCTCGTGTGTTAATATTATTCTGTGTAATAATGTATGATTTGCAAAAATGCCAACGGCTGCGTCTGTGTAGATGAGAGAAGCAAAGTGTGTGTGTGTTGTGCACACGCTACATTATGGCCAAGCATGCGCCCTTAAAATAGCATCTGAACGCACCACTGACTTTAGACGAGGTTTCTCCTGGTCTGTGGAGGAATTGTTTTCTAAAACTGCAAAATAGCACCAGGGAACGTTTGCGCCGGAACACGCCTCCTCTTTTCGCTGAACCGCCTCCGGGAGCGCAAGTTCATTCCCTAATTTACCGGCGTGCGTCTGTGGAGGGAAAAGTCCGCTGTGTGTCGGGTGCAAAATAGGAATGATACATGCGTTGCTGTACAAAGTCAATTGCGCTGGGTGCGAGATAGGGCCCAGTGTTTGATAAGTGAGATCTGTGATTGTAGTCCCCAAAAGTAGTGCTTGAAAAGTCCTGGAAGGTGATTGTACAGTATCTGTAGGAACACTGACATCATCACACATCATCACACATAACTCAGTGCTGTTGACTTCCTGTTCAGGGTTGTGACTTCCTGTCTGTGGAGAGGAGTGTGACGGGCTCGCGGCAGCAGGAGGACAGCGGGAACGACACCAGCGCCGGGGTCAGAGTTCAGCTGCACACACACACACACACACACACACACACACACACACACACACACACACACACACACACACACACACATATCTCTCTCTCTCTCTCTCTCTCTCTCTCTCTCCCTCCCTCCCTCTCCCTCCCTCCCTCTCTATCTCTCTCTCTCTCTCTGCACGTCGTCTCTCCTGGCCTTTCCCACTCTGTGAGTTTCCTACATTATTCATGTCCATAGGAAGTGAGCCGCCCGCCTGCTGTGACCTGTGACCTTTGCTTCCGATGCAGGCGCGGCTCAATGATGTTTCCCTCAAACCTGAACCCCAGGAATGACATGAAAGACACATTCATCTATGCAGGAATATTCTGTCAGCATTTACCCAACCTACAGTATATACATACATATTTGTACAGCGCTTTTCATAACATGCATCGTTTCAAAGCAGCTTTACAGAAAACGTAGAGTCCACATTACAGTTTACAGAGATCTGTTATCAGAGGAAACTAAGTTATGCATTTCAGAAATGTACAAATACAAATCACAGTTTGTTAACAAATGATTATACATTGATAATGAAAATAAAAAATGTTCAATTATTCATCTCTGACTGTGTTTCTGCAGGAGGTTGAAGCAGAGCATCATGGGATAGTAAAGGGAGATGTGTCGGAGACCAGCAGCGATCGATTGAACAGCTCCGGTGGAAAACTCTGCAAGACTGACTCCCAGAATCACACGAGTCCCAGGTACGGCTCGCACGCACACACTCCGGTCGCGCACACACTCCGGTCGCTCACACACTCCGGTCGCTCACACACTCCGGTCGCGCACACACTCCGGTCGCTCACACACTCCGGTCGCGCACACACTCCGGTCGCGCACACACTCCGGTCGCGCACACACTCCGGTCGCGCACACACTCCGGTCGCGCACACACTCCGGTCGCGCACACACTACGATCGCTCACACACTCCGGTCGCTCACACACTCCTGTCGCGCACACACTCCGGTCGCTCACACACTCCGGTCGCACACACACTCCGGTCGCACACACACTCCGGTCGCGCACACACTCCGGTCGCGCACACACTCCGGTCGCGCACACACTCCGGTCGCGGACACACTCCGGTCGCGCACACACTCCGGTCGCGGACACACTCCTGTCGCGCACACACTCCGGTCGCGCACACACTCCGGTCGCGCACACACTCCGGTCGCGCACACACTCCGGTCGCGGACACACTCCGGTCGCACACACACTCCGGTCGCGGACACACTCCGGTCGCGCACACACCGCACACTCCGGTCGCTCACACACTCCGGTCGCGGACACACTCCGGTCGCGGACACACTCCGGTCGCGCACACACTCCGGTCGCGGACACACTCCGGTCGCACACACACTCCGGTCGCGGACACACTCCGGTCGCGGACACACTCCGGTCGCGGACACACTCCGGTCGCGCACACACTCCGGTCGCGGACACACTCCGGTCGCGCACACACTCCGGTCGCGCACACACTCCGGTCGCGCACACACTCCGGTCGCGCACACACTCCGGTCGCGCACACACTCCGGTCGCGCACACACTCCGGTCGCGCACACACTCCGGTCGCGCACACACTCCGGTCGCGGACACACTCCGGTCGCGGACACACTCCGGTCGCGCACACACTCCGGTCGCGGACACACTCCGGTCGCGCACACACTCCGGTCGCGCACACACTCCGGTCGCGCACACACTCCGGTCGCGCACACACTCCGGTCGCGCACACACTCCGGTCGCTCACACACTTCGCTCACACACTCCGGTCGCGCACACACTCCGGTCGCTCACACACTCCGGTCGCTCACACACTCCGGTCGCTCACACACTCCGGTCGCGCACACACTCCGGTCGCGCACACACTCCGGTCGCTCACACACTCTGGTCGCTCACACACTCCGGTCGCTCACACACTCCGGTCGCTCACACACTCTGGTCGCTCACACACTCCGGTCGCTCACACACTCCGGTCGCGCACACACTCCGGTCGCTCACACACTCCGGTCGCGCTCACACTCGTCTGATCCTGAGGGTCTCATCAGACGCAGGGCTCCACAGGGAGTTTTTGAAAGGGCGAGTGAAAGGGAATTTTACTTGCCCAAACAGAGCCTGATTAAAACGGCAATAATAAATAAATAGGGAATCACCAAAACTCGAGAAAGATTCTGCATTTATTTAGTATAAGCAGCGATTGATAGTGAATAATAATATATAATGTACGCTAGAGCTGCACGATTTGGGGAAAATGTCATATTGCGATAATTGAGGTCAATATTGCGATTGCGATATAATAAACAAATGGTTTCATGAGTCAACTTGCTTGCTTCTCAAGGAAAATAAATGCACACACAGATTAGTGATAATCTGCCTAAAGAAAAAAATTCTTTAATCAAGAGCAGTGAGTGTTTTTCTCTGTTCCCTTTGTTCTTTGATTAACTTTAGCAACAGATATAATTAGTGGCTACTGTGTACTGTCCCTTTAAGAGCAGCCGCTGCTGTCACACGCGGATCTCACACACGCCTCATTCTCTCACGAGTCATCACAACTCTTCACGTTCATCATAAGACTACTCTTATGTTATGAAGATACTCGACAAAAAGACATTTTGGCATAACTGTGTGTGTTATTGTTCGTTCAAGCTGGAAAGAGAGCTGTATTCTGGGCTGTTGTGTGCGCACGATATTAGCACGAGTCTTTCTGTGTGTCACAGTCAGACATTCACAGGCAGCGCGTTCATTTAGGCATACATGTGTGTTCGTTCTACCGCGAAAGAGAACTTGATACTGGCGCGTGTGTGTGTGTGTTTGTGTGTGTGTGTGTGTGTGTGTGTGTGTGTGTGTGTGTCAGGAGGACATTCACAGGCAGTGCCTTCTTTTTTGTCTTAAATGACACTGATTTCATGTGACAGTTCAATAAACAAGTAATTAATATTAAGTCACTTAAATTTTAGACGCTATATTGATGAAAATAGTTCCACCTATCCCAGCAGAACCACAGCGCATCTCACAGCAACACTCAACCCTGTTTCATTACTGAATGATTCGGTGTTTTCAACGAATCGTTTGTCAGAGATTCAATGACTCTTTCATAAACAACAGCCTATTCATAAAAACATTTATTCATAACATTATTTAATGCAGTTGTAATTTTTCAGTGTAAATGATTTCATTTGACTGGTAACAGCCCTATAGTGTCTTGTTATTCTAACTTTTTCTAACACCATTATGACAAATTCAAAAAATTATAATTTGAAATAAATAAAAATATACTCAAAGCTATAATTTGAGACCGTAAATGCAGCATGTAGGCCTAACTGTTCAAAAAAACTGACTACGCGCTTGTTTATCAGAACGTTTGGGAATTATTAACTAATTTTTGTGTCCAGCGCTGCTGTCACATCACGTCACGTGACAAAAGAACGAGACTCAGAAGAATCAGACCCGAAGACGGTTCGGTTTCCGGTACAGAACCTATAGGATGTTGCAAAATGAACGAATCACACTTTGAGACGACTCGGTAGTCCTTAATCATATTAAAGATTCTTTCAAAATGACCGACCCATCACTACTTCAGAATATATTGTATTTACAACACAAAAAAATCGAATTGTTTTCCGGACAAGCACATTTTTTACTCGGACAAGTGAAAGACCGATCTCCTTCTCTGAAGGACCAGCGCAGTAAAAGTCCTAATGTGGAGCCGTGTGTGTGATGATCTCTCTGTGTTTCTGCAGTAAAGCGGAGCACAGGGTCCATCGGCGCACGCGCAGCTCGTCCATGAAGGACCGGCAGAACTCCAGAGCCAGCGTGGACAGCGAGTTCAACACACAGGTGCGTCTCCGAGGATCACACTGAACTCTGGGATACATCAGGCTCAGGAACAGGGAGTCTGCAGTAGACCGTTGCATTGTTATAATTGTCTCTCTAATATTATCAATCTTGTAAATTAGGGAATGGGATGCTCATTTTGCCGACCGACAACCGCCGCTCGCTATCCGAGTATTAACATTAACTGATAAGATTATAATAGTGAATCAAAACTAACTTTATCTGGACAATACAGGGCTCCAGACTAACTTTTCCACTGGTTGCACTGGTGCTACCAACTTTCTCAGTTGGTCGCACCAGCATATGATTTGGTTGCACCTTTTTTTTTTTTTTTGTGCTACATGTCATGGGATTAATCAGTGCATGCTGATGAAGGGTGGTCTTAATCTGCATACCCTAGTGTTGCACTGATGTATAAAGACTGACAGTGACACAAGACCTCATGTTAGCTAAATGTTTTAATCTTTTAACTCTCAAAAAAAAAAAAAAATTAAAAAACATGTATGTTCTTTAATGTTTGATTATAATTTGACTGTCTTCACATAGGGATGGGGATTGATAAGATTTGATCAATATCAGTGTCACTGGCGATTCTGCTTATCGAGCCGATTCTTTAACGATTCTCTTATGGATTCCTGATAGCACTGTGTGGGAAAATGTAGTCATATGCTTTTCAAAAAAACAATTGGTTTTATTTATTTTAAAGCTTGAGTAAGAAAACTGTACTTTTTATGTAATTTATGTAATAAATAGAACCTTATTGTAAAGTGTTACTGATTAGTTATACACCGATTCAGACGTCTCCTGAGTGTCACTGTTGGAAAGATCAGTTGTTTTAACCATTCATTAAAATGAATCGGTTCAAAGGAGTCATTAGTTCGCGAATCGGACGTGTCATGCGTGTTGTGTGATTATCCCAGCAGAAGGACACGGACATCCAAGATTTATGTCAACACAGAACACATTTCATCACTGGGTAGTTTTTTTCGTTTAATTAAAGTGTTGTTTTATGTCAGCTGGATGTCCGGAACGCTTTTCAGAGAAGATAAGGCAACTTATTTAGCACAATTCACACCCAGCGGTAATTCAGGAAAAACTAAAATCCCCCGAATGCTCCACATGAAACTCTGGTGTTCCGACCTTTTACCGCCGTGTCGATTTATTTTGATTAATATGTGCGAGGGAGAGAGAGCAAGACAGTGCTTAGTTTGGAGACGGTGAAGTCTTGTTTACACTTTCGCCTGGCTCCGAAGAGAGAGAGAGAGAGAGAGCGCGCTACCGGCTCTCTCTCTCTCTCTCTCTCTCTCTCTCTCTCTCTCTCTCTCTCTCTCTCTCTCTCCCTGCTCATTCTTTCACTTTGGCGGGCGCTAAAACAAGTTCAATGCAGGAAAATTCATGTGTGAGTTGTACATGAACATACACTCGCACAAATGCGACCACATAAAATTTTAACTCGCACATTCTCAAAAAATGTTCGCAGTCTGGACCCCTGCAATAACTTTATTCTAGAGCTGCTGTAAAGCCTAAACAATCTGTTACTGTAATCTCCTGTTATCACTGTAAAGCTGCTGTGGATCATCTATGTTGTTAAAGCGCTGTATAAATGAAGGAGACTTGACTTGAACGAGTCGTGTGTGTGTCGTGTGTGTGTCGTGTGTGTGTCGTTCAGGTGCCCAGGAAATCAGTGTATGACCAGCTCAATCACATCCTGATCTCAGACGAGAGGCTCCCGGAGAACATCATCCTCATCAACACAGTGGACTGGCAGGGGCAGGTGTGTGTGTGTGTGTGTGTGTGTGAGTGATTCCCAGTGCTCCCAGCGCCACACTCAGGGGAATGCAGGAACTTTATGATGTAACCCTGAATGCAGGCGATGCCGCTTTGGATCGAGCGTCTGTGGTGTAGTTATTATTACTGTCCATAAATCAGTTTACAGGTGTGTTTATGATCATTCATTTTAGTGTGAGTCAGTCTCTCACGTTGGCTTCATGCTGTCTCCTCATCAGTGCAGTTTTGATGAGCACAGGCGTATCTCAGCTGAGTTGTGTGTTGTGTGTGTGTTGTGTGTTGTTCAGTATGTGTCGGAGCTGCTGCAGAAACACACTCAGCCCATCGTGTCGACCTGCTCTTCTGCTGACGTCCAGGCGGCGTTCAACACCATCGTCACTCGCATACAGAGATTGTGAGTGACCACGCACACACACACACACACACACACACACACACACACACAGTATCACAGCTCTATAAATACACTGTTTCTGTAAGCGTCTGAGTGTTCCTGATCGTCGCAGCGGTTCATTATCACTTGAGTCTTGAGCATCTACAGCTGTCAGTGTGATATGATCCTCATAACACACACTCTAACACTCTAACACACACTCACACACACACTCTAACACTCTAACACACACTCTGATCAGCCAATCAGAATCCATCCTGCTTTAAAGAGCTCGAGCACTTAAAACCACACACAGCAAAACTGCAGCACGCTTATTATAAATAGAGCGTTACCTTCTGGTGTGGACACTAATATAGCTGTCGTAACAGTTAATATATTTATTATATATATATGATAGTTATAGTTAATATATGTATTATATAGTTATCAGTATAGTTGTAGTTACTACAGTTATTGTTTTATTTATTGTTATAGTTATAATTCCACTTTTAGTTATAGTTATCATCATATTTATCGTTACATCTGTAGTTCTCGTATGTATGAGAGTCAGCGTGAGCCTCAGATCAGTGTGTGACCGTGTCATGTGACTCCTCCCGTGTCATGTGACTCCTCCCGCAGCTGTAACTGTAACGCCCAGACTCCGCCCACAGTGAAGGTGGGCGTGGCCGGGGATCAGGGCTATCTCAGCACAGTGCTGCGCTTCTTCGTGGAGCAACTGGCCAACAAGACTCCTGATTGGCTGAGCTACATCCGCTTCCTCATCATCCCGATCGGTGAGCGCAGCGCTGATCTTCATGTCAGGTGTTCTCAGGGTTTATAATAGTGCTGGTTTATTGAGTTTTTACACACTAACGGCGTGTGTTTCCCAGGTTCCCATCCTCTCGCCAAGTGTGTGTCGTCCTTCGACTGTAAGTTCAGCAGTTTGTTCATGGAGCCGTCGTGGAGGGAGCTGTTCTGCCGGTCAGAGCCTCCCAGCGCAGGTGATGTGTGTGTGTGTGTGTGTGTGTGTGTCTGTTTCACCTGCATCTGTCTCACATCAGACTCGTATCCCATCAGCCCTCACTGCCACAGGCTCATCTCATGCTCACTTACTGTTTGACCCCAATATGGAGATGAAATGAAGTGCTGCTGCGAACTCTTGACTGTGTGTGTGTGTGTGTGTGTGTGTGTGTGTGTGTGTCTGCCTCCACAGACTCAGTTGATGTCGCTGGACGGATTATTCAGTATCTCGCTGGAGCGAATGTGTCTCATCAGTTTCCCATCTCTGAGGCCATGCTCACCTACAGACAGAAGAGGTACGTGTGTGTGAGTGTGTGTGAGAGTGTGTGTGTGTGAGAGTGTGTGTGTGTGTGAGATTGTGTGTGTGTATGTGTGTGAGGATGTGAGTGTAGGTGAGTGTGTGTGTGAGTGTGTGTGTGTGAGTGTGTGTGTGTGTGTGTGTGTGTGTGAGAGTGAGTGTGAGTGAGTGAGTGAGTGAGTGAGTGTGAGTGAGTGAGTGTGTGTTTGTGTGTGTGTGAGTGTAGGTGAGTATGTGTGCGTGTGAGTGTGTGTGTGTGTGTGCGTGCGTGTTTTTCTATCTTCAACCTGAAAGCAAACTGGGCGCTCCACATCAGGTGTGTATCAGGCCACGCCCCCTCTGCTAAAACAGGAAATGATGAATCTTGAATAAAGGATGTAGAGTTAGGGGTAACACTTTATTTTAGTGTCCTTGTTACATCTGTTACATGTAGTTACCGTAGTAATAACAGTAAATTATGCATAATTACACACAACTGAACCCTACCCTAACCCTACAGTAAGTACATGGAGTTACTTAATATTACTCAGCACTTAAATATATAATTACACTGTAACAATGACACCTTATAATAGAGTGTGACGAGTATGCTGATGGAAACACACACTCTCAGTAATGAGACATTGCTTGTTTTATTTGTTTGTATATTTCTGCTTTATTAAGCGCATCCTCTGACAGAATCATCATTATTATTATAATTATTATTATAATTAACACTTATGCCCTCATTTCTTCTCATCTTGCGTTTGCATTCCAAGGAAGAGGAGTTTGTATTTTGATTTGTACATCAGGTATCTGACCTCTGACCTCTATTGTTCCATCTCTACATTTGACTTGTCCATCTCCAGTCACATGACCTTCTCTGTCTCATCAATGCCTGAAGATCTGCAGATGTGTGTGAGACTGCCGTTCTCTTGGTCTCGCAGGCTCAGGCTTTATCAGCTTGTGTTTGATTCATCCAGTGGATGATGGTCAGACGCTCGTGTCCTCGGGTCACGTGTGTGTGTGTGTGTGTGTGAGATCAGGTGTTTCTGCTCATCTTCTCATCGTGATGTTCATCTCACCGGTCAGATGTGTTGTGTGCTGCAGTTTTATAACCTCTCTCTCTCTCTCTCTCTCTCTCTCTCTCTCTCTCAGTCCGGATGAAGACTCGTGCCAAAAGTTTGTGCCGTTCATCGGGGTAAGACTGCAGATGTCACATGATGATGTATGAGTGTGTGAGCAGAGGCTAACGGTTGTTGCGCTCCGTCAGGTGGTGAAGGTGGGGATCGTGGAGCACAGTCTGTCCACATCGGGTGAGTTCAGCTCAAAGCATTCTGGGTCGGCCCTCGTGTTTGATTACATTTGAAATATGTAGTGACTGATTTGATAAAATCTTAAACTTAATCTTTTCGCATTAAATTTTGATGTTTAGTTAATCATTTTGTGGCTCACTCAACATTATATGTTTGTTCTGAAACGCTAAAACTGTTCTCATGTTTAGCAGATGAGAGTGACCTGTGATATGAAGAGTGTGTGAACTTACATATTTTAGCATCAGTGTGAAAGTGAACAGCTCAGGCACAACACATCAATATCTATGGGTTCAATATGAGTCACATGACTAAACTTACATCATCGCTCTTAAATACCTCAGTGTTCCCAGTCCACACTACACCGAGAAGCTTTTTTCAAGGGTTAGTTCTCATTAATATAAAGCCGTCTCAGTGTCGACAGAAGGACGAAGCGGAGAGAAAAGATGCGTTTCAAACTCAGTGTGTTAGTGTGGACAAGACCTTAATGACGATACAGCCCTTAATCTGTGTCATCTTTTGATGATTAATCAAATGAAATTGTCTTCCACGTAGTTTTCAGCAGTGCTGGTCCCACTGTACGCTGACATCATCAGTCAGGCCGGTCCTGGTCCTCAGGAAATGAGGTCACATCTGCTCTACGCTCTCTCTCTATCACATAAATAGATTTCCCAGCGCGAGGCGTTTACAGTCGGCAGCAGCGCATCGACTCTCTGCCTCGTATGTGGGTCAGATGCAGGTCCTCAAACACTCCCAGGGTTCATCAGTGCAGGAGTGTGTGAACCACAGCGGTCCGCAGACGCTGTAAGTGTGTGTTCACCTGTGTGTGTTCGCAGTGGACTCTGATGATGCCATGAATGCGGGTGTCGTGTCCTCGCCCACGCCCTACGGGAAGGAGATGTGTGTGACTCCGCCCCCCTCTCCCTCCACATGTGCCGTTTTCTCCGGAGTGGGGTATGACATCATCACATCACATGACATGATCAACACGTGTGTGTTTGAGTGAATCTGGGTCACATTCCACGCCAAAATCAGCATACTGTACCAGTCCTTGACTGGCTTCATGAGACTCACTGTGTGTGTGTGTATGTGTGTACACGAGTATGCATGTGTGCGTTTATGTTGTGTGTGTTTGTGTGTGTGTGTGTGTATGCGTATGTGTGTTTGTGCATGTGTGTGTGTGTGTGTGCATGTGTGTTTGTGCATATGTGTGTGCATATGTTTGTATGCGTCTGTGTTTATGCATGTGTGTTTGTGAATGTGTGTGTGTACACGTGTTTGCGTGTGTGTGCATATGTGTGTGTTTGTGCATGTGTGTGAGCGAGTGTAGGTGAGTTTTCGTTAACGAGTATAACCTTGGTGTAAAGGTGTGTGTGTGTGTTCACACCTGTGTGTGTGTGTGCAGTTCCCCGTGCACAGGTGGAGAGCTGATGGGGCTTCAGGTGGACTACTGGACGTGGCCGAGTGGAGAGAAGAAGCGTGAGTGTGAGAAG
Source organism: Rutilus rutilus (assembly GCF_951802725.1). Classification (NCBI taxonomy): domain Eukaryota; kingdom Metazoa; phylum Chordata; class Actinopteri; order Cypriniformes; family Leuciscidae; genus Rutilus; species Rutilus rutilus. Next base: position 326,813 of record NC_140225.1, read on the forward strand.
CGTGACGTGAAGAACACACTGAAGAGCAACTTCCGCTCGCTGCAGGTCAGCCGTTTGCCCAGCGGGGGCGACACCAGCCCCACACACTGCATGGCCATGACCGTCGTCACCAGAGAGAAGAACAAGAAAGGTTCTGATCCACACACACACACACACACCGTTTCTCTCAGGTTCTGTCCATCAGGGTCAGTGTGTGTTTTCTTGCGTGTGTTGCAGTGATTTTCCTCAGTAAGAAGCTGAAGGAGAAGGATGTGGATTCTAAGAGTCAGGTGATCGACGGCATCAGCCGGCTCATCTGTACGGCCAAACACCAGCACACCATGCTCAGAGGTGCCGCTTCACACACACACACACACACACACACACACACACACACCAGCACACCATGCTCAGAGGTGCCGCTTCACACACACACACACACACACACACACACACACACCAGCACACCATGCTCAGAGGTGCCGCTTCACACACACACACACACACACACACACACACACACCAGCACACCATGCTCAGAGGTGCCGCTTCACACACACACACACACACACACACACACACCAGCACACCATGCTCAGAGGTGCCGCTTCACACACACACACACACACACACACACACACACACACACACACACCAGCACACCATGCTCAGAGGTGCCGCTTCACACACACACACACACACACACACACCAGCACACTATGCTCAGAGGTGCCGCTTCACACACACACACACACACACACACACACACACCAGCACACTATGCTCAGAGGTGCCGCTTCACACACACACACACACACACACACACACACCAGCACACCATGCTCAGAGGTGCCGCTTCACACACACACACACACACACACACACACACACACACACACACACCAGCACACCATGCTCAGAGGTGCCGCTTCACACACACACACACACACACACACACACACACACACCAGCACACTATGCTCAGAGGTGCCGCTTCACACACACACACACACACACACACACACACACACACACACCAGCACACACACACACACACACACACACACACACACGCACACCATGCTCAGAGGTGCCGCTTCACACACACACACACACACACACACACACACACACACACACACACACGTGTGAGTTGAAGGTCAGTGACAGTGAATGTGTGTGTGTTTCAGTCTCGATCGACGGCGTGGAGTGGAACGATGTGAAGTTCTTCCAGCTGGCCGCCCAGTGGCCGACTCACGTCAAGCACTTCCCCGTCGGTGTGTTCGGCTACAGCAAACCCATGTGACGTCCTGCAGGCGTGTGTGTGAGTGTGTGTGAGTGTGTGTGCTGAAGGAGGAAAGCCACCGCGACGTTCAGTGACGAGTTTCCCATGGAAACCGGACTGTCTTCAGCTCACTTCTATCGTGTGTGTGTGTGTGTGTGTGTGTGTGTGTTCAGCTGTTTCTGACTCTATATAAACAGCACTAGTGATATTTTATATGAATATATATATTTTTAGGTCATGACGAACTGTACGGTGACGGCAAACGTCAAGCACTTTCTGTTGTTTTTTGCTACTTTATCATTTCTGTGAAATCCTGTGTAGAATGTTGCATGATGGGACGGATCCTGAGCACGTGTGTGTGTCGAGAGGTCGCGTTGAGGTGTTTTGCTGTGAATTTAAATGGATGTTTTTTTACCCCAAATGTAAAAGCTGTTTTGTGTCTTTGTGATATTTTGTAGTTACACGATGAATCTGAAACGCTAAACTGAACCTGCCTTTTCAAAGCACACACACTCCGGCCAGACGAAGAGTTCCTGGCACTGATACCTCTGTGATGTGTGTAAGTGTTTGAAGAGCGTTAGCATGACTGTCACATGACACACACCGAGCGTAACGGCCCGTTCACACCAAGTCGAGTCAGCTTTATTATACAGTACAGATTCACCTTGATCTCTACAGAAGAGCCATTATTCAGATCATTATAATGTCGTTAGATCAGTGATATTAGTGAATATTAAGTGGATTTTAAACACAAACTGAGTGAGCCGAGGACGAAAAGCATAACGTTTTACTATTCGCTCTAACTCAGTAAGAATCACAACTATAATGATAACGACACAGAAGAACGATCACTTTCAGGGTGATTTTATTCCAGCGGATGAACCATAAAAACACTGACAGCCAATCAGAATCCTGCATCAAGAACTCGAGCATGTAAAGTGGCAGACGACACACTGCAGCGCGTATGATCAACAGAAGGATTTCATCTAATATAGTTATCGTTCTTGGTGTGAACGTGGACCATTACAGATATGCTTCTGTTGTCCGTCGTACAGCACACACACACTCGTGTGTGACCAGTGTAACCAGTGAAGCTGTGGTCATGTGATCATGGACGTCAGTCATAGTAAACTGCACATTAGTCTGACGTGAAGGAAAGCCAGTGTAATTTTGACAAGCCATATTTTGCAGTTTCATAACAGCACAAGCTGCAGACGCTCACATCTCTGTCCTGTTCATGAGTGACAGGAACGAACTGAGGCATCATGGGAGATTGAGTGTCTGTGCTTCAGTCTGAACCTTTTTCAACACTGGGTTTTAGTATTAAATCAGTTTTCTTCAGTCCTTCACTCAGTTTAGCAGCAGCTGATCTGACAACCGTTCGCATTCATTACATGCTGAACTAATCAGTGTGTTCATCTGGACTGTTTGAATTGGTGTGTGTGTTGAATGTCTAATGGTGTGTGTTGGATGTTTAATGGTGTGTGTTGGATGTTTAATGGTGCTTCTCATGTGATTGTTTCGATGGCGACCCTCATTTAGTCATTTTTGCTGATGAATGTATTGAGATGCTTTAGTACCTTCTGTTTTTACTCCCAGAATGACCACTTAAAATACCAAAAGACTCCGGTTCATGAAAGCTGCTTCATCAACAGCAGATCCACACGCAGTATTTGCACTTTTACTACGGTAAACTGAGTTCTGGAGATATGAACACTTTGATTTAAAGTCCCTCCCAAACCTGAAACACTTGCTTTCTTCTATGGAACAAAGCCTCAGAGTTTATTTGTCCATATAATGAAAGTCAATGGGGTCCAATGTTGTTTGGTTCCCAACGCTCTTCGAAATATCATCTTTTGAGTGTCACAGGAGAGGTTTGGGTAAATAATGACAGAATGGTGAATTATAGCTTTAAGAACCACTAAGAGCTCTTTCCACCGGTGCGTTTACATCATTTCCTGAAGGGATTCTGTGTACGTCTGTTAGACGGGAGTGACCTGAACTCTTCTCAAAGTCTCATATTAAACGCATGTCTCCATAACTCCACAGCACATTAATGACGACTGCGTTTCGTACAGTATTTGTGACGCTGAGCGCAGCACTTTTGCACAAGACCTCATTTTTACACATGATAGACTTTTGAAAACACGATTTTACCGTTGCATGTTTTACATTTGGATTATGAAATGTCATTTTATATAACGCTGCTGCTTTCCATGCTTACACATGCAGTTGTGTTTAATAAAGGGTTTTTAACCGCACAAGATGTTTTGTGTGTGTGTGTTTGTGAACAGACGTGATAAAGGCGTGTTGTGTGTGTGTGAACAGATGTGACCCGTGACACAGGCGTGTTGTGTGTGTGAACAGACGTGACCCGTAACACAGGTGTGTTGTGTGTGTGAACAGACGTGATAAAGGCGTGTTGTGTGTGTGTGTGTGTGAGTGAACAGACGTGACCCGTGACACAGGCGTGTTGTGTGTGAACAGACGTGACCCGTGACACAGGCGTGTTGTGTGTGTGTGTGTGTGTGTGAACAGATGTGACCCATGACACAGGCGTGTTGTGTGTGAACAGACGTGACCCGTGACACAGGCGTGTTGTGTGTGTGTGTGAGTGAACAGACGTGACCCGTGACACAGGCGTGTTGTGTGTGAACAGACGTGACCCGTGACACAGGCGTGTTGTGTGTGTGTGTGTGTGTGTGAACAGATGTGACCCATGACACAGGCGTGTTGTGTGTGTGAACAGACGTGACCCGTAACACAGGCGTGTTGTGTGTGAACAGACGTGACCCGTGACACAGGCGTGTTGTGTGTGTGTGTGAGTGAACAGACGTGACCCGTGACACAGGCGTGTTGTGTGTGAACAGACGTGACCCGTGACACAGGCGTGTTGTGTGTGTGTGTGTGTGTGTGAACAGATGTGACCCATGACACAGGCGTGTTGTGTGTGTGAACAGACGTGACCCGTAACACAGGCGTGTTGTGTGTGTGTGTGTGTGTGAACAGACGTGACCCGTGACACAGGCGTGTTGTGTGTGTGTGTGTGTGTGAACAGATGTGACCCATGACACAGGCGTGTTGTGTGTGTGAACAGATGTGACCCGTGACACAGGCATGTTGTGTGTGTGTGTGTGTGTGAGAACAGACGTGACCCGTGACAGGCATGTTGTGTGTGTGTGTGAACAGACGTGACCCGTGACACAGGCATGTTGTGTGTGTGTGTGTGTGTGTGTGTGTGTGTGTGTGTGTGTGAACAGACGTGACCCGTGACACAGGCATGTTGTGTGTGTGTGTGTGTGTGTGTGAACAGACGTGACCCGTGACACAGGCATGTTGTGTGTGTGTGTGTGTGTGTGTGAACAGACGTGACCCGTGACACAGGCGTGTTATTGCGAGGCTCAGTTTATTGCGCGGGTGTGACGAAGCTCTTGATGGGCGGCAGACGTTTGATCTTGCGACCCGCCCAGCCGCCCTTCCTCTGCCAGCGGCCGCTCGAGGGCCGGATGCCCAGCCAGCGGTTTCGACCCGCCTTCCCGATGATGCGCTTGTTGTGGTCCACGTTAGACACTCGGCCCACTGTAGCCACACACGTCTCCAACACCTGAGAGAGCACACGCTTTACACAATATCTGGAGCATTCACACTCCACTTACACTGACCACAAACAAACTCTAGATAAAGTCTGAACAGAAAGTTTGAAGTAGTTTATTTTCTTTTATCACTCCATAAATCTGAAAATACTGTCAACAAATAATTTTCACTGTTTGTAGAAGTAAAATGTTGTATAATGATATATGAACAATAGATTTGGTGTGCTGCTGAAATGGAGATTGAGATTTAAATCTACAGATGCTAATAGATCAAAAGCACTGAAATAAACACTTAAATGTGTATTTTGGAGGTTTACTCCTTTACTAGCCGGAGAGCATATAGAGCTCAATGAAAAAACTGGTTTTAGAAAACCTTAAATCTGTGACAGGAAGTTGCGAGTCTTTCCTCACCTGAATCTGGTGTTTGGACGGCAGCTGAACGATGGCTGTGCCGTTGACCTTCCTCAGCAACACTCCACAGGTTCCTGCACATGGGAGAGTCAGTCAGGAACAACTCACTGAGAGTGTGTGTGTCGTGCGGTGTGTGTGTCGGACCTGCGGCGCGGATGTACTGCGCTCCCTTCCCGGGGAGCAGCTCCAGGTTGTTGATGAGTGTGCCGATGGGAAGAGCTCCGAGCGGATGGGAGTCTCCCTCTTTGGCCAGAACCGCCATGCGTCCAATGGTACTGGACGACCGGATCACGTCTCCCGCCTCCATGGTCTCTGTGGCGATGATCCAGCGCTTGCGGCTGCCGCCGGCGACCAGCGCAATGTCAGCTGATCTGTGTACACAAGGACACGTATGAAGAGGGGAGAGGACATGTGAAGAGGGGAGAGGACATGTGAGGACGGACAAGGACACGAGGACGAGCGTGGCGAGGACATGTGAGGAAGGGCAATGACACGAGGACGAGCGTGGCGAGGACACGTGGACGAGGGTGAGGGCGAGCGTGAGGAGGGGCGAGCGTGAGGAGGGGCGAGGACGAGCGTGAGGAGGGGCGAGGATGAGGACGAGCGTGAGGAGGGGCGAGGATGAGGACGAGCGTGAGGAGGGGCGAGGACGAGCGTGAGGAGGGGCGAGGACGAGCGTGAGGAGGGGCGAGGACGAGCGTGAGGAGGGGCGAGGGCGAGGGCGAGCGTGAGGAGGGGCGAGGGAGAGCGTGAGGGCGAGCGTGAGGGGCGAGGGCGAGCGTGAGGAGGGGCGAGCGTGAGGAGGGGCGAGCGTGAGGAGGGGCGAGGGCGAGCGTGAGGAGGGGCGAGGACACGAGGACGAGCGTGAGGGGCAAGGACACGAGGACGAGCGTGAGGAGGGACGAGGACGAGCGTGAGGAGGGGCGAGGACACGAGGACGAGCGTGAGGAGGGGCGAGGGGTGAGGAGGGGCGAGGGGTGAGGAGGGGCGAGGGGTGAGGAGGGGCGAGGGGTGAGGAGGGGTGAGGAGGGGCGAGGGGTGAGGAGGGGTGAGGAGGGGTGAGGAGGGGTGAGGAGGGGTGAGGAGGGGTGAGGAGGGGCGAGGGCACGAGGACGAGCGTGAGGAGGGGCGAGGGCACGAGGACGAGCGTGAGGAGGGGCGAGGACACGAGGACGAGCGTGAGGAGGGGCGAGGACACGAGGACGAGCGTGAGGAGGGACGAGGACGAGCGTGAGGAGGGACGAGGACGAGCGTGAGGAGGGACGAGGACGAGCGTGAGGAGGGGCGAGGACGAGCGTGAGGAGGGGCGAGGACGAGGACGAGCGTGAGGAGGGGCGAGGACGAGGACGAGCGTGAGGAGGGGCGAGCGTGAGGAGGGGCGAGCGTGAGGAGGGGCGAGCGTGAGGAGGGGCGAGCGTGAGGAGGGGCGAGGGCGAGTGTGAGGAGGGGCGAGCGTGAGGAGGGGCGAGGGCGAGTGTGAGGCGAGGGCGAGCGTGAGGAGGGGCGAGGGCGAGCGTGAGGAGGGACGAGGACGAGCGTGAGGAGGGACGAGGACGAGCGTGAGGAGGGGCGAGGACGAGCGTGAGGAGGGGCGAGGACGAGGACGAGCGTGAGGAGGGGCGAGGACGAGGACGAGCGTGAGGAGGGGCGAGCGTGAGGAGGGGCGAGCGTGAGGAGGGGCGAGCGTGAGGAGGGGCGAGGGCGAGTGTGAGGAGGGGCGAGCGTGAGGAGGGGCGAGGGCGAGTGTGAGGCGAGGGCGAGCGTGAGGAGGGGCGAGGGCGAGCGTGAGGAGGGGCGAGCGTGAGGAGGGGCGAGCGTGAGGAGGGGCGAGGACACGAGGACGAGCGTGAGGAGGGGCGAGGACACGAGGACGAGCGTGAGGAGGGGCGAGGACACGAGGACGAGCGTGAGGAGGGGCGAGGACACGAGGACGAGCGTGAGGAGGGGCGAGGGGTGAGGACGAGCGTGAGGAGGGGCGAGGGGTGAGGACGAGCGTGAGGAGGGGCGAGGGGTGAGGAAGGGCGAGCGTCTGGAGGGGCGAGGGCGAGCGTGAGGAGGGGCGAGGACACAAGGACGAGCGTGAGGAGGGGCGAGGGCGAGCGTGAGGAGGGGCGAGGACACAAGGACGAGCGTGAGGAGGGGCGAGGACACGTGGACGAGCGTGAGGAGGGGCGAGGGGTGAGGACGAGCGTGAGGAGGGGCGAGGGGTGAGGACGAGCGTGAGGAGGGGCGAGGACACGAGGACGAGCGTGAGAAGGGGCGAGGGGTGAGGACGAGCGTGAGGAGGGGCGAGGGGTGAGGACGAGCGTGAGGAGGGGCGAGGGGTGAGGACGAGCGTGAGGAGGGGCGAGGGGTGAGGACGGGCGAGGGGTGAGGACGAGCGTGAGGAGGGGCGAGGGGTGAGGACGAGCGTGAGGAGGGGCGAGGGGTGAGGACGAGCGTGAGGAGGGGCGAGGACACGAGGACGAGCGTGAGAAGGGGCGAGGGGTGAGGACGAGCGTGAGGAGGGGCGAGGGGTGAGGACGAGCGTGAGGAGGGGCGAGGGGTGAGGACGGGGGTGAGGACGAGCGTGAGGAGGGGCGAGGGGTGAGGACGAGCGTGAGGAAGGGTGAGCATGAGGAGGGGCGAGGACACGAGGACGAGCGTGAGGAGGGGCGAGGGGTGAGGACGAGGGTGAGGACGAGCGTGAGGAAGGGTGAGCATGAGGAGGGGCGAGGGGTGAGGACGAGCGTGAGGAAGGGTGAGCATGAGGAGGGGCGAGGACACGAGGACGAGCGTGAGGAGGGGTCATGTGACCGTGAAGAGACACACACACACACTTTCTCACTGACCTGCAGGGGTCGTACCGCACCTCCACCACCTTCTCCACGATGGGCTGGTCCTCGCGGCCCGGCTCATAGCGCAGACGCTGGAAGTCGATCATACGGTAGCGCTGCTTGTGTCCGCCGCCGATACCGTGAGTCACGATCCTCCCTGCAGCACAAACACTGTCAGTGAGTGTGTGTATGTGTATGTGTGTGTGTGTGTGTGTGACGATCCTCCCTGCAGCACAAACACTGTCAGTCAGTGAGTGTGTGTGTGTGTGTGTGTGTGTGTGTGTGTGTGTGTGTGTGACCTGTGTAATCTCGTCCCCCAGTCTTCTTCATGCCGATCGGTCGTACGGTGTATTTCTCTCTCTGTTTCCACAGGCTCCGGTTCTGACACACACACGCGCTCGTCATGAACCCGCGACTTCCGGTCAGAGCTGCGGACACACCGGACACACTCGCGATCTGAGAGACAACACGTGATTAACGATCAGCTGAAGTGATGATGACTGGTAATGTGTGATGAAGAGGAGGATGAAGGTCTGACCTGCGGAGAGACGGCGCGCGACACAGAGAGTGCGCTCAGTGCGCGTGACAGCAGACCGACGCTCATCCTCAGTCTGAACACACACCGCAGAAAGAAGAAAAGCATTAATGCAGATGATGACTAATGAATCAGTCACTGCAGCTCAGATCTAACATGAGCATGATGAGTGCAGTACTGAGAGGATCACTGAACCATGTTAAATCACTGATCACTAGTGTAGTGCTGATAACACACACACACACACACACTCTCTCTCTCTCAATTCAATGTGCTTTATTATCATGACTATATCAGTGAGTATCAATTCACATGTCTATCCTACTGTACTGTACATATAAGGAACATTTGTTGAATGCAGTTTGCCTTTTAGCACTATTGTTTACTTTTCTTGGGTTCAATTCAGTATGTTCTTGCATTCATTACTTGTGTGTGCTTATTTCTTTTCTTTATTTGTGTGCTTATACTAATAAAATATAATTTTTCATTAAAATATAAGTTACAAATTAACTTTTTTTAAATTAATCATTTGAAAAATCTAGTGTTTGATCATGTCCAAATATTTATTAAAATGCAAAACCTTAAAATAAGTAAGCTGTTATGACCTGCAATTCTCTTTAGAGTAACTAGCAGAACATGTGTATTATAGCGCCACACGGACACCTAGTGGACAAACAGCGGCATTACAAATGGAAATTATTATTTTTCTGGCCACAAAATGACTAATTTTCCTAATTTAAAACCCTTTTCTCCATTTTAACCTTAAATACTACACTAATTGTAATATAAATAATAATAAAAAAAGTCATTAATGGACCATAATTATTGCACAAATAGTATTTAGATCTCCTCAACATATTTAATACATATTATTGAACTAAAATATAGAACATATATTTAATAAAAAAATAGTTAACGTGTATGGCCACATTTGTCCACCAATGAGTATGAGTGTGACCAATAAGTAAGAAATAACTGAGGGTTAAATACAAGAAAAACGTTAACATTAATGTTGCCTCTCCAGATTAAATGATACTGTAAGTGTCTTCGGCGTAATAATCAAGGCACACTGCTGTGTGTGTAAGCATTCAGATTACTGACCGCACTGGTTCTGCTTGGAACTAATCTGACCGTGTGTCGGCGACACTTGTTTTTGATCTTTGTTTCATATTTTATATTCTCATATGTGAGATTTGCTGAAAGCGTGTGAGAGTTGGCAACCCTGTAATAATATACATACACAAAAATACAATCTCTCTCTCTCTCTAGCAGACAGAAGCACATGCGATCACTCACCGCGACCTACAGATCCACTCACTCAAAACATGAATATAATAATATTAATAATCCACACTCGCTGTCCTTCAGCTCGCGGCGTCGCGCATAACTCGCGTCACAGTCTCTTTCTTCTGCGCGTTCTCGCCAGCGGGCACTGCGCGCGCCACCGCCACCTGCTGTTCACTGAGAGGAACACCTAATACAACACACATAGTTATTTTGTATACGTATGTTATATTGTTGATGCTTATAATTATTGTTTTCCTGTAACAAATGGTTCTTATAGTAATTAATAATGCGGAGGAAACCGCTGAGGTGAATATTATTTGCTGAAGGTGGTTTGTTGACAGAAGTTGAAAGCCACGCCCACCTGAGACCAGAAGGCCACGCCCACATGAGAACAGAAGGCCACGCCCACATACGAAAAGAAAGCCACGCCCACATGAGAACAGAAAGCCGCGGCTCTGGCCGCGCCCACCTGAGAACCCCGCCTGAGGAGTGACGTCATTTCTAGCGACGCGTCCGTGATTGTGCGCATGCGCAGTGTGACATCCACAGTGGACATCTTGGATTTAAAGCGACTCCGAACGAATCCGGACAAAAGCAACGATTTCAGGTGTGAGATCTCTCTCTCTAAAGCGCGTTCACGGTGATGTGTGTTATATGAGTGTGTGTGTGAGCCGCTCGAGATGTGTGTTTATTGATGAAGCGCGTTTCGCGGTGTGTGAGAGATGAAACAGCCGCTGAGGTGTGTGTGTGTGTGTGTGTGTGTGTGAGAGTGACTGAATAGTGTTCTGGATCCTCACACACTCGATACACACTAGTGTGCTGTCTATAGAGTCTGGGCGAACAAATGCTGCCCGCTGTCGATGCCATCTGGACTGGCAGACTATATAATAATGTGGTGTGTGTGTGTGTGTGTGTGTGTGTGTGTGTGTGTATGTGAGAGGGTGAGTATTTATGATCAGATTTTATATATATATATATATATATATATATATATATATATGTATATGATTGATTGATTGATTGATTGATTGATTGAGTGATTGATTTGATGGTTCTGCCTTGTGATGTTAATAATCCGCTGCAGAAACAGGAGTGTTCACCACAGATCTGTCTATGATATATAGCCTAACTGTAACTGTAACTGCTAATAGTCCAAAATAAGAATCTGTTCCTCTTTCATTATATTGTACTTTAAGCTCCAGTGTGAACACACTCGTCCTCCTCATGACATCTGAAATCTTTAATATAAATAGTTTGATTGGCTGATAATTTTTGTTTTCTAGGTTTTCAAAGCATAACTCCTCCAACTGTGAGTGTGTGTGTGTGTGTGTGTGAGAGAGAGAGAGAGTGTGTGAGTGAGAGAGAGAGAGTGTGTGTGTGTGTGTGTCAGTCCCCTTTATTTATACAGCGCTTTACAGTATACAGTGTTTCACAGCAGCTTTACAGAGATAACAGGAGAATAATGCAGCAGAGAATAGTGTCAGTCCAGCTGAAGTCAGTTCAGTGATGCTTCATTTCTGCTGTAAAAAAGTTATTAATTTAGTTCATGTTTATATATATATATATATATATAGAGCCGCTGTGGAGAACCGTGATGTCATCGTCCAGCTCAGCTCTCATATAATGATGTAATGCAGGAGATCAATAATATTGTAGAATATTAAGGTAAATGTCCTCGACTGAGCAAGACAAAAGCCGACAGTGGCAAGGAACCAAAACTTGTGTGTGTGAGAGTGTGTGTGTGTGTGTGTGTGTGTGTGTGTGTAAGTTACGGTCAGCTCAGATCTGTGTGTGTTGTTTCTGGTGTGTGTGATACTCGTCTGACCCGTCGCTCCAGTTCTTGTGTGTGTGTTCTTCACAATGTGCTTGTCTGATTTACAGGAGTTCATGTCACTGCATCTCTATATAATATAATAATAATAAACTTTATGTTATAAAGCGCTGGTATATTCCAGGTTTGATGTGATTAAAGGGAATATCAGAGGATTGAGTGTTTCTGCAGTGTAATAATCCTGAGCTCAATGTTCTCACACACACACACACACACACACACACACACACACACACACACACACACACACACACACACACACTCACACTCTGAATCAATGAAACACATGAGGATCAAACTGGAGGGTTTCATGAACGCTTGAGCTCAGGCCGAATGTCATTGATCAGTGTTTTAAACATCAGATTCTCTATAAACCAGGAGAAAATCCTCCCAGTTCGAAACTCATGTTGAGTGTGTGTGTGAGTGTGTGTGTGTGTGTGTGTGTGTGTGTGTGTGTGTGTGTGTGTGTGTGTGTGTGTGTGTGTGTGTGTGAGATTCAGAGCGCTGAGTATATCGTCTCATTATAGACCCTCATGTGTGTGTTTATAGACTGAGATGAGCTGTAGCCTGTAGCGTAACACACACACACACACACACACACACACGCTGTGTATCAGCTGCTCACACTCACACCCGTTCAGATGAAGAACCCTGAGCTTTACAGTTAATATTGTAATATTCAACAACTGCATATTCGCCGGTCTCTGATGTCAAGTGCTTTATTTTGACTGTTTTTTATTTTAAATTATTTCTTTTTAAATTGTATGTAAAAAATATATATTTTTAGTAAGTGTTTTATTTTTATGTTTTTTAGTTAAAATTATGTATTTTTTATATCATATTTTTAGTTAGTGTTTTATTAATATAATTTTTATATGAACTGCTTTTATTTTATTGTAATTTTTTTATGTAAAATTTTTTTATACTATTTTACTTGGATTGTTTTAATTAAAAAATTCTTTATTGTAATTTTACTTCTATGAATCTTTAATAATTTTATTCAGCAGAGAGAGAGAGAATGTGTGTGTGTGTGTGTGTGTGTGTGTGTGTGTGATGAATCTTCAGCTGTCAGTCTGACATCACACACTCTCAAGCTGCATGTGTCAGAAAGGGGCGGGGCATGTGTCATAGAAAGGGGCGGGGCATGTCAGCAAAACTAGCCCATCATAAACAGCCGAAACATGAAGCATGCGTTAGAGTCAAATATCATTTCTGCATAATGTCAAACCTTTAACCCTCTGGAGAAACCACAGCATTTAAAAGTAAAAGCAGCTCAATTCCCCAGGAGAACCGCATGGAGGAGGGGAGCGAATGACTGATGACCTGAGCGGGGTCAGGGGTCAGAGGTCACTGCAGTGGTTGTGTTTGATGTGAATCTGTGGTTCTGGTCGTGTGTGTGTGTGTGTGTGTGTGTGTGTGTGTGTTTCAGCTACATCCTCCCCACCCGTCTGTCAGTCTCTGTGAGGGCGGGGCTGACGATGCTCTCACACACACACGCACACACACACACACACACACACACACACACACACACACACACACTCTCTCTCTCTCTCTCTGCTGTGTTCTGATGGGTGTCGGCCATCGCTCGCTTCAGTCGTGTGTGTTCTTCTGTTTCCTGTGTGTGTCGCTGAGACTGGAGTTGTTTCATCATTGGTGCTGACGGTGAGATCAACACACACACACACACACACACACACTGATGATGTGTTCGGTGTGTGTTATATCTTCCAGGCTGTTTGCGGTGCTCTTCAGTCAGTGTTCTGTGTGTGTTGGTGTCTGTGGTTCAGTTCAGTGTCAGTGTGTGTGAGTGTGTGAGTGTGTGTGCGTGAGTGTGTGTGCGTGAGTGTGTGTGTGTGAGTGTGTGAGACTTTTGTCTCGTTTTCCAGCACAAATATCTAAACATTCTTAAATCAAGATACATTTACTGGAGAAGCAGAATTACTGAAGATATGAAGTCTTGTCTAATGAGAAAGTATATGAGTTTGTGCTTTAAACGAGAACAAAGATCTGCCAGTGGAAAAGAAAAATAATCTAGTTTTCCCTTTTAATTAAGTTTACTTTTCTGACTCCATTAGCAGATATTTGTTCTGGTTTTGATCACAAACTTTACATTTTTCAGTAAACATTTTTGTTGCAGTGCAAGTAAATAAATAAAATTAACTTTCCGTTAATTATCTCTGCATGAACTCAGTTTGTGTTCCTGCACTACAGGAAGAATCATCAGTATTATTAACGTGTGTGTGTGTGTGTGATTGGCTGTCTGGACTCTGCCGCCTCCTCCTGATTGGCCAGTGGTGTTGAAACATCAGTGATGACGACTGTATCTGATATCTTCCTGTGGTTCGTCATGGTAACGATGATCACATCAGTCATGCAGTGTGTCGTACACTAGTTACTGTATCACGCTCCTGACGTGTGTGTGTGTGTGTGTGTGTGTGTGTGTGTGTGTGTGTGGAGCATACGGATGTTATCTAGGGAAATGGCAGTGCCTCAGGCTGTGTGATACGAGCTGTTGTTCCTCTGAAGCTCTCGCCTGGTCTCGCCTCAGTGTCGAGCTGATCTACAGCTGATGATGCGCTGACATTTAGGAAAATGTAAATTCATTTTCAGTTTTGGCTGAAACTGTTTTGGAGGAACGAAATCATTGACAAAAGCGGGGATCCTTAGTGCTTTAGTGCTGATGGTGTGTTTTGACTGTCAGTGTTTATTTCATGATAAAGCTGGAGTGATCATGCTGGGTCAGCAGTACTCAATCTCTCGATGTAATCGATCTGCACTCGGTCTGAGGAACCGGCAGCCGCTCAACACTAAATCTGCTCCTTCCTTTTTATTCATTGTCCTTCCCAGCCTATTAACTCTGTGTTTAGTAGCTGTTTTCATTTCATTTTTTATCACATTTATTAATATATATATATATATATATATATATATATATATATTTTGTGATTCTTTATTTATTAAACATTTTATGTGTCTATATACAACAAAGATCCGCCCACAATCATAAGACACTCTGTGTGCCTGTGTCCTCAGGCCGGATCATGTCTGCGATCCTGTACCCTCGAGATGAGAAGCTGGAGAAGCTGTCGCAGGAGGAGATCATCTCCAACACCAAGCTGGTGATCCAGGGCCTGGAGGCGCTGAAGAACGAGCACAACTCGATCCTGCACAGCCTCCTGGAGACCATCAAGTGCCTGAAGAAGGACGAGGAGGCCAACGTGGTGCACGAGAAGTCCAGCCTGCTGCGCAAGTCTGTGGAGATGATCGAGCTGGGGCTGGGAGAGGCACAGGTGAGGTCGGGGGTCAGGGGTCAGGGGCTGGGAGAGGCACAGGTGAGGTCGGGGGTCAGGGGCTGGGAGAGGCACAGGTGAGGTCAGGGGTCAGGGGCTGGGAGAGGCACAGGTGAGGTCAGGGGTCAGGGGCTGGGAGAGGCACAGGTGAGGTCGGGGGTCAGGGGCTGGGAGAGGCACAGGTGAGGTCGGGGGTCAGGGGCTGGGAGAGGCACAGGTGAGGTCGGGGGTCAGGGGCTGGGAGAGGCACAGGTGAGGGCAGGGGTCAGGGGCTGGGAGAGGCACAGGTGAGGTCGGGGGTCAGGGGCTGGGAGAGGCACAGGTGAGAGAAGGGGCCAAGCGTTTCATTCACTCACTCTTAAAGGAGTAGTTCACTTCAGAATTAAAATTTCCTGATAATGTACTCTCCCCACGTCATCCAAGATGTTCGTGTCTTTCTTTCTTCACTCGAAAAGATTTCCTCCATATAGTGTCTTCAATGGGGTCCAACGGGTCGAAGGTCCAGATGTGAGTTTCAGTGCAGCTTCAAAGTCTCGACACGATCCAGCCGAGGAATAAGAGTCTGATCTAGACAAACCAGTGGACATTTTACAACAATATAAACATTTATATACTTTTAACCACTAATGCTGGTCTTGCACTCGCTGTGATGAGACACACATTACGTAATCAGGTTGAAAGGTCAAGCGTGACGTAGGCGTAAGAACAGATCTAGTGTTTACAAAGTGAACGTGCAAAGACTGAGTCAAACGCCATTTACAAAAAACTAAATAAAAGATAAAACAACGATGTCGGACGATTCTGAAGCTGGAGGAGAAAATGAGCTTTTCGCCCTGCTCTACATTTCCGTCTACATCAGATTACCGCCACCTTTCAACCTGATTACGTAATGCGTGAAGTCGTGGACGTGCAAGACCAGCATTTGTGGTTAAAAGTATATAAATGTTTATATTGTTCTAAAATGTCCGCTGGTTTGTCTAGATCAGACTCTTATTCCTCGGCTGGATCGTGTCGAGACTTTGAAGCTGCACTGAAACTCACATCTGGACCTTCGACCCGTTGGACCCCATTGAAGACACTATATGGAGGAAATCTTTCGAGTGAAGAAAGAAAGACACGAACATCTTGGATGACGTGGGGAGAGTACATTATCAGGAAATTTTAATTCTGAAGTGAACGACTCCTTTAAGGCCCCGATGGTTTCAGAATCACAGCTTCAGTTTCTGCTATAAAGCACAGATATGTCACATGAACTGAATCCCGTTTCATATTGACTTCAGAGAGTGAACCAGTGTGTGTCCCCAGTGCTTGTTCTGGCTGAATGACGTGTGCTCCTGTGTCCAGGTGATGATGGCTCTGTCGAACCACCTGACCGCGGTGGAGTCCGAGAAGCAGAAGCTGCGAGCTCAGGTGCGCCGGCTCTGCCAGGAGAACCAGTGGCTCCGGGACGAGCTGGCCAACACTCAGCAGAAGCTGCAGAAGAGCGAGCAGAGCGTGGCCCAGCTGGAGGAGGAGAAGAAGCACCTGGAGTTCATGAACCAGCTCAAGAAGTACGACGAGGACGTGTCTCCCTCGGTGAGGTGGTGCATTACTGACGCGCATTACTCAGTCCAGCGATCTGCTCAAATGTGCTAGCCATGTTTCTAGCACTATCAGTAGGAGCTTTCGCACCGGAGGAACTAGGAACTATTTTAGTTATAGGAACTCCTTTTGGAGGAACTAATTTACTCCTACTTCAGAGTCGGTCTAAACCAGCGCTACAGGACCTACAGTGACGGTAGTGTTCACTGATTGGCCGAACACCAGCACCCGCCATTTTTAAAAAGGCTGTGTAAACACACCGATCATAGCCTATATATTTACTCCAGAAACTAACTCTACGAACATGTCAAACAGTGATAGATGGAGCTCTCAACCTTTACGCTGAGGAGAAAATCAAACATAATCATGTTTCTCTCGGTCTCCTCAAAGTTATGTATTTCTGCTCCACAACACTGGACATCAACACACAGCATACGCTGATAACTCTTCATTACGGTCTACTTTCTATGTATAACAGTATCTAATAACGTACTACACAGGACTGTTAGACAGATCGTACACTAATGAACAGGAGAATGCGAGCGCTGTTTGTTTGCTCAGGCTACGGCGTTCTCAGCGCCGTCAAAATAAAAGACTCGACAACAAGCGCGGCTTACGTCACTTCAGAGTTCCTACTAGCGGTGCGAACGCAACCAGGAAAACGAAACCAGCCTGGTGGCTAGAGATCCTAGAACCACCGGTGCGAAGCCCTCAGTATTACAGTAGAGTGTGTGAGTGTCTGTGCGAATGATTCCTCAGATCGAGTGTTTCGTGCGGTCGGACGTCAGATCTGCTCTCCAGAAACCCCTGAGATCTGCATTCTCACGCTGGGAAACTCTTCAGCCCGTTGTGCATCAATTAAAAAAAGTTACACACAGTGTCAAAAAACTGTCATCAACATTTGAAGCTTGGGAGCGCAGACTTAAGTTTCCTCATTTTAAAGAAACCATTGGCAGATTATTGTTGAAGTAAAACAAGTTAAAAAAGTAAAACAAACAAAAAGGTTATATAGGTTTAAGTTTATGAAAATGATTTATGAACATTATTTTATATAAAATGTATATTTTATGAAACGTGTTGGACTCTAAAACTGCTAGAAAATCAAAGCCATAAATCTAAACAAGTTGTGTTCCAAATCTGAGGTTGATATCTGAGATATGAAAACATGAGCTTTCAGTGAGAGTTAGTTTGGGCGCTATTATTACACACACAATTCTTTTTATTATTATTATTACACGCATACAAACCTTACTATGACATTCATACCAACACACACACACACACACACACACACAATTATCGCTGCATAATGTCTCTGATTGGCTCTATAATACGCAGAAGCAGAAAAAAGGAATAAAGCGAGTATGTGCTTTATGGGCCAAACCGGAGAAAATGGCACATCTGGTAAAACATTTTAATGTTTTAATGTTGAAGCCTTGCCAACAGAATGAAAGCCTCTTAACAAATACTGCATCATATTATAGTTAAATGGCCCTGAGATTAAATATTGCAGTTTTAATGGGGACATTTTTGTCCTTAAGGTCATGAGAGGAACTATTTTGTGTTACTGATGTAAAATAGATTTCTTAAACGTACAGTATGTAATTTCTTCCGCCGCTAGGGGTCGCTAACCTCTTACAATAACAAAGGCGTAGTTTGATGACGTAACATTTGCTAAGAATTCTGGATCTTGTCGTCAACGTCAAGCCGACCGATCTAATAATGTTATGGATGAGTGAATACATGGATGCTTTTATCATGACTGTGATATGAAGCAGTTCGGGATTGCTAAGAGACAGCTAGCAGCTCGTCCCGCGGATATAAAAGGAATATGGACATTTCATTCTACCGAACTACACGTGCAGAATTACTACTCACAGGTCCGTTTATTAGACAAATTAAGCTTGTGAGGGAACCCAGCGCTGTTTCACTTGCTCTAACATTACACTAGCACACTAACCTGCATTTAAATGTGTTGAAATTTGTGTGTTAGTTTGTCTGTATGAGACTAGCAGTAAGCTAGATCAACATTAGAACAACATACAGATCATATTCTAACATTTTATCATTGTTGAACTATATAACATTGATTAGTTTAATGTAAATGTGCTCACATTCACAGGAGTGGTCGAAGTCTCGGCATCTCGAAAACACCGCGCTGATATTGATTCTCGTTTTAGTTCTCCTTATTTATCCAAAGTCTGCTTGCCATGGTCCATAATGTTTGAATGAAACAACAACAGCGTGCAGATAGACATTACCAACTACACAGTTGTCTGCGTCTGTCGCCTTGGTTACTATCAGAGGGCTCTGGTTGCTATGGCAGTACGAGCGGAAACCAGGGAGAACGCGGATATGACGACATTGACGGCGACAAAACGGAAATAAAGAAATGGGTCTTCGAATTAAATTACAAATTTCTCCTGGTTTGAAAGTTGTTGGAGACAGTCGGGATAATGTAAGTACACAACTAAAAAATATATAACATAGATATAGTGATTTTTGCTATTTTTAAAGCAAAAAAGTTACATATTGTGCCTTTAAAGGAAATGGGGGTGAAATAATACAGTTCCAATAAAAATACACACCTGTGCCAATATTTATGGGTTTGGCATTAACACAGGCAGAGACAGACATGTCCATAAGGTCACACAAGGGTTAAACGCTGCAAGACGAGAGAGGCCGAGAACTGGCTCCTGTAATAATCACTGTAACCAGTGTCGCATTTAATGCTGAACTATACTCACCAATCAAGTTACTGGGAATGTCAACATTTACTTTGAAAATAAAAAGTTGCATTTGTTAATATTACTTAATAAACTATGAATAGCAACAAAAAAAAGCAGCATTTTTATCAGTAACTGGATCTGCTGTGTGCAGGAGGAGAAGGACGGAGAGCCGCCCAAGGACTCTCTGGATGACCTCTTCCCCAACGACGAGGAGGAACACACTCAAGGAAGTACGTGAACCCTCACACACACACACACGCTCGTGAACCGTCACATTAACCCTGAGTGAAGCTCTTCTGATTCCTGGTTGTGGCTGTAATAGTGCGCGGGACCACAGGCACAAAACAGTTTTGTAAAATGATATGTGATGAAATAAAAACGATTCCTATATTATTTTACTAAACTGTTTAGCGCATGTGCTCCCGCGCGCACTCTTACAGCCACAACACCGCGATCAGCGGAGGCTGAAACTGCACACATACTTCCTCTCTCGCGTGCTTTTATTCACGATCACTCACAACACAGCAAGCACACAGCACACGGCACACAAACTATATACATGTGTAACCTATGTAGTTCTTCTCAGTCACAAACCCGAACCATTCATTAAACAGTAACCCGAACTGACCCAAAACTCTTGAGTTTTGACCCCTGACCTCTGTAAACCTGTGACCCCTGACCTCTGCAGGTCAGCACCAGCACAACAGCGCGGCGGTAGCGGCGGCTCAGCAGGGCGGCTACGAGATCCCGGCGCGGCTCCGGACCCTCCACAACCTGGTGATCCAGTACGCGTCCCAGGGCCGCTACGAGGTGGCGGTGCCGCTCTGCAAGCAGGCTCTGGAGGACCTGGAGAAGACCTCGGGTCACGACCACCCCGACGTGGCCACCATGCTCAACATCCTGGCGCTGGTGTACAGGTGAGAGACCCGCCGAGAGCCCGCGTCAGAACCGTGTCTGATGACATCATCCTTTGTGTCTGATGACATCATCCTCTGTGTCTGATGACATCATCCTCTGTGTGTGTCTCAGGGACCAGAACAAGTATAAAGAGGCTGCGCACCTGCTGAACGACGCGCTCTCCATCAGAGAGAAGACGCTGGGGAAAGACCATCCCGCTGTGAGTCTCCCGTTACTCCTCTCATACGCCGTCTTCATCTCGGCAGTGTGGAGCGCTGCTGTTAGAGCGCGGAAGCGGTTTCTAGATTCAGTTCAATTCATCTTTATTTGTACAGCGCTTGTCATAACACACATCGTTTCAAAGCAGCTTCACAGAGAGTGCATTTCAGGAATGTACATAGAAAAATACAGTTAGTTAATCATGTATTAATTTAGGGCATAAACATATCAC
>NC_140225.1:350000-405000 GCF_951802725.1 Rutilus rutilus
CAGACTCATTTGATCAATAGTGATTCATCTGTGATTCTAAGCCGCCGAACACGTGTGACATGATCGATCACTTCCTGTTCAGACCAGGACTCATCACAACAGTTTTAAAAAGAGTCCCTGGTCTGATCTAAAGATCTAAAGATTAAAACAGAAGCGTCATCACTGTGTTACTCTGAGTGTGTTTACATGCATGTTCTGAAGCCGACGGTGTGTGTGTGAGGTGTGCAACGGATCGCAGGTGATCGTGACCCGTCCGGATCCGCTCCCCACGGTTCGACACGCATGTGATGCGCGGATTCCTGTATTACCGACACAGAGCGAAGGGTTAGCATTTGGCAACAGAGTTTGTTTCCAGAAGAAAATAGCGTCACAGTCCAGCTTAAAGCGGTGGTATAATGCCCTTTCCACAAGATGTAAAATAAGTCTCTGATGTCCCCAGAGTGTGTGTGTGTGAAGCTTTAGCTCTAAATACCCCACAGATATTTTTTATAGCATGTTAAAGTTGTCAATAAGCCTTTATCTCATTTCCTGGTTTCGGAACGTTCGAAATCGCCAAGCAGTGTACTCGCACTTCCGGTGGTTACTCAATTACCTTTAGATGAAAAGTATGTCAGTAAACTTAAATAGAATCGCGATATAGACCAGTGTCTGTCAATATTAAACTGCATAAACACTATTTAAATAGGAATCATGCATGTTCTGCGTGTCTCTGTGAATGAATGGCACAGTTTCATTTACCACACACACACTGAGGCACGCATGACGCTCGCGATGTTTTCAGCCTATATGAGGACATTAATGCACTTCATCTACACAGCCGCTCTTAGAGTCACTTCAGCTTCATTCGAGAAGAACTATCGTCAGATCATAAAACACAGAGAGACTCAAAGGTCTACACGGCAACCCGTCAAAATAAAAGTTTGGTTTAACCTTTGAAGAAAGTTTTGCTTAAATCATTACATTTTAAATAATTGGTTATAACAATTTAATTAAACCATTAAAATGGAATCAAGAAAACAACAAAAAAAAGAAACTTTTGGGAGATGCGAGAGCGAAGTAGTCCAGTGATAATTAACAGGCGGCCATGGTGAACGCAGTAACCGGAGGACACACTACACTGCTTCAGCGGCCACTTCCGGCGCTCTATTGTGTTGCGATAAAGGCCTATTTTTGAGGGTGAGCAAAAACGCATCGATTAGTGTGTGTCCCTTTAAATGCAAATGAGCTGCTGCTCCCGGCACAGGGGGCGGAGCTTCAAGAGCTCTTGTCCTTAGCAGCTTCGATTACCTCACACACACACACACTGAAAATGTAAAAAACTTTTAGCCATTTATGATGGAGAGACTCTAGAAGAGACAACATGTAGAAGCAACAGGACATTTCTGAACGGTTAGTTGATGAATTTATGTATCTGATGTGTAGATATCTTCTAGTCATTGATTAGCATATACTGTCATTATAATCTATAAATCGTGTTCAGGGGGCGGGGTTTATGTAAATTCTAGGGTTGGTGATGTCACTGACCCGGGAGGAATGTGGTGTAGTCTCTACCAGCCGTTTGTTGTAGTTCTTAAAAAGTGATTTCTGTAAAAGCAAATCTCTCCCTTTGCTCTGAACTTTGAGCGTCGTAACTTCAACATTACACACTAACTACAGTTAGAAAAGTCAAATCATAATCAACCACCCCTTTAAATAAGTTCAGTGATGGGTAATTTTTGTTGTAAAAAGTTATTAATTTAGTTCATTTATATATAATAGCCGCTCTGGAGTAAACAGGGCCTGTCCCACACGGCCCCTAAACACTCGCGTCCTCTACGGGTCACACACTCGCGTCCTCTACGGGTCACACACTCTACGGGTCACACACTCGCGTCCTCTACGGGTCACACACTCGCGTCCTCTACGGGTCACACACTCGCGTCCTCTACGGGTCACACTCGCGTCCTCTACGGGTCACACACTCGCGTCCTCTACGGGTCACACACTCACGTCCTCTACGGGTCACACACTCGCGTCCTCTACGGGTCACACACTCGCGTCCTCTACGGGTCACACACTCGCGTCCTATACGGATCACACTCGCGTCCTCTACGGGTCACACACTCGCGTCCTCTACGGGTCACACACTCGCGTCCTCTACGGGTCACACACTCGCGTCCTCTACGGGTCACACACTCGCGTCCTCTACGGGTCACACTCGCGTCCTCTACGGGTCACACACTCGCGTCCTCTACGGGTCACACACTCGCGTCCTCTACGGGTCACACACTCGCGGGTCACACACTCGCGTCCTCTACGGGTCACACACTCGCGTCCTCTACGGATCACACACTCGCGTCCTATACGGGTCACACACTCGCGTCCTCTACGGGTCACACACTCGCGTTCTCAACGGGTCACACACTCGCGTCCTCTACGGATCACACACTCGCGTCCTATACGGGTCACACACTCGCGTCCTCTACGGGTCACACACTCGCGTTCTCAACGGGTCACACACTCGCGTCCTCTACGGGTCACACACTCGCGTCCTCTACGGGTCACACACTCGCGTCCTCTACGGATCACACACTCGCGTCCTATACGGGTCACACACTCGCGTCCTCTACGGGTCACACACTCGCGTTCTCAACGGGTCACACACTCGCGTCCTCTACGGATCACACACTCGCGTCCTCTACGGGTCACACACTCGCGTCCTCTACGGGTCACACACTCGCGTTCTCAACGGGTCACACACTCGCGTCCTCTACGGGTCACACACTCGCGTCCTCTACGGATCACACACTCGCGTCCTATACGGGTCACACACTCGCGTCCTCTACGGATCACACACTCGCGTCCTCTACGGATCACACACTCGCGTCCTCTACGGATCACACACTCGCGTCCTCTACGGGTCACACACTCGCGTTCTCAACGGGTCACACACTCGCGTCCTCTACGGATCACACACTCGCGTCCTATACGGGTCACACACTCGCGTCCTCTACGGATCACACACTCGCGTCCTATACGGGTCACACACTCGCGTCCTCTACGGGTCACACACTCGCGTCCTCTACGGATCACACACTCGCGTCCTCTACGGATCACACACTCGCGTCCTCTACGGGTCACACACTCGCGTTCTCAACGGGTCACACACTCGCGTCCTCTACGGATCACACACTCGCGTCCTATACGGGTCACACACTCGCGTCCTCTACGGGTCACACACTCGCGTCCTCTACGGATCACACACTCGCGTCCTATACGGGTCACACACTCGCGTCCTATACGGGTCACACACTCGCGTCCTATACGGGTCACACACTCGCGTCCTCTACGGGTCACACACTCGCGTTCTCAACGGGTCACACACTCGCGGGTCACACACTCGCGTCCTCTACGGGTCACACACTCGCGTCCTCTACGGGTCACACACTCGCGTCCTCTACGGGTCACACACTCGCGTCCTATACGGGTCACACACTCGCGTCCTCTACGGGTCACACACTCGCGTCCTATACGGGTCACACACTCGCGTCCTCTACGGGTCACACACTCGCGTCCTCTACGGATCACACACTCGCGTCCTATACGGGTCACACACTCGCGTCCTATACGGGTCACACACTCGCGTCCTCTACGGATCACACACTCGCGTCCTCTACGGATCACACACTCGCGTCCTCTACGGGTCACACACTCGCGTCCTATACGGGTCACACACTCGCGTCCTCTACGGGTCACACACTCGCGTCCTCTACGGATCACACACTCGCGTCCTATACGGGTCACACACTCGCGTCCTATACGGGTCACACACTCGCGTCCTCTACGGATCACACACTCGCGTCCTCTACGGATCACACACTCGCGTCCTCTACGGGTCACACACTCGCGTCCTATACGGGTCACACACTCGCGTCCTCTACGGGTCACACACTCGCGTCCTCTACGGGTCACACACTCGCGTCCTCTACGGGTCACACACTCGCGTCCTCTACGGGTCACACACTCGCGTCCTCTACGGGTCACACACTCGCGTCCTCTACGGGTCACACACTCGCGTCCTCTACGGGTCACACACTCGCGTCCTCTACGGGTCACACACTCGCGTCCTCTACGGGTCACACACTCGCGTCCTCTACGGATCACACACTCGCGTCCTCTACGGGTCACACACTCGCGTCCTATACGGGTCACACACTCGCGTCCTCTACGGATCACACACTCGCGTCCTATACGGGTCACACACTCGCGTCCTCTACGGGTCACACACTCGCGTCCTCTACGGATCACACACTCGCGTCCTATACGGGTCACACACTCGCGTCCTATACGGGTCACACACTCGCGTCCTCTACGGGTCACACACTCGCGTCCTCTACGGATCACACACTCGCGTCCTCTACGGATCACACACTCGCGTCCTCTACGGGTCACACACTCGCGTTCTCAACGGGTCACACACTCGCGTCCTCTACGGATCACACACTCGCGTCCTATACGGGTCACACACTCGCGTCCTATACGGGTCACACACTCGCGTCCTCTACGGGTCACACACTCGCGTCCTCTACGGATCACACACTCGCGTCCTATACGGGTCACACACTCGCGTCCTATACGGGTCACACACTCGCGTCCTCTACGGATCACACACTCGCGTCCTCTACGGATCACACACTCGCGTCCTCTACGGGTCACACACTCGCGTCCTATACGGGTCACACACTCGCGTCCTCTACGGGTCACACACTCGCGTTCTCAACGGGTCACACACTCGCGGGTCACACACTCGCGTCCTCTACGGGTCACACACTCGCGTCCTCTACGGGTCACACACTCGCGTCCTCTACGGGTCACACACTCGCGTCCTCTACGGGTCACACACTCGCGTCCTCTACGGATCACACACTCGCGTGGGTCACACACTCGCGTCCTCTACGGATCACACACTCGTGCTGTAACGCCGCGTGACTGTCGGGAGGAAGTCTCCAGTGGAGACGCATCAGTGCGCGTCGAGCGAGCTCTTCTGGGACACCCTACGCTCTCATAGGCTTACCGGACACAACAGCCGCTGTACGTTCACTAGACCGAGAGTGTGAAGTGTAGCGTTTGGGACAGGGCCAGTGATGTCATCATGCAGCTCGTACACCGGGACGACGGGTTAATCCAATAAGCTGAACTTCGGGAGTTATTATCGTTGCGTATGTAAACATGTTCATTCACTGATGTTGTTCCGCCTGCAGTCCGACGGTGAACACGACGCTGAGGAACCTGGGAGCTCTCTACAGGAGACAGGGCAAGATGGAGGCGGCCGAGACCCTGGAGGAGTGTGCCATGAGATCACGCAAACAGGTGCGCACGCACACACACACACACTCTCACACTCACACACCTCACTCGTTTTAGACCTGTTTGTAAATGACGTTTCATGTGTTTTCTCTCGTGTGTTTCCTTCTGCTTCTCCGTGGATCAGAGCATCAGTGTGAGTCCTGAAGCGGTGCAGACACACACACACAGACACACACACACACACACACACACTGGAGGAGTGGATCAGAGCATCAGTGTGAGTCCTGAAGCGGCGACGCTCCTCTCGAGTCCTGACGCACGGCTGTCAACACGCCTCAAACGCTCAATTCAAATTACTTTCTTAAATATGATAAAAATTCAAATTATATTTGAGTTCTAAAGGCAGTACTTTAGATAAACAGTACAGTACTATCTCCTATGCTAACAGACACACACCGCGTCAGTTACGCATCAAGTCTCGCGCGCCTCGACACACCAAACATTTGAATGCACAGTTTTTACATTCGAATGTGCATTTATTAATTTATTCGACGAATATTCAAAATTCAAATTTTTATTTGACACCCCTACGATGTAGACACTCAGCAGTCATCTGTCAGAGTCTCTCCCATGATGCTGTGTGTTCTGATGTTGATCGTGTGTGTGTGTTCTGATATTGATCATGTGTGTGTGTGTTCTGATGTTGATCGTGTGTGTGTGTGTGTGTCAGGGCCTGGACCCGGTCCATCAGACACGTGTGTCGGAGCTGCTGAAGGACGGCGAGCGCCGCAGAGAGTGTGTGTCCAGCGTGAAGTACGAGAGCGGCTCTGAGGCGGGCGATGAAGTGAGTATGGCAGTGGAATGGAGCGGGGTGAGTACACATCCACCAACCAACCAATCACAGCGCAGCGCTCGGCAGGGGCCTGATGACATCAGCAAAACATCAGCTTCCTCCTTTCATACACAAACATCCTTAAATCAGGAGACGTTACTGGAGAAGCTCACTGACTGAAGATATTAACTCTTGTATTAAAGTGAAGTGAGTTTGTGCTTCAAACAAGAACGAATATCTGCCAATGGAGTCAGAAAAATACATTTCACAGTTTCCCTTTGACATATATTTGTTCTTATTTTAAAGTCCCTCTGTAGTCAATCATTTTACCCTTAAAACCATAGACTGGTATAACATATGTTCGTAGTGTGTGTGACGTCACCCGTAGTGTTTCTGAAGCCCAAAGTGGGCGGAGCCAGCCGTCGCCATCTTGTTTGCGCATCACTCCCAGACAAACGAAAATGTGCAGCGAGGCGGATTAGCTGAGGTGACGTGACGCTAACCCTAACCCTAGCAGACAAATGGCTAGTAGTGACATCAGCGGCAATCCACCTGTCATTCAAGTGGCCACGCCCTTAATTATGCAGAACTTTAAGGCTTAATATAATTTAAATGGATGAGTTATAAAAAAATTCGCCCCCTCACAGTCGTCATGAAAATTAGCGATATAGACCAAAACCACTTTTTGCACCAGACTGTAAACGTGTTTATTTCTGCTGTAAAGTTGGGCATTTTAACATGGGGGATTATGGGATAGACTCTCTTCTGTCTCCAGAGGCCACTGGATGAACTGCAGTTTAATCACTTCAGTGTTGATTCAGGAGAGAGATGGGAAGGTTGCCGCTTGCTCAAACTCATCTCTGATCACCAAAATTACATATTTAAATGTTTTTCCTTGAAAAAAAATGTCTTCATGTCTTAAAATATCTTGAATGTAACTCGACACCCTCGCCTCATTTAGCATGCGCGGTTCTATGAATATGCAAATTCACCCCGCCTCCACTCACTCACTCAGCTCAGAGATCCACTGGTTGACGATCACACGTTGATCTGATTGGTTACAAGGTAGTTTGTGACGTCAGAAACACCAGCGATTTCAAAGCGTGTTTTTGAGACTGTCTTTGGTTCACTGCAGTTTTAAGGAGGAAATACTCAACAATGGTGTCGACTTATGAATTTACACATGGATTGTCTTAAAGCAGATTAAAAACACCACATAGACACATAAACAACATTAAAAGTTGGACTTTCACCACAGGGGGACTTTAAGCATTTAATTTTGATGCATTTCTCATTAAACAAGGCTTAATATCTTCAGTGATTTCGCTTCTCCAGTAAGTGTATCTTGATTTAAGATTGTTTAGATATTTTTACTGTAAAACGAGACGGAAACACTGAGGAAGAAGAAGATGTCTTGCCGTGTGTCTGATCTTGACGGTCTCCTGTCGAGCGCCTGCTCTTCTCGAGGTCTTTATGAGCTGATTGTGTGTCCTGGCATGTTTGTGCTGATTTAACATGCTTGTGTGTGTGTGTATGAACGTGTGTGTGAGCATCTCTGAAACACACAGATCCTCACCAGAACACGGCCAGGTCACATGACCCGAGATCATCAAGCTCATGTTATTGTTGTGATTTCAGGCTGACATGTGACCTGCTTGTGTCCTCGCGCGGTTCAGTCACATGATGCTCGGTCTGATGTCATATCCTGCATGCGAAGCCTCATGCATTCGGTCATTAACACCAGCTAGTGTGTGGAATGATATAATAATCATAATCATGATGACATGAAGCTGTGAACGCGCCACTAAAGCACTCGCGCTCTCTCACCCTTCACCGCTTCTTACACACGGACTTGCCTTGACTAGTTTTGAGTGTGTGTGTGTGTGTGTGTTTAACACAAGCTAAAACATGTGGAAGAATCTGTCAGAACAAACACACACTCACTAAACTAGTCTGAATGTCACATGCAGTGTTGTGTCTTGTTTCTGGATTGTTAGATATTTGAACTGGAACATGAGCTGAAACGCATCAGATGTGTGTGTGTGTGTGTGTGTGTGTTGTGACAGTGTGTGTTTCTGTGTGATTCCTCAGGCTGTGCGCGTAAGACTGTGGATGTGAAGATGACATTCATACCCAGAATAAATCAATCTTGCATTCTCAGATTGTTTGTGTCTCATGACGATCTCACACACTCATTAGTGTTGACGTGACGCTCGGCGTGTGTGTGTGTGTGTGCGCGCATGAAACCTGCATGAGTCTGTGTGCTCAACATCACTTCCTGTTACTAACCTGCCACATCATCGCAGTTGTTGCCATGACAACCAATCAGCCAATCAGGGGCCGCCTTTCCCAACAGTGTCGCTAGTTAGCGATTTCAGCTCTACTCACGAGGCTTCTGGGAAACGCAACCGTGATAATTTTTCCCGACAGTGGATTGTGGGATTGTGCTCTTCCCTTCTCCGGTCCTTCATCACATCCAGAGACAGTCGACATCAGTTTTAGACGTTTAAATTAAGATTGTTTTAATGTTTCTGAAAGAGACTCTTCTGCTCATTGATAAAAAATACAGTAAAAAGAGTGAAATATTATTCCAATGTAAATGAGCTGTTTTCTATGTGAATATACATCCATCCATCCATCTTCTTCCGCTTATCCGGGGCCGGGTCGCGGGGGCAGCAGTCTAAGCAGAGACGCCCAGACTTCCCTCTCCCTAGACACTTCCTCCAGCTCTTCCGGGGGGACACCGAGGCGTTCCCAGGCCAGCCGGGAGACATAGTCCCTCCAGCGTGTCCTAGGTCTTCCCCGGGGTCTCCTCCCGGTGGGACGTGCCCGGAACACCTTCCCGGGAAGGCGTCCAGGAGGCATCCGGAACAGATGCCCGAGCCACCTCAGCTGACCCCTCTCGATGTGGAGGAGCAGTGGCTCTACTCTGAGCTCCTCCCGAGTGACCGAGCTCCTCACCCTATCTCTAAGGGATCGCCCAGCCACCCTGCGGAGAAAGCTCATTTCGGCCGCTTGTATCCGGGATCTTGTCCTTTCGGTCATGACCCACAGCTCATGACCATAGGTGAGAGTGGGAACGTAGAGAGTGAGCTTCGCCTTGCAGCTCCTTCTTCACCACGACAGACCGGTACATAGACCGCTTTACTGCAGAAGCTGCACCGATCCGTCTGTCAATCTCCCATTCCATCCTTCCCTCACTCGTGAGCAAGACCCCGGGATACTTGAACTCCTCCACTTGAGGCAGGAGCTCTCCACCAACCTGAAGTGAGCAAGCCACCCTTTTCCGACTGAGGACCATGGCCTCGGATTTGGAGGTGCCGATTCTCATCCCAGCCGCTTCACACTCGGCTGCAAACCGTCCCAGTGCATGCTGGAGGTCCTGGTCTGAAGGGGTCAGCATGACAACATCATCCGCAAAGAGCAGAGATGAAATCATGTGGTCCCCAAACCCGACACCCTCCGGCCCCTGGCTGCTCCTAGAAATTCTGTCCATAAAAATTATGAACAGAACCAGCGACAAAGGGCAGCCCTGCCGGAGTCCAACATGCACCGGGAACAAGTCTGACTTACTGCCGGGAATGCAAACCAAGGTCCTGCTCTGGTCGTACAGGGACTGGACAGCCCTTAGCAAAGGGCCCCGGACCCCATACTCCCAGAGCACCCTCCACAGGACGCCGCGAGGGACAGTCGAATGCCTTCTCCAAATCCACAAAGCACATGTGGACTGGTTGGGCAAACTCCCATGAACCCTCCAGCACCCTGGAGATGGAACGCACTCCTCCTTAAAAAGAGGGACCGCCACCCCGGTCTACCAGCCTAAAGGTACTGTCTCCGACCGCCACGCGATGTTGCAGAGGCGTGTCAGCCAAGACAGCCCCACAACACCCAGAGATGTTAACAACATCCAGACACTCGAGGTACTCAGGGTGGATGCCTTGCCACCGAAGAGTTTCTTGACTCCCTCTGTGACTTCAGCCCGGGTGATGGACGAGTCCACCTCAGAGCTCTCAGCCTCTGCTTCCTCAATGGAAGACGTGTCGGCGGGTTGAGGAGATCCTCGAAGTATTCCTTCCACCGCCCGACGACATCCCCAATTGAGGTCAACAGCTGCCCACTTCCACTGTAAACAGCGTTGGTAGGGCACTGCTTCCTCCTCCTGAGGCGCCGGACGGTTTGCCAGAATCTCTTCGAGGCCAGCCAGTAGTCCTTCTCCATGGCCTCACCGAACTCTTCCCAGGCCCGATTTTTTGCCTCCACAACCACCCGGGCTGCAGTCTGCTTGGCCTGCCGGTACCCATCAGCTGCCTCAGGAGTCCCACAAGCCAGCCAGGCCCGATAGGACTCCTTCTTCAGCTTGACAGCATCCCTTACTTCCGGTGTCCACCACCGGGTTCGGGGATTGCCACCTTGACAGGCACCGGAGACCTTACGGCCACAGCTCAGAGCGGCCGCGTCGACAATGGAGGTGGAGAACATGGTCCACTCGGACTCAATATCTCTAGACTCCCTCGGGATCCGGTCGAAGCTCCG
Source organism: Rutilus rutilus (assembly GCF_951802725.1). Taxonomy (NCBI): domain Eukaryota; kingdom Metazoa; phylum Chordata; class Actinopteri; order Cypriniformes; family Leuciscidae; genus Rutilus; species Rutilus rutilus. Next base: position 360,652 of record NC_140225.1, read on the forward strand.
CCGGAAGTGGGAGTTGAAGTTCTCTCTGACAGGAGACTCGGCCAAACGTTCCCAGCAGACCCTCACAGTACGTTTGGGTCTGCCGAGTCTGTCCAGCTTCCTATCACAAACTGTGATACATTTTATTTCTCATGATTCTTTGATGAATAGAAAGTTGAAAAGAACAGCATTTACTGGAAACAGAATCTTTTGTAACATTATAATTGTCTTTACTGTCACTTTTGATAAATTTAATGCATCCTTGATGAATAAAACTTTTAATCTAACTCACTCCAGACATGGAATGTTAGAGTATCTTGTTAATAATATTTCACTGTTTTTACTGTATTTTTGATCAAATAAAAGCAGCTTTGATGAGCAGAAGAGACTCTTACACAAACAATTTAAACATCATAATGACTTTTGAGTGACATAGACACTCGAGATAGTATATAAACACTCGACACAGCATTATGAAATACACACACAGACCACACGTTTGTTCGAAATGACCTCTTAATTGTATACTATCTCTCTCTCTCTGTATCTCTCTCTCTCCCTCTCTCTCTGTCTCCCCGACTCACACACACACTCTCTCCCCGACTCACACACACTCTCTCTCTCTCTCTCTCTCTCTCCCTCCATCAGGCATAAGGCCGTCCAGTTTCCTCCACCCTCTTCCTCCTCACACAGGAAGTGATGTGTGTGGTGTGTTCGCATCATCATCCTCTGGTGTAGCGGCTCTTTACTCCTCCGTCTCTCCTGATCCTGCTCTTCTTTTCTCCTGTCTCGTGGTCGTCTTCATCTCTCGTCTCTCTCTGATGATGATGATGATGATGATGGTTTTCTGTGGTTTTGAACAGATTCTGGTGTTGAATGATCATTGTTGATGTTTCACAGAAACCTTGAACTTGCTCTTGAAACTTTTTTGTATTACGTGATAAAGGATGTTTTGATGTCGCTTGAGGACGTGTGTGTGACACACACCCGAAGCTGAACAACACAACGAACACAGTGTGTTTTACTGCACGTCTGTGCTTCAGTGTCAGTGACGTTACAGTGTTAGCGCTCGCCGTGGGTTTGAGGCAGTATTCTGGACCTGTCAATCATTTATATTATATTACAGCTAATTACACTAATGAGAAATGCTCGTGTTGTGTGTGTGTTTATCAGAGAAATGCTTGTGTTGTGTGTGTGTGTGTGTGTTAATCAGACACATGCGCTGATGATTTGAAACATGATCCTCGTTGCGACTCGATCTCGTGTGTGAACAGCGATTCTGAGTGATTGAAGCGTTAGATTGAGTTTGTTGATTGTGTTCTTGGATACACACACACACACACACACACACACATCAGTATTTGATCTCGATGAAAGGCCTTAAAGATGCGGTTCAGTTCAGTTTATGTCTCTGCTCTCCTTTATTTCCACATTTCCACTGACGATGACTGATCTAGTGCTGGACAACGACGAATCGCATCCAAAATAAAAGTTTGTGTTAACTTAATATATGTGTGTGTACTGTGTATAATTATGTTGTATATATAAATACACACACATGCATGTATATATTTAAGATTTTATTTATATATAAATTATATATAATCACAGTCAAACCAAAAATTATTCAGACACCAGATATAATTTTTGATATGTTTCCACTAGTGTGATCAGGACACTATAGTTCAGTTCTGTAAGTGAGGAGAGCAGAATAAAGTAAACTGTGACATATTATACCCAATAACTCTTCATTCAGTGACTACCAGTGACATTTGGGAACAAAAATGATTGGGACACTTTGAGCTGATCATGTTTTGCTGAAGTGTTTGTTCTTAAATTGCTAATGCTCTTTTCACACACAGACTGAACACAATGAAGCATTTTCTAAACTATAGCGAATAAACAGTGATAATGTGAAACATGTTGAAGCTGTCTGAATAAATGTTGGTTTGACTGTAAATATGTTTACATGTGTGTGTATTTATATATACAAAATAATTATTCACAGTACACACACACATATATTATGTAAACACAAACTTTTATTTTGGATGCGATTAATCGCAAATAATTGTTGCACAGCCCTATTCCACTCTCTCTCACACACACACACACACACACACTAAAACATTTCTCCGGTTCTCTCGATAACTGGTGTGTTTATGAGTGTGTCGTGGAGTTCTGCTTATTTATTGACGCTCTTCTCCTGATCTGTGTGTTCTTCACAGCGTTTTGTTCTTCTATAGTGAGTAGATCTGCTAATAAATAATAAATATATGACGTATTACTCCACTGCATTGTGATGTTTGTTGGTATCTTCAATAAAGGTTTCATTTCTGAACTTTCTCATGTTCTATATCAGTGTATGTTTAAAAATTTGATCTGTTTTTATATTGAGATCAAGTGTTTTGAATGTTATTTAATAAATACTGAAAGAGTTTAATGATGTACATCTGAGTTTCTGCTGTTTTCAGTGTTCCTGGTGTTATCTGCATATAAAGAGTTCATGTGTTTTCTAATATACAAGAATCAATCCTGATTAAAGCTGGAACTGCACACGAACAAAAAATGATCTTCCTCGTGATGACGAGATACCGGCGAGATGTTCATTTATAATGTGAGACGCTGAGACGCTTCAGATGCGACTGATCAACATGATGGCTCTGAATTGATTGGCATCAGTTTAGAAAGTAAAACACAGTTCAGTGCCACACGACTCATATCGGCTTCATAACTTTATAATGAGAACATCATAAATGTGTGTTTGGGTCGAGGCTGTTAATGGTGACACTTTTGTTTTTATAATCAGGCTCTCAAATATTATATACAAATTTGGATTTAGATTTATTGCCAATATATCGGTTATCGGCTTTAAAATATAAAGATTATCGGTTATCGGTATCGGCCAAAATGTTTATATCGGTGCGTCCCATCTTCTTCTTCTCAGTGTTTCTGTCTGGTTCTCCAGCACAAATATCTAAACATTCATAAATCAAGATACATTTACTGGAGAAGAAGCAGAACGACTGAAGATATTAAGACTTGTTTACTGAGAAATGTCTAAAAATGAAGTGAGTTTGTGTTTAAAACAAGAACAATATCAGCCAATGGAGTCAGAAAAATAATCTTGTTTTCCCTTTTGAATTAAGTTTGAATTTTTTTCTTTCATTAAATAAGACTTAAACTTCAACTTGTGTGTGCAAAATTCAGAATTAAATGAATGTGCAGCAGTTTGTACAAATAGAGAGTCTGTAGGCCTACTATACTGTTGTAGCCATTAAATAAGCGCATTTAGTTTCATATTTGTTAAAATATTATATTGTTATTTCTTTTCATCTATGTTGATTATGAAAAGTGAACAGCACGAGTAAGGATGCGCAATATATCGGGAGACATGGAGCGGGTCAGACATCATTTTGACCACTTAATTAAGTTTTGTTCTGTAGAAAACCTTTCTTTTAAGTGAATTTCGTTTTGTATAAATTGTATCTTAATTTTAATCAATTTTTCATCAACCAATTGCCTGGATTTAATAAATAAGCTCCCAAATATAGCAGACAATATAATCATGACTTGGAGGCGCCGGCGCGGTCTTGCACTGCACGTGAACTGGAGCGCATCTCATCCTAACTTAACCGAAACTCAGTGTCTGCCTCACAGACATGAGAAATACATCTAAAGAAAGCTTGAAATGTCTTTAAACGAAACAATTCAAAATGAAAAGAAATAGGCTACTCTCTGATTATGTAATCCATGATGTGCATTTCTCTCTATAGGCGCGTTCACTACGGAGATGGCGATCGTCAACTTCATCTTTGCAGCCGACACTGACACAGAAAACACTAGTTTATTAATAAAAATCAATGCACGCGTGTCACCGGATTTACAAATGCACATCTTGCTTGTTGCACGAACACATATTAAGTCGAAATAATGAGATATTATGTTGAAATAACATTATTATTAATAATACATCTTTTAGAATATTTGATTGAATGCTGAATGTTGCGCTTGTTCAATTTAATAAAATTAAAACTTTAATTGTGATCATTAAAATAATTGAATATTAAATATTTAGTGGCCAAGTTTTGCTCATTTATTAATAGTATATACCTATATATATATATTGCCTATAATTGCGCAGCTCCCCGTCAATGATCTAGCACCCCCTCAGCACATGCCTTAAAAATTCTCTGGCGCCGCCCCTGATTGAGTGTGTGTGTGTGTTGTGCAGTGCAGTGTATTGAGTGTGTGTGTGTGTGTTGTGCAGTGCAGTGTATTGAGTGTGTGTGTGTGTGTGTTGTGCAGTGCAGTGTATTGAGTGTGTGTGTGTGTGTGTGTGTGTGTGTGTGTTGTGCAGTTTAGTGTAATGAGTGAGTGTGTGTTGTGCAGTGCAGTGTAATGAGTGTGTGTGTGTGTGTGTGTAGGACGGCAGCGGTGTGCTCCAGCGCAGCGGCTCCATCGGGCGGCTCAGAGACGTGTTGCGCAGGAGCAGTGAGAGACTGGTGAAGAAACTACAGGGCAGCGGACTTGCAGACACACACAACAACACGTATGAAGACACCACACACACACACACACACACACGTATGAACACACAACACGTATGAACACACCACACACACAACAACACGTATGAACACACAACACACACACAACAACACATATGAACACACCACCACACACACAACAACACGTATGAACACACAACACACACACACACACAACACGTATGAACACACAAAACACACACACACAACACGTATGAACACACAACACACACACAACGTATGAACACACACATACACACACACACACACACACACACAACAAGTATGAACACACAACACACACACAACACGTATGAACACACAATACACACACACATATGAACACACAACTCATATGAACACACAACACACACACACACACACAACTACACGTATGAACTAGAGATGCGCGGTTGGCGGTTACAGCCGCGGACTCCGCGGATAAACCGCGGATTGGGCGGATGACGTGACGAAAAATAATATTTTAATTAAATTCGGGCGGGTGGCGGGCGGTTGAACCAATCAAATGAAAAATATATGTATACACAAATCAACGGATGGTGGGCGGGTGCGGTTTTGAAAATTGGTCAAAAACGTTGGTGCGGCTGGATGGCGGACGGATGATGATTTTTGTGATGCGGTTGCGGATGAAATAATAGCCCATCCGCGCATCTCTAGTATGAACACACACACAACACGTATGAACACACACACACACAGCAGTGTGTTCTCACGCCAGTTTCACACTGCACGCATTAGCAGAGCGTAAGCAGCGCGTATGTTTTCCGGCGCCCATGTTAACAGATTAGAGCATTCACACCGCACGCAGAGGCGGCGTAGCAGGAGCAGAGCAGGAGCAGAGCAGGAGCAGCAGTGCCGCGATAGTTTCGACGCCCGGTCTATTTTTGCTGCGCCGCTTACGCTGAATTAAAGTGACAATGCATTGATCATGGCCAAAATACACCGCAGTTTTACCCAAAAAGCGCATTGATGAAATCTATTGTGTTTTAAACAATCAAATGACCAACAGCAATTTAAAAAGAAAAGAAATGTCCAAAATCAAACTTGTTGCCCGAACAATAAAAACAAAGATGAACCAAAAGTTATATAAATGAAATTATTAATAAAATAAGCTTCTTGACAAGTCTTTTCTCTTAAATGTATTTGAAAACAAAATAAAGCAATGCCAACTTATAGAGTACTGTCTGTACACACGCCGCGCGTGACAAACACTGCTAGTGTGAAAGCAAAACGCGCGTGTCCTGCTCCCGCTCACCATACGCACTGCTCCTGCGCTGCTTACGCTCGGCTGACGCGTGCAGTGTGAAACCGGCGTCAGACTCTAGTGCTGCTTTAGCTACTGATCGTCTGGGTTTTAATTAAACACTATAATAGTCGCAGCATTAGATGACTCGTGATGATGGAGTGTGTAATACACACGTTTGTGTGTGATGCTAGTGCTAGAGTTATCTTTACTTTATTATCTCTGTCTCTCCAGACTGGCCTGATTTTCATGTGTATGACTGTGTGTGTGTGTGTGTGTGTGTGTGTGTGTGTGTGTGTGTGTGTGTGTGTGTGTGTGTGTGTTTACACTACAGCTCAAAGGTTTATATATATGAATGGAATAATTCCGATTTTCTTTATGTTTTCGAGTCTCTTCTGCTCACCAAGAGTTGTTTCGTATGTTTTGCTCTGGATATGTGATCTGTGTGTGTTCTCACCAGAATGAAGCGCGCCGCTTCACTGAACTTCCTGAACAAGACGAGTGACGAGAGCTACCAGGTGACAGAACACACTGATGATCACAGAACAACTGATTATTCTCATTCTGATCTATTCATTGAACATCATCGGTTAGATGAAACCGCTGTTAGGGTTAGGGTTATAGGGTTAGGGTTAGGTTTTATGAGGATATAGGGTTAGGGTTAGGGTTAGGTTTTATGAGGATATAGGGTTAGGGTTATAGGGTTAGGTTTATAGGGTTAGGGTTATAGGGTTAGGGTTATAGGGTTAGGCAGTGGTGCAGAAAGTGGGTATGCGCTATATGCGGCGCAGCACCAGGGGGCACCAAAGCGATGGTCTTTTTTTTTTTTTTTGCTGCTGTTGTGCGTTTCTAAATCATTTCTGCATTTCCTCAATGTTATATAACTTTTTAGAGGACTAACAGGCTAGAGTAGGATATTCATAAGATTCCATCATAGAATTTTGACATAGAGAGGGGGGGATAATATCGCGAGCAGGCGGGGGCGCCGTGAGCGCTGAGCGAGCAGGTACGAGTCGAAAAAGATGGATAAAGCAAAAAAGCTGTCGGGACTAAAACTAGAAAAAGAAAGAGGGAAAAGGAGATGGCATGTCAATTGATGCGCCAGCAGCTGAATAAGTGGATGGTCAAAGGCAACAGGAAGGAATAGGATCTAAAGTGTGACGTCCACGCATGTAGGCTGGGAGATTCCCTGTGGGCCGACGTGCTTTTTGGGCCGTTACATCTAATAGGCCCATAAAACTCGTACATCGGCGGCCCATTCGTTTTGTTTAGTTTTGCTTAATTGGCGGCGCTGGGTTAGTGCCGTTGTAATGCATTGGTCAAAAAAACGAAACAAAAAAAACTAAAACAAAATCAGCGTTAGTTTTTTTAAAAACATTTTTCATTAAGCACGTAGATCAGCGGCCCATTGGTTCTTTTCTTGATTGACACTGGGCTGGCCCAATCACATCTTTAATGTGAAGTATAGAAATGAGTACAAAACTAATTATGAAAGTTTCCTATGAAAGGTGCCAAAATTGTTGCTGCATACCCCTCTGACACTGGGTAGTTGGGCCCCTGGGGTTAGGGTTAGGGTTATAGGGTTAGGGTTATAGGGTTAGGGTTAGGGTTAAGGTTATAGGGCTTGTGCTGTATTTTATAAAGCGATTAAGACATTTTACTGCGGTAACTCACGACACGAGTGCCAATTAAACTCAAGGCTTTTCCGAGACGCTCTCGAGCGATTCATATCTGTGATGTTCCAGATATCCGGTCTCGCTGACGCTAACTCCGCCATGTTGCGTTGCACTTTCTCCCAATTATAGAAGTGTTCATTTTGACAGAAAATTTTGATTTAGTTTTAGTCATATTTTAGTCATCTGAATTGTTTTAGTTTTAGTCGACGAAATCTACAGTAGATTTCTTCAACTAAAATCAAATGGGTTTAGTTCAGTTGTAATGCATTCATTTATTTTTATTTTATTTATTCGTCAACGAAATGAACACTGATTCATAGTATTATAAATATGTTGTCTTTGAATATGTAAATTGGCTCTGGTGTGAAACCAGAGGCCGTCAGTGGAGTCGATGTTGATTTCAGACGAAGGTTCATGGTTTCATCTCTCGCTTTGTGTGTTTTGTGTCCAGACTCTGAGCGGCAGACGACTGAGAGACAGCCGAGGTCTGAGCTCCAGTGATGTGGATCTGTACAACAGCAGCTAAACCTGTCCTGACCACACACACACACACACACACACACACACACACACACACACATACACACACTCATGTAAAGCCATAATGGTCTAGAAGTGGATTCTTCTGGTCAGAGGAACTGATGCTGCTCTGGTGAAAATGAACCAGAAACCGTAAAACACTAGAGTTACAGTAGAGTTACAGTAGAGTTACAGTAGAGATGTGTTGTTGTTTACATGGACGCCTGTTCAGAGCTTCACTGGAGATGATGATATCTGAGTCTCTCAGAGGGTTCTCAGATTCCTTTAATCTGTTTATGGGGGATTTGAAACTCATTAAGGAAAGCTGACTGTAAGAGAATTAGAAGTGCTGAAATAATGAAGATCACACATGATAATCAGCGGTGCTTTAGTTCTGTGCGGAGGTGTTTAAAACGCCTGTTCTCAGGGGACACACACACACACTCTCACACACACGTGACGCTGCGTCTCAGAAAGGTCAATATATCATGAATAATCAGTTCATATTTGTATAATGTGCAGCACAGATATGAGGTATATATGAGTAATAATATGTGCAGATGGTGCAAGACTGCACACTAAACCACTGAATGATGTCACCTTCAATCATGCTTTGCTATTTATATTTCCAGATGCTTTACGCAGGGCATCAATATTATAACACTTCACTGTAAACACAGTTGGTATCAGGGTTTTCTATATATTTGAGTAAGTGGGTTATTGCATTAATATTATCTATATATATATCAACTCATTCAGGTTGTTGTACTACTGTTGTCAGTCAAGTGCTTGAATAATGAAACATGAGTCCAAAATCACTGAGTTATCATCAGTCTGTCGTTACAGGAGCTCATGCTGACATATGAATGTTTATGGGTTACAATATTTTTTGGGTGTAAATATTATGGATGATCCTCTCAGTTTGTAAATGTATTTTAGAAAGAGCAAAAGAAAAACATTGAGGATCCTGCTGATTTTATATCGGCGTTTTACTGGTAAACAAATCCAAGTGTCGAAAATGCCTTTGTTACTTTGATATGATCATCTGAGATTATGATTATGATGATGATGATGATGATGATATGTGTCTCTTTGCCATCAAACCACTTTTTTTGTTGTTGAAAATGTCGACCAAAGCTGCCATCCGCTTGAGGATGAGAAATGATGCTCTTTGAGATTATATTTCTGATATTTGTGTCTGATCTGAGGTCATACTGGTTCTTGAGGAGGATGTTTATCTGTAATCTTAGTTTCCGTTAATGTCATTTGTTTCTGTAACACCCAAATGGGTCAAGAAAATAATGTTCTCAAGCCAATAATAAATTGTGCCAATTTTTACAGTCCTGTCCAAGATTATTTTAATTCCTTTAAAACATCTCTCATTGTAAAATTACAGTTTTTAGAAGGTAATTCAAATCTGCAGCTCAGTTGGAGTAGTTTATTATTCTGTGGTTAGACTATATATTTAATTAATTTTAATATGATAACACGCATATTTATTTCAGTATCAATGCAGTCGAATACAGTGCAGTGCGCACGCGCTTCCCGCCTAGGTACGTCAACTGCCGCCACAAAAAAGCGCGCGCTGCTGCCATCATTCAAAAACTAACGGCAGTTAAACAACTGACATTACACAGAAGAACCGCGAAACTAAGACTGAGGTGGAGAGGAGCGGAGATGCCTTCAAAAACAAACAGTATGTGGTGCGAAATTAATTTTGATTAGTTCAGCATAGTTACAGTTAACTGTAGATAAGGGCGCGGATTCCACGGTTATACAGTTACAGACCATTTTAAAGGTGCTCTATGTATTTTTTTTCTACTAAAATTAAAAAAAAAAATGTATCGCCTGTGTGTGTGAAGGGGTTGTAATCTCACATTAAAATGATCCACTTTGCGGGTTTTGCTATTACCTCTGAAAGCAAGTATTCTTATTTTTATGTGAAGGTGCCGGGTCGGATTTACCGCGAAATCCAGTGGCGTGACCTGCATGCGCGCTCCCGAGCCTCTCGCCTCGTCTACTGACTTTGCACCTGCGACGACTGCTTCTTATGACATGTCTGATAACACTAATAAACGACCTGCTCCCAGCGCAACACAGACTCCAACACAAACATCACATATTGATAAAAAACAAAAAAAATCTTCATCTGCTGAAGCTCGTAAGGCCAGACGTGAATCGGATCAACTTCGGACGAAAACACGTTCAACGTCAAGCTGATAAAAGTAGCCTATTATTGTAACATTGCAGGAGTTTACCTGAGTTTCCAGCATGTTGTGGGATGCTTTCTCCGGTGTGTTGCGTCTCAGTCTGGCCGTGGCCGGTACCCAGAGTGCTCGCTCATGAGTTCAAGCACGAGCACACGCTTGAAAAATTATTGGTTGCAATCTGAAACATCACCGCTAGAGGCCGCTGAAAACTCCATATAGCCCCTTTAATTTATATATATATATATATATATATATATATATATATATATATATATATACTGAATGACTAAAACAATCGTTGTCATAAAATGAACTTGCTTGTTCACAGTTTGAACGCTCTTATTTCCTTTGATTTATTTTCAAGATCTGAGGTGAATTATTGGTTATAAAGGTCACGAAAAATTATATTAAAACTCCCGGAATATATTATTTTAACATTAAATAACGCATATAAACAGTCCTTGAGATGATAGTCATAACTTTGTATGTTGTTTTCCAGCCGCTGCTGGTTCGACAAAAACTCTCCGAGAGTTTATGGAAAATAATTATGGTAATATGGAAAATACGCCTTTTATTGCCTGCGCGTTTAGTTCAATGTTTGGCCTTTATAGCTAAACTTAAGGGGTTTATAAATGTGAGTGTTTTGGACACCTCACCATCAAGCGTAAATTCTAACAGTTGTTTTGTGAAGAGAAAGAGATAAATCTGTTCAGTAATGTGGTCGTTGTTGCCCGGTGCTGCCAGCGGGATGCAGCATTGACCGCTTCCCGATCATGAGCGAGAGAGCCGAAACCGGAAGCTGGAGAGAGAGAGAGAGAGAGAGAGAGAGAGAGAGAGAACCCGGGACCGAGGAAAGTGACCCGCAGTTTCTCACGGACTACAGGCGGATCCCGTGAGGAGAACCGAGACTCGTACCGACACTCCTCAGGAATACAGCGATCCCTCACCGGACTCTTCTAATGTCACCGAACTCATAGCGCGCTTCGTTTACATCTCAGTGTGTGGAGAAGGAGAATAACCGTCGTTTCTGCGCACTTTGTGAACGCGTCTGACCTGCGCGTCTGACCTGCGCGTCTGCACCTGCGCGCCCCGGAAAACATGGACGGATCACCGGGGACCGACAGCGAGAGGAGCTCCAGAACAACAACACGCCGGACACGGAGACCCGACGGGAGTCTGCGAGCCTTCTTCATCATGTGTTTCAAAGGTAACATCGCTTCACCTGGACACACACACACACACACACACACACACACACACACACACACACACACACACGCATCAAGCTTTACTTGACTAACGTTAGTTACCTGAGTCAGTCTGGAACGCATGGAAGCCCATTTCCTCCACATGAGGAAATAAATCATGTTTGGTGGTAAATCATAATTATGAAATTAATTATACGTCGAAATTATGATATACTAATAACTTAATATGTCATTATTCTGACTTGGCATGTCATAATTAAGATGATATCATTTTTAAAATGTAAAAACAAATTGGTTACACTTTATTTTAAGTTGACGTTGTTACAGTGTAATTACACAAACAAGTGCCAGTAATATTAATTAATTACATGTATTTTTTACTATAGTTATTTAGAGTTAAGGCTTGGTTTAGGGTTAGCTACTTGTAATTATGCATAATTTACTGTTATTGCTAGGTACATGTAACGTGGAACTACGTCACCTTAAAATTGTTACCAAAAAATTTTGATATAAAAAGGTGAAATTATGACTTTTTGACTTTTTAAGTCATAATTTTGACTTTTAATGTCAATTTCAACTTAGTATGTTATAAATGTCAACTTTTTATCTGATAAATGGCAGTATAATTTAGATTTTTTTTAATGTGATTTACAAAATCATGCTTTTGTTCTTCTGTGACATGGGCTTCTGTAATAACGCATTGAATTATGTTTTCTCGCATTTTCCATATGAAGGTTTCAGGAAAAGTTGAGCTGTGATGTTGAGATCTGAATTGATCATTTATTGACTGCAGATGATCAGTGTTTGTGGAAATGAGCTTCATATCTCCTGAATACTGATAGATTGGTTGTAAATGAACAGTCCAGATCCTGTATAAACCTTTAATATCCATCAGATGTCAGTTTTCAGCTGTGATTGAGCTGTCAGTGAGGATATCACATCACATAATCACATAACACACATCATCACATCATGACATCACATTATAACATCACATCATAACATCACATCATCACATCACATCATAACATCACATCATAACATCACATCATAATCACATTATAACATCACATCATAACATCACATCATCACATTATAACATCACATCATAACATCACATCATCACATCACATTATAACATCCTCACATAACATCACATCATAACATCACATCATAACATCACATCATCACATCATAATCACATCATCACATCATAATCACATCATCACATCATAATCACATCATAACATCACATCATAACATCACATCATCACATCATAATCACATCATAACATCACATCATCACATCATAATCACATTATAACATCCTCACATAACATCACATCATAACATCACATCATAACATCACATCATCACATCAACATCACATCATAACATCACATCATCACATCACATTATAACATCCTCACATAACATCACATCATAACATCACATCATAACATCACATCATCACATCATAATCACATCATAACATCACATCATAACATCACATCATAACATCACATCATCACATTATAACATCACATCATAACATCACATCATCACATCATAACATCACATCATCACATTATAACATCACATCATAACATCACATCATCACATCATAATCACATCATAACATCACATCATAATCACATCATAACATCACATCATAACATCACATCATCACATCATAATCACATTATAACATCACATTATAACATCCTCACATAACATCACATCACATTATAACATCATAGCATCCTCATATAACACCCGTGTGTTTGGTGAATGGTCCCAGCTGGCAGAACGGGGAACGGCTGGTTTCTCTCACTGGTTTAGATGGTTTATCTCTGCAAGTCTAGAAATGAGAAGTAAAACGAGACTCATTCATCTTTTCACGAGCTCCTGGTGTTTCTGGTGTTTGACGGTGTGTGTGTGTTCCATCAGCATCATGATCCGTGAGCGGCTCGCACCAGTGCATGTGTGTTCTGCTCATATACGGTGTGTGTTAGTGTAGAGATCTGGTGCCCACAGTCTCCAGAAGAACCTTTTACAGGCTTAGATTCATTATAGTGCTTTCAACGGTGACGGTCCTCCTTTCAAAGCATGAGTGTTCATTAAGTTATGTGTGTGTGTGTTTGTGAGGGAGAGTGCGAGTGTGTGTGTGTGTGTGTGTGTGTTTGTGAGGGAGAGTGCGAGTGTGTGTGTGTGTGTGTGTGTGTGTGTGTGAGAGAGAGAGTGCGAGTGTGTGTGTGAATGTGTTTTTCATGCATGATCAGATTCCTCTTTCTCTGAGTTGCTGAACTCTAGTTTTATATTTCAGGGATTGTCAAGCGGTGTTCCAGTCCCTCTGTGGGAAAGATGAGGGGAAAGAACAGATAGATTAAACAGAGCTATAGTGAATAGAAAAGAATAATGTAATAGAGATGCAGTATTAGCGTAGGGCCGCTAACAGTCAGCTAACGCTAGCGGACGAGGAGAGTCCAACACATCTGAGCTAGTCCACAGGAAGTGTCGAAATCACGGAGTCCGTGACGGACAGATCATGAAAGACGGTCCATGTGTCAGACTGGATATCCAGAAGCATTAGCCTAGCGTTAGCCTCTTCACCGCTCGCTCCGCTAACCTGGATACATGTGTGCTGTTGTTAGTCACATGACCAAGTGTTTGTGCCGAGATCACTTGCAGGTTTTCCTGACAAAAGCGAAAAGATCTTAACAGCATTTTCGGTCGTACAGAGAAGAGTAACGCCTCATGAAGGCTCTACTTGTATATGTGTGCTCTCACAACTACAGCTTGTGCTTTCGTAAAATAAAGAAAACTAACAGGATGAGCTTTTGATGAAGCGCGTCACAGAAATGAGCTTTATACTCGCCTGACACGCATATTCAATGTCTATAGAAAGTCTACTTTTAAATGAACCAATTCACATTTGAGAGCTGCTATCCTCAGCTGATGTAACCGGATTGAGACGTGCACTTCTCCGGACAGAGTCCTGTAATACTGCGGAGATCCAGCATCTTCATCCTCGTCTCTGCAGCGACACTAACGCTAGTTTACCAGTCAGTTATTAAAGTGTGCTGTACGTCTCCTTGCTGTTCATAATCATCACTGTTCCTGTCTCGTCCTGTGCTTGAGTGCTAATTCATATTTTAAAGGCTCAATATTATGTTCTCTGTAATGCAGAGTAGTGTCAGCACTGTATATTACATATTTAATGACTATATTACATATATATACCTGTGCAGTTAGTCGACTATTCGCTTAAATGAATGACTAGCAGTCGACCAGAACAAGCTTTAGTCGAGGCAGTGCTAAATCTGACACATAATATTATTTGAATTGTGTCTTTTATTCATATATATAAATATATTCCTCTTCTGAATCTTAGGATGGTTTGACCTGTTATATTGAGTAAACTGTGTTGTGTTCGGGCGTTCACAGACACAACCGGTTGGCTTTAACATGATCTGATATTACCCAGATGGCCGTGCGGCGCTGGATTCTCCTGTTATCTGGAATATCTTCAGTCCTCCAACATGCAAATATTTACTCTGAGACGCATTATAGTCCAACACTGCGTCTCTGCATGTGTGAGCTCTCATCTGCTTATACGCCTCTGCTTACTGGATAAAAGCAGCCTGGCACATTCATCATTTACATAAGCGTATGTGTGTGTGTGTGTGTGTGTGTGTGTGTGTGTGCGTGTGTGTGTGTGTGTGTGTGAGAGAGATCAGGCCGCTGAGATATTAAACATCTCATATTTGCATGTTTATTGCATTTTGTTTTTTAACAGTCACAATCAAACAGTTTGACAGTGATATTTCTCCTGCCGCGAGTGAGAGCGAGGACGGGAAGAGCCGTGATGAAAGCCGGACGGGAAGAGCCGTGCTGAAAGCCGGACGGGAAGAGCCGTGCTGAAAGCCGGACTCAGGAACCGGTTGTGGAGAGTTCAAAGGTCGTCCAGCTCTGTGCTCAGACCTTCTCAGGGGGAAATGTCTTCCTCTCTCCGTCTGCCGGTGTTGGACGTGTCAGTGCTCATCCAGGAGATCTGGGATTGCTGGGATTGACATGTTTGAGAGTTTAAGAGTACAAAGTTACATTTATAAACGTACATATACACATTTATAGCTGAACTGATTTTAATTTTAATATAAATACTAGTCCACGTTTTCTGTTGTCAGAGGTCATGTGATCCCAACGGTCATGTGACCTCATTAGAAGACTGATCTCCATCCATACGTTCACTCCCTCGCGTGTGTGTGTGTGTGTGTATGTTGTAACCCATATCCCATATCTGCGCTACAGCTGCCCCCCCCACACACTCTTCTCACGCAACGGCTCTCAATCCCAGCAACACACACTCTTGTTTGATTCCCGTGCTCGCTCAACACAGATTATAGAGACAGCTTTATAATTCAGGGCAGATTTACTCGACCTGTGAGCCTGAGACGGATGATCTCGCTCTCGCTCAGCTCTGGGTAGCGGTGCTCCGATGCTTCGGCCAATAAAAGCCATTCTTTTCACTATCGGCCATTGTTTAAAACAAGAAAGTGTCTGGTGTTGCTTACGTTCTTCAGGAGAGAGAGACTCAGGCGTGGACCATAGTGAGGGAGAGTAAACGATGGCAGGATTGTAACGGTCCCTTTAATAACGCTGGTGTTCTCAGTGTCTCCAGCCTGTCATTGAGGAACTCAACACAGCTCTCTGTGTGCCGTACTCGTGCTGTCAGACTGCCATCGCTCTCGTGTGTGTGTGTCCTGAGATCAGCCGGCTCTGGTGGATAGAAGAGAGAGAGTGTGTGTGTGTTTGAGTGTGTGTGTGTGTGTGTGTGTGTGTGTGAGATGGGTTAGGGTTAGGGGTAGGGGTAGGGTTAGTGTGTGTGTGTGTGTGTGTGTGTGTGTGAGATGGGTTAAGGGTTAGGGGTAGGGTTAGTGTGTGTGTCCTGAGATCAGCCGGCTTTGGTGGATAGAAGAGAGAGAGTGTGTGTGTGTGTGTGTGTGTGTTTGAGTGTGTGTGTGTGTGTGTGTGTGTGTGTGTGTGTGTGTGTGTGTGTGTGTGTGTGTGAGATGGGTTAGGGTTAGTGTGTGTGTGTGAGATGGGTTAGGGTTAGTGTAAGAGGACAGAATATACAGTTTGTACAGTATAAAAACCATTACATCTATGGAGAGTCCCCATTTAGATAGTGAACCAGACTGTGTGTGTGTGTGTGTGTGTGTGTGTGTGTACTCAATGACATCATTCAAAGGAATGTTAAAGGAATGTTTCGGGTTCAACATAACAAGCTTTTTTGGCACTGACAGTGGCAGTAATCAGGAAACACTGTTTTGAAAGTACAGGAATAAGGAGGTACAGATGTACAGTAGCTCTCACACTGTATAATGTCGGAGAAATCCCTCTCTGACTCCCACAGGAAAGATGCCAGTCGCAAAAATTAAGGAAAATGTATAAAAACTAGATTTTACTGAAGAATTCCTTTCCTTTGTCCACATTTGTGAGTTGACTTCCACTGTAAGTGAGTGAGTGTAGATGTGTGTGTGTGTGTGTGTGTGTGTGTCGTCAGCTGATGATGATGATGATGATGATGATGATGATGATGATGATGGGCGTGGGCTTGTACAGTAGCTCAGGGTCAGATCACTCATCTCTGCTTCGAGAGCCACATAAACATGTTCCTGTCTGAGCCACGAGTCGTCGCCCATTAGCAGCATCTTCCTGTTTAATCCCTGAGGGTCCGGGTCTGATGTTAACGTTTAACCTTTGACCTCAGGATTGTGATCTGACGCTCAGGAAAGGGTTAGCGTGGAGTTTCTGATGCAGGAACTGAGATCAAGGTCTCGTGGATGGAGAATCCGTATAGAGCGGGAACGCTGGTTTCCTGTGTGGACAGGAAGTGATGTGGAGGAAGTCCTGCAGCTGTGGCCAGTTGTTTGTCTGTGTGGCAGATGGCCTCATAACTCATAACTCATAACTTACATTAGTTCAACTACAGACAGGTAGACTTCATCACTCAACAATGTGTCAGTGTGAGTTTGTGAATGATGTGAATGAGATTCTTTATAAGTGCGTGTGTGTGAGAGTGATTGTGTGTGTGTGAGAGAGAGTGAGAGTGATTGTGTGTGTGAGTGAATGTATATGTGAGTGAGTGTAAATGACTGTATGTGAGAGTGTGTGTGTGTGTGTGAGTGTGTGTGACTGGGATATTGGGTCAGACCTGTCGCTCTGTGCTTGTGTTGGATGACTACAAACTCCTCTCTGTCTCACTGTCTGTCTGTCTGTCTGTCTGTCTCTCTCTCTGTTTAACTGTCTGTCTCACTGTCTGTCTGTCTCTCTCTCTCTGTTTAACTGTCTGTCTCACTGTCTGTCTGTCTGTCTGTCTGTCTCTCTCTCTGTTTAACTGTCTGTCTCACTGTCTGTCTGTCTCTCTCTCTCTGTTTAACTGTCTGTCTCACTGTCTGTCTGTCTGTCTCTCTCTCTCTGTTTAACTGTCTGTCTCACTGTCTGTCTGTCTGTCTCTCTCTCTCTGTTTAACTGTCTGTCTCACTGTCTGTCTGTCTGTCTCTCTCTCTCTGTTTAACTGTCTGTCTCACTGTCTGTCTGTCTGTCTCTCTCTCTCTGTTTAACTGTCTGTCTCACTGTCTGTCTGTCTGTCTCTCTCTCTGTTTAACTGTCTGTCTCACTGTCTGTCTGTCTGTCTCTCTCTCTCTGTTTAACTGTCTGTCTCACTGTCTGTCTGTCTGTCTGTCTCTCTCTCTGTTTAACTGTCTGTCTCACTGTCTGTCTGTCTGTCTGTCTCTCTCTCTCTGTTTAACTGTCTGTCTCACTGTCTGTCTGTCTGTCTCTCTCTCTCTGTTTAACTGTCTGTCTCACTGTCTGTCTGTCTGTCTCTCTCTCTGTTTAACTGTCTGTCTCACTGTCTGTCTGTCTGTCTGTCTCTCTCTCTCTGTTTAACTGTCTGTCTCACTGTCTGTCTGTCTGTCTCTCTCTCTCTGTTTAACTGTCTGTCTCACTGTCTGTCTGTCTGTCTCTCTCTCTCTGTTTAACTGTCTGTCTCACTGTCTGTCTGTCTGTCTGTCTCTCTCTCTCTGTTTAACTGTCTGTCTCACTGTCTGTCTGTCTGTCTCTCTCTCTCTGTTTAACTGTCTGTCTCACTGTCTGTCTGTCTGTCTCTCTCTCTGTTTAACTGTCTGTCTCACTGTCTGTCTGTCTGTCTCTCTCTCTGTTTAACTGTCTGTCTCACTGTCTTTCTGTCTGTCTCTCTCTCTCTGTTTAACTGTCTGTCTCACTGTCTGTCTGTCTGTCTCTCTCTCTGTTTAACTGTCTGTCTCACTGTCTGTCTGTCTGTCTCTCTCTCTCTGTTTAACTGTCTGTCTCACTGTCTGTCTGTCTGTCTCTCTCTCTCTGTTTAACTGTCTGTCTCACTGTCTGTCTGTCTGTCTGTCTCTCTCTCTGTTTAACTGTCTGTCTCACTGTCTGTCTGTCTGTCTCTCTCTCTCTCTGTTTAACTGTCTGTCTCACTGTCTGTCTGTCTGTCTCTCTCTCTCTGTTTAACTGTCTGTCTCACTGTCTGTCTGTCTGTCTCTCTCTCTGTTTAACTGTCTGTCTCACTGTCTGTCTGTCTGTCTCTCTCTCTCTGTTTAACTGTCTGTCTCACTGTCTGTCTGTCTGTCTCTCTCTCTGTTTAACTGTCTGTCTCACTGTCTGTCTGTCTGTCTCTCTCTCTCTGTTTAACTGTCTGTCTCACTGTCTGTCTGTCTGTCTCTCTCTCTCTGTTTAACTGTCTGTCTCACTGTCTGTCTGTCTGTCTCTCTCTCTGTTTAACTGTCTGTCTCACTGTCTGTCTGTCTGTCTCTCTCTCTCTGTTTAACTGTCTGTCTCTCAGTGTTTTGTCCTTCGCTGTGTCTCCCAGATGAATCCAGATTCCTCATGTCAAACTCTGAAAGCTGTCGTTGCAGGATGAGTTGTAGCAGCGCTGGAGTCTAGACGAGTGTTCGTGTGTGTGTGTGTGTGTGTGTGTGTGTGTGATCTCTGAGCTCTGCCTCTGATACGAGACGAGCGGCTGCGTTTGATGAGGTCACATGATTGAAATGCTGAAACAGAAAGAAAAGGGCCGTTTCTCTCTCGTTCTCTGTCTCTCGTCCAGGAGTCGCTTCATCTCTCCCTCTTCCTCTAGAGCAGATCCTCTGTTCTCCACTCTGCTGTAAATCTGCTGTCACACACACACACACACACACACTTCCTGGTTCAGTGTAATCTGGTGCTCCAGAAGTCTTGAATGCAGAGTTCATGATGATCAGTGTTCCTGAGACTCCGTTGCTCTGGGTGAAACACCTCCTGCTCGGCTGTACTGACGGGTTATCTTTACCAGCTGATGTTTCATCTCATACCAACAACCCTGATGCCTTGCTTATCATCATCATAATACACTTTATTTTATATAGCAGCTTCTGAAGGCACTTTACACAATAAAAATACACAGAAATACGAAGCGTACAAAAAGAAACCACACTGGAATACAAAATAATTAAAACCATTAGAAAAAAGCTAATCTAAAAAAGTGAGTTTTTAGGTTGGATTTAAAGTGCTTAGATTCCTCGAGTTCACACGTACATGAGATCAGATGGAGTGTTTTAAGCGTATTTGGCATACTGTCCGGGGGAGCTCAGAATTTGGCCCGAACCCAGAGTACTTCCCATTTACTGGGATAGAAACCAGCCGAGAGTGAGGTGATGGGGTGGTGGAGGGATGCTGTGGGAGTGAGGTGATGGGGTGGTGGAGGGATGCTGTGGGAGTGAGGTGATGGGGTGGTGGAGGGATGCTGTGAGACAGGTGATAGGTGAGGAAAGGCTTTATTTATAGCGGCTTCCTCGTGCTGATTGGTTGATTACCTGAACGTGCTCCTCCCGAACTTTGTTACATAAAACTTCATTTTGTGCATCTTTCCTTAAACAACTCCAGTGGATGTTACTGTTTTTAATGTAAATACACACTGTTTATTTAGAGTAATTGAAACTGATGTATTTAAAAATGACCAGCTTGAATGTATTTTAGAATATTGAACTTAAATGTCTTTGTTATTCACTTCGGTCTCACCGTGAAGATTGTCTTGTTGTTGACATGGCCTTAAAAATAATAAATAAATTGGTTAACATTTAACTTTTTAATTAAAGAAATGTTCAATATCTAGAAGTAACACACAGTCTTTATTCTGCGAGCCCAGAATCCCCTGCGGTTTACATCGCCTCTGTTCCTCCTGTATGATGAACTCCAGTTGCATCAGTTTCTGTGGCGTTTCACACAGCATTAATAAGCAGATTCCCTGTGGAAGAAAGTGTTCAGATTCTGCTGAACGGCACAGAAACATGAAGAGTAATGTGTCAAAACACTGATTTATGACACTAAACATTTCTCATCTGAGCTTTACATCAAAGATTTCTGAATGATCACGAAGCCTGTTAATATGAACATCTAATCAAAGAGCTTTAACAGAGGTGGAACCAGCCAGCTCTCTTCTATATGCAATCTTGTAATCGAGATATCTGTGGAAACTTGTTTCCGCATGAGTTTCTATCTCACAGTTCTGAGGAGAAAAGTCTGATGTAAAGATATAAAGTTGCAATTTTGAGAGAAAAAGTGAGATATATTACCTTTTTATTTATCTTTTCCATGCTGGAAACACACTTCCATGAGCATCAGATGCCAAGCGGGACACGTTTGAGCCACGAGGTTTCACGGCCGCTCTAGTAAACTCTTCTTGACCGTGTGTGTGTGTGTGTGTGTATATGATGGGTAGGTTTAGGGGTCGGGTTAGTGTATGTGTGTGTGTGTCAGATCACACATCTCATGGTGTTTCTTTTCTTCTCTGTAAACGCGCATGTTTAGTTTCAGACCGTGATTGCGAGTGTGTGTGTGTGTGTGTGTGTGTGTGTGTGTGTGTGTGTTGCAGCAGACTGACCTCTGGCTAATCCACTTTACACACGTGTAATCTCATTATCTGTGTAACGGGACACTGGAAGAACGACAGCAACACTTGAGCTCTGTGTCTGAACGGGCAGAAACACCACAGAGACTGAGACTCACTGTTGGCCAATGGGTTATGATGACATCATCCACATGTATCACATAATTCAGTGTATTGGGTTATTATTTTAACACTGATTTACTCAGTGTATTGTATTTCACACAGGTCAGACGTTATAAGCCCCTTCCACACAGCGCGTTGATCCCGGGAAATTGCCGTAAAATTGCTAGAGTGCCTTCTGTGTGAACATGTCCCGGGATCGATGCCGGGATGGGGAGCTAGTAACATTGCTGGGATCAGTCCCGGAACGCGCCATGAGTGAACAAGAGCCAGGACCACTGCCGTAAGGGGGTTTTGTTGCTCTTAGAGGAAAGTTTGTGTTCGTATCAATAAAGAAAGAACGAAAAAATGTCTGTAAACTGTAATGAAGCCGAGACCAGGAGCTCCTGCTATCCTGAAGCTGGAGCTGGGAGCGCTCGCCAGCTTAGTGGAGCGGTACGCCATGCGTTACTGTACGACCGAAGCCGGAATAAGATGCTCGAGTGTGTTCCTCGAGATCGAGAGTGGAGAGCATTAGTAAACTAAAGACGCTTCGTTAATAAATCCACCAAGAGCTCGACTACAGCGGACAGAGCCGTAGCCGAAGATTACACACGCCTTTCTACAGCGTCACCTGTCTTACGGGATCTTTACGGGATGTGTGTGAACGAACCAAACTCAACTGATCCCGGGACACATTATCCGTGTGTTTTCCGGAGTCTCTAGTGTCCTTTCAGTGATCAAAGATACCACAATCATTGCATCTTATTTGTACCATTTTGTTTTATTGGTTAATTTTTTGTTGATCTATTTACCTTTCTTAGAATTTGAAGGCAATAAAGATATTGTCTGATTAGTGAGATCTCGGATTGAAGTCCTTGAAAACCAAAGAAGTAGTTCTTGAAGTTCTTCTGCTGTACTGTAATGATCTCTCAGACAGCAGGGAGTCTGACATGCGATCTGTAGTTTATGAGTGTGTGTGTGTGTGTGTGTGTGTGCTCATATCAACAGTAGCTGCAGTGAAACATGCCTCGGCGTGTCTCGAGGAGGAGAGGCCTGTGTGTGTCAGGAGCGCTTCAGCTTTACTTTCACACAAACATGATCACAGTAAATGTCAAATCTTTATTTCTTTCAGGTTTAAAGACAAATGACGAACACTTTGAACTTTTACATGAAACACTTTACATAAAAACAGGTTAATAATGCCGGACTAACAGGTTTAAATGTAACAACCTCATTTTTATATGGTAAAATTGAAATATTCTGACTGTTTGAGCTTCATTAAAATTAGCCATTGGTCTTTCATAGTAGCCTATATTTAGATCATGATAAGCTCAGTTTAAACCATCTGGCACCTTAACATCATGGGAAAATGTAACTATAAGATTTATATGGTATTTGTATAAAACAGAGGCCTAAAAACATTTAGTGTAAATGCACAAATGCTATAGCTTAGGCACACAATATACTGTAATTATATTCCATTCCTCCTTTAACACACGTCTACATTAATATAATTCCATATGAATATCCCACATGTCTTCCACAGTAGCATTAGTGTTACTACCAGAGCATGTGAGCGGAGTGGAGCGGGAGCGAGCGGGGAGCGCGAGCGGGCGGATCTTGGACAGAGCGCAGAGCGGCAATTTCAAAAGGACGGAGCGTCGCATTTCCCGCTCCAATTTCGCTCCGCTCCGCTCACACCACGAGTCTGAAGCATGCTCAGTCAAGCCTGACCCTGAATCCATTTGTCTTGCACAGTCATCAACAGTAGACTATTTTCAGGCAAAACTCGGCTCAATAATGGAGTTCAAAAAGTAAAATGAGAATTCATACAGGTGTAGCCTATCAATATAAGTCGCTCCGGAGTAGCCTATAAGGCGCATCAGTCAAAAAATGCGCCATGAAGAAGAAAAAACATAGGCCTAGCCTCGCACTGGACTATAAGTCACATTTATTTAGAAATTTATACAAAAAAAAAAATAAAAATTGTTATGGACGGGACAGTTCTCCGTTACGGACGTGAGCGCTCTGAAAGCGGCACTAAGACTGCTTTAAAACTTTCACTCAGACCTCAGACAGAAAGCACAAAGCCTGTCTTTAAAATTAATTTCGTTTTGTATTAATTGTATCTTAATTTTAATCAAGGTTTCATCAACCATTGTCTGGATTTAATATTATTAAATATTAGAAATATATTAGAAAATAGATAACCACGATACGAAGGCGCCGGCGTGAACCTGGAGTTTGTCTCATGAATGAACCGAAACTCAGCGTATAGCCAACTTGCCTCACACACCTGAGACATATATATAAAGCTTGAAATGTCTACTTTTAAACAGAACAATTCAAAACGAAAGAAAACAGACTGCTCTCCCGTATGAAATGTGCATTTCTCTCAGGCGCGTTCACTACTGCGAAGATCACGAGTCAGCATCTTTCCAGCCGACAGACATAAAAAAAATTAAAATGTCTTCTGCTATATTTTACATATTCATAATCATTTTGCCGGTTCGTTGTGACAGCTTTTAGGTGCCCTTACATGTTACGTGAACGCATCAGCACTGAAAACATAGAGATTTTTTTTCTTTTGGGGGCATTTTGTTTGTTTTCAGACTTTCTCATTTGCCTGCGCGATGTTAGAGGACGCTGTTAATAAAATTGCGAGTAAGCCTACACATTGGATTCACGTTTATTATTATAGGATATTTAAAAAAATACCCCAGTTTTTATGCCAGTCGTATCATTTTAATCATTTTTGTTGTATTTATCCGCCACACACCTTGAAGGCCGGTCCGTGTCTGATATTGTCTGATTTTAAACCGGTCCGTGGCGCAAAAAAGGTTGGGGACCGCTACAAGTAATATAGCCTACATGTAGATTTTTTTTCCTTTTTTGGAGCGAGCGGGGGGTGATTTGAGTGGAGCGCGAAGCAAACTGGGTTGAGCGCTGAGCGAAAATGAGCGGAGCGGCCTGATGTAGCTTTGAGCGGGGGAGCGGAGGGGTGAACAGTTCAGTGAGCGATGAGCGGAGATTCTCACCGCTCCACTCCGCTCACATGCTCTGGTTACTACAGTAAAGACGGGGTAAAAGATGGTGGTGTGAGATGAGTGTTCTGGTTTTATCTCCCAGCCCTAACCCTGCTGGGGAGAGTCAGACCTGCTGGCGTTCCCTGTGTTTATCAGCACTGACTTTAGCCAGCCGGGAAGAATCCAATCCGATTTCAGATTCTACAAGTTGTTTATACGAACCCTAAATGTGGCGATGTCACGATCACTACATTTCCCAGCATCCTCCCTGCCCTCACCTGCATTGTTCAGTTTCCAGCCACTCCTTCATTAGTTATTGTGGTTCAGCTGTGTGTTGATGGTTTCTGTGGTTGCTGTCACTGAGTTCATTTGCCCCGGCTGAGTCTCGTTTCCCTGATCTGTGTGTTCCTCCCTGTTCCTGGTCTTCTTTCTGAATGAAAGTCTCCTTTTGAATCTCCTTCGTCGTGCGCTTGATCTCACCTCACCCGTAACGGCTCTCCAGTTCACAGATTCATTAACGTGTGCATTACATGTGTTTCGAACAATACTTCAGCGCATGTGCAGTTAGTCTGTTTAAAAAGCTTAAGCTACAGGAAGTTTATTTGTCATTTTTGCTTGATGACTAAGAGGGGTTTATGTGAAGGAGAGTTATGTTATGTGTCATCCACTGCATAAACATGCATACCACAGATGCATACATTTGAGAAAATGTTTAATGATTTCTTTCATATTGATCAGATTATGTCAGGCTCAATCCGCTCTTCTTCATCACTTCAGCTCTGAGTTTACCATCGAACATCAAGTAGAACATTAAGATCATGACTGATTCACACTGAGTTTCAGAGAGGTGATGTTGTTGTTCCCGATGACACGAGTATGTTGTTCCCGGTGACGTGAGTATGTTGTTCCCGATGACATGAGTATGTTGTTCCCGATGACATGAGTATGTTGTTCCCGATGACATGAGTTTGTTGTTCCCGATGACATGAGTATGTTGTTCCCGATGACATGAGTTTGTTGTTCCCGGTGACATGAGTATGTTGTTCCCGGTGACATGAGTATGTTGTTCCCGGTGACACGAGTATGTTGTTCCCGATGACATGAGTATGTTGTTCCCGGTGACATGAGTATGTTGTTCCCGGTGACATGAGTATGTTGTTCCCGATGACATGAGTATGTTGTTCCCGGTGACATGAGTATGTTGTTCCCGATGACACGAGTATGTTGTTCCCGATGACACGAGTATGTTGTTCCCGATGACATGAGTATGTTGTTCCCGGTGACATGAGTATGTTGTTCCCGGTGACACGAGTATGTTGTTCCCGGTGACATGAGTATGTTGTTCCCGGTGACACGAGTATGTTGTTCCATGAGTATGTTGTTCCCGGTGACATGAGTATGTTGTTCCCGGTGACATGAGTATGTTGTTCCCGATGACACGAGTATGTTGTTCCCGATGACACGAGTATGTTGTTCCCGATGTCATGAGTATGTTGTTCCCGATGACATGAGTATGTTGTTCCCGATGACATGAGTATGTTGTTCCCGATGACATGAGTATGTTGTTCCCGGTGACATGAGTATGTTGTTCCCGGTGACATGAGTATGTTGTTCCCGATGACATGAGTATGTTGTTCCCGGTGACATGAGTATGTTGTTCCCGATGACACGAGTATGTTGTTCCCGATGACACGAGTATGTTGTTCCCGATGACATGAGTATGTTGTTCCCGGTGACATGAGTATGTTGTTCCCGGTGACACGAGTATGTTGTTCCCGGTGACATGAGTATGTTGTTCCCGGTGACACGAGTATGTTGTTCCATGAGTATGTTGTTCCCGGTGACATGAGTATGTTGTTCCCGGTGACACGAGTATGTTGTTCCCGGTGACATGAGTATGTTGTTCCCGGTGACACGAGTATGTTGTTCCATGAGTATGTTGTTCCCGGTGACATGAGTATGTTGTTCCCGGTGACATGAGTATGTTGTTCCCGATGACACGAGTATGTTGTTCCCGATGACACGAGTATGTTGTTCCCGGTGACACGAGTATGTTGTTCCCGATGACATGAGTATGTTGTTCCCGGTGACATGAGTATGTTGTTCCCGATGACACGAGTATGTTGTTCCCGGTGACATGAGTATGTTGTTCCCGGTGACATGAGTATGTTGTTCCCGATGACACGAGTATGTTGTTCCCGATGACACGAGTATGTTGTTCCCGATGTCATGAGTATGTTGTTCCCGATGACATGAGTATGTTGTTCCCGATGTCATGAGTATGTTGTTCCCGATGACATGAGTATGTTGTTCCCGATGACATGAGTATGTTGTTCCCGATGACATGAGTATGTTGTTCCCGATGACAGATCCACACAGCCACAGAAGCTCGACTGCGCCAGGATCTCGTGTGCGTGACGGTATGTTTTATGTATTTGGGTCAGTCACACACAGAAATACAGCAAGATTTCTCAAGCTCCGAAGAGTTGTGTGTTCAGCCAACCCATCTTCCCTTTTGAAATGTTAATCTAGTGCAGCCTCAGAGATGTGTGGCGTCTGCTTTTATTCTGAGGACAGAAAGTTCTGCCTCCACAAATGAAGTGCATTTGATATGGATGTTTGTCTTTGAGCGCGACGGAGGGCTCACGGGTCTCTCTCTCACACCGAGGCTGTGATTGACACACTAATAAACCGTTAAGAGGACGTTTTGTCAAGCGTCCAGAGCGACTTAATCCCGTGAATGAATGTCTTTCTCCTGTGGGATTAGAGAGGGCGGTGTTAGCGTGGGAGGAATGGGAACTTCTTCTGTTTAACCCTTTCCTTACTCACCCGGTTCCCATGAGCTCCAGTGATGATCACATGCTGTTAAACCTGTGTGTGTGTGTGATTACTCATGTAACGAGCGTGAGCTGATCATCATGTGCTCCTCTAACGAGCCTCTTCGTCAGCCGGCTCTCGTTAGGCAGGATCAGCCTGTCCGTCATCAGTGAAGCGTCGCCCCTGGGCTTGTAGAACATTAGCATGGCGTTTGGGTTGTGATTAGCACAGGTTATCTGGTGCTGTGATTAACGAGCCTCTCGTTTGTTCCTCTGCTCCACGTCTGTCGGTGCAGCGCTGCTTTGGTGAGGTTAGTGTGGGAGTTTTAGAGTAGAACTGAATCCAGAATCTCCTTGAGGAAACCTGTCAGTGCAGTGTAGAGTCCAGGTGTCTCTCTCTCTCTCTCTCTCTCTCTCTCTCTCTCTCTCTCTCTGTATCTCTCTCTCTCTCTGTATCTCTCTCTCTCTCTCTCTCTTTCTCTCTCTGTATATCTCTCTCTCTCTCTCTCTTTATTGTTGTTTTGTTTATATTTTTCTCTCTTTGTCATAATAATTATGGCTTTAAAGTCAACAAAATCATAATTGACTATTTATTTAGTTTGGTACACAATCGTGGATTATTCATCAGTACATGCTGTTCTAAAATATATATATAATTAATAGGGCTGGTAAAAAATATTGATTTCTCGATTTTAATCGATTCTCATTTTTACGAACCGATATTGATTCTTAAATCTCAAGAATCGATTAGTCGTCCTGTTCTCAGCTGATGAATGAATGTAACATTGTAGCGCATCCCATCCAATAAATCACTATAATATTTGTGCTTTGTTACTATTGATATGAAACAAAGTCTTAAATTTCAAATTACGTCCATTTTCTTACGAAATTCAAAAACATAAATAGCGTTTTGTCGCTGTGGCGTGAGATCGCTCTGGCTCAGCTCTAGAGAAGCACATGATCTTCTCTTCCACCTTAATAACACCAGTTACAGCGCGAGATAAACATGAATGAGCATCTGAAAGTGTGTTAAAAGGTAGAGTACAACTTATTGAAGTCCGTATCATGTGACATGGAGTCGCCCAATCAGTGTTTCAACCGTGGAAAGACGTTATTAAAATAGCTTGTAAACAATGTCATGTAACGTCACATTTACCTCAGAAAAACCATATCCAGTGGCCATATAATATCTCAAATAATCAATATCGAATCGAATCGAAATGGAAATCGAATCGAATTGTGAAATTTGTGTCAATACCCAGCCCTAATATATATATATATATATACATACATACGTACATACACTTCCATTCAAAAGTTTTGGGTGTGCAAAATGTTTTTTTGTTGTTTTTTTTTCAACATTTAAATGATTTAATTATTAAAAAGTAATCATTTAAATCAATGCTTTTATTCATCAAGGTCACATTAAATTGATCAAAAGTTACAGTACAGACATTTATAAAGTTACAAAAGATTCTGTTTCAAATAAATGCTGTTCTTTTGAACTTTCTATTCATCAAAGAATCCTGAAAAATACAATGTATCAGTTTCCACAGAAATATGAAGCTGTTTTCAACATCGATAATAATCATAAAAGTTTCTTGATCATCAAATCATCATATTAGAATGATTTCTGAAGGAAATGCAGCTTTGATCACAGGAATAAATTACACTTTACTGTATATTCACATAGAAAACAGATGATTTACATTGGAAAAATATTTCACTGTTTTACAGTATTTTTTGAATGTGTGTCTATATATATATATAGTGTGTTAATAATATTATATCAACCAGTAAATTCCCAGTAGATGATGTAAGTTCTGTGTTTTCCCCCTGAATGAATCGTGTCGGTGATGTGGAAGTATGATGTGGTACAGTAAGTACAGTCTGATGATGAGCACTGAGCGAGACTCGTTCATCAGTGCGGTTGTCTGTGTTTTATTTTATTCATCTATAGAGTGTGTGTCTGAAAGCAGACGAGTGGAGCGTGACCGTGGAGAGATGTGATGTCGTCTGAAGAGTGTGTGTGTGTGTGTGTGTGTGTGTGTGTGTGTGTGTGTGTGTGCGTGTGTGTGTGTGTGTGTGTGTGTGTGTGTGTGTGCTCCTGCAGGCTGTCAGGTCCGATGTGTGTCCGCTCTCTGAATCTGAAGGAAAACAAAACGAGCAGTGTCCTGAAACGGCGTCTCTCTCGCTGTCCAGTCAAGCTCCAGTTAGCACTGCTGTTTAAGAGAGCTGCGCGGGTCGTGTGTGTCCAGCAGGAACGTGTGTGTGTGACCTGTGTCTCAGCAGGAACGTGTGTGTGTGACCTGTGTCTCAGCAGGAATGTGTGTGTGACCTGTGTCACAGCAGGAACTGTGGAAGATTGTAGTTAAGCCGTTAAGTAGGGCATATTGAGATGTTTACTAGCATAAACCCACCGCTGGGACCGTTTATACTGGGAGGTTCTGCTAACCTTCTCATTAAGCTATGAAAACATTATCAATGTTCTTTGAATGTTCACAACATCCAGTTTTTTGTGCGTTTTGAATCTTCAACCATTATAGAAACGTTACTGAATGTTCTCTGAGCGTTCCGAAACCTGTTGTAACATTTACAAGGGAAACACTTTATTTGTAACACTTGTTACATATGTCACATGTAATTACCATAGTAATAACAGTAAATTATGCATAATTACACACAACTTAACCAAACCCTAACCCTACCCTAACCCTACAGTAAGTACCTGTAGTTGCTTAATATTACTCAGTACTCAAAT
This sequence comes from Rutilus rutilus, assembly GCF_951802725.1. Lineage (NCBI taxonomy): Eukaryota > Metazoa > Chordata > Actinopteri > Cypriniformes > Leuciscidae > Rutilus > Rutilus rutilus. The sequence goes on from NC_140225.1 coordinate 390,727, forward strand.
ATATAATTACACTGTAACAATGACACCTTATAATAGAGTGTAACCTTTAAAAGTGTTAAAATGTTTCAGAAATTTCTTTTTTCCACGAGTTATGTGTAAATAATGAGGAATCTTGCCGGGACATTAGCCAAACGTTCCGGCTGATGGATTTACACTGAGATCAGCTGCTGTTTAATACTAGTTTTATTTCAGCAATACAGTAATCAAAGGTTTAAAACACTGGAGTATTATAAATGTGATTGGCTGTTTCTCTAATGGAAGATTGTGGTCAACCGTTGAAGCCACATCAGCTTTATCCAGCACAGACTGATGCAAAGCAGCCTCAACTCATGAGTCCGGCTGTAAAGCAGCTCTACAGGAGACAGTAGTGGTGTTACTCAGGTCTATATCTCGTCACGTTCAGTCGGATATTACCTCTGATGTAGGGGCGATATGAACACGATAGCTATATAGGCTACATCATGATGAAGTTATTTAGTGTTATTTAATAAAAGAAATAATCCATTATTCATGAGCTTTAATATATTGGCCAAATGTTCTTATCAGGTCAATAATGATTACATTAAAGATGACCATATATTGGCCGATACCGGAGAGACAACTGACTCTGTCCACCGGAAGAGTTTTGAACACCTCAACATTTGGCGTGTCGTTAAACAACAGAACATGTCAAGTCATTTTTATTTCTATAGCGCTTCATATGCCGCGTTTTTATCAATCTTGAATAAAGTGAACTCTGGTGCTAATAGTCTCACGAACACAGTCACAGACACAGTCACAGACACAGAAGGTCAGGGTTTGCGCATTAAAACAACACCAGGGCGAGTAAATGCTGATTCATGTTCATTTTAGGGTGAACTGTCCCTTTATTATTAATATGGTGCGACCCTGAGTTAGCGATGACAGACGCTCCTGCTTGTATTGTTTACTTCAGTAGGACTAACGAGTCTCATCTGTAAAAGTAAGATGAGTTAGCGGGCCACTATCTCTATCCCAGTAACGGCTGTAAGACTCGGGTGTCTCTCGTCTCCTCAAGCGTCAGAGAAGAGGCACAGATTGATGAAGCAGACTGGCTGATTAAGTCGTTACTGAGGGAGACTGAGAGTATGGATGTGACACTGCTTTAGCTTCATCCTGACCCAGTTTCTCCTCTCGCTGGGAAAGCGCAGCACATCTACAGTTCCCGATGATCAGGAGATATTAGACGACTGCACTTCCCATTACAGCGCTTCAGGAGTTCAGTGATCAGCAGCTTTCATTCCCATCTCTCGGGTCTTCATCTCAGGGTTTCTGCTTGAGTCAGACATCAGTGTGTGTGTGTGTCGGGAAGAGGGAACACACTCCTCTCTCCTCGGCGTTCGATGCCGGGATCCTGGCACACTTCTCTAGCCGTACAATTGAAAATGTAAAACATGCAAAGAGACACTGTTGTGTTGTGTGAGGAAACTAGACTGAGAGGTTTCCTGAAATGTCTTTCTTTCTTCAGTGGAAAAGAAATGAAGGTTTTTGAGGAAGACGTTCCAGGATGTTCCTCCATATAGAGACTTCAATGGGGTCCAACGGGTCGAAGGTCCAGATGTGAGTTTCAGTTAGTGACCTCATAACCTGATGACGTAATGTGTGTCTCATCACAGCGAGTGCAAGACCAGCATTAGTGGTTAAAAAGTATATAAATGTTTATATTGTTCTAAAATGTCCGCTGGTTTGTCTAGATGAGACTCTTATTCCTCGGCTGATCGAGTCGAGACTCTGAAGCTGCACTGAAACTCACATCTGGACCTTCGACCCGTTGGACCCCATTGAAGACACTATATGTAGGAACATCCTGGAAAACCTTAATTTCTTTTCCACTGAAGAAAGAAAGACATGAACATCTCGGATGACGAGGGAAATTGTAATTCTGAAGTGAACTCCTTCTTTAGAGATGTTTCTCCATGACATGTTGTGTATTGAGTTCGATGTGTTTCGCTCTTCAGAATCTGTTAAGGGAACATAATGAGCATCGATGCTCCCGGGTTTATGCAAGGAATTGTGGGTCTTTTTAAGGATCCAATATTGATGATTAACTTGGCACTGGATGGTTTAGTGTCTCTGATCTCTGTTAGCAGTGTGAGCTCGAGTGTGTCTCGCTGTGAACGACAGGTTTGATATCTGTGTTCCTCAGCGCTGACCGGAGCATCCTGGATTACTGGAGCCGGAGAACTGACACCAGGAGCCCTCTCTCTCTCTCTCACTCTCTCTCTCTCTCTCTCTCGCTCTCTCTCTCTCTCTCTCTCTCTCTTGCTCACTCGCTCTCAGTTTCTCTCAGGAAACAGTTTTTCATGTGTTTTCTCAGTCTTAGGCTGAAGCTAGAGGAGTGGTGTCAGACCCTGGGGGACGTTTATATGCCTATTTTATTTATGGGCCTAAATACAGCAGGAAACAAAAAGAAGTTCATGTTTTATTACATGGGCAAGCTAAAATGCCAATTTGTTTGTCACGAAAAGGAGAACTGAATGATGGTGGATCAGCTGATGCGTTTGCAGTGTTAAAGGGGTTAATAAAACCCTGTATAGAGTTTAGCTGTTACATGATGGTTAATGACTTGGATGTTTCCAGATGTAAATGTATTTGCGATGTTGACTCTGATGGCATGAGTGAAGTTTGATTGTAAAGGAAAGGAAAGAAAAAGGGAAAAAGAAACGAAGAAACGTTTTAGAAATGAGTGTTTGCGCTTCTAAGATGTTATTTCACATTTTGAGACTCGTTTTTTTTAATCTATTGCGCTCCTCCTAGCTGCTTTACTTTTAGCTTTTTACTGAAAATGTTATATCTTTAATGATTTTGTAAATAAAGTCTCTCTCTCTCTCTCTCTTTCACACACACACACACACACACACACACACACACACTCTCTCTCTCTCTCTCTCTCTCTCTCGCTGTGCCATGATGAAGTCTTCCGGCACGAGTGTGTGCGGCGCTAATCTGCTCAGTCCCAGATAGCATCTCAATCACTGCCGACTGGCCGTCATCAGCATGAATTAACAGTGTTGAATCTGTGTGTCGGTGTGTTTTGATCGTTGCGTGCCGTGTTTGTAGCGCTGGCTAATAACCCGTGAGTAGATGCTGTCCGCGGCTCGATCGCCCGCAGGCCTTCAGCCACTCAACTGGAATATTTGGTTCAGTGGCTTTCTAGAGAGCATCTCTTATCTCTCTGCTGTGTGTGTGTGTGTGACTCTCCAGCCTCTAGATGTCGTGTGTGTGTGTGTGTGTGTGGTCGAGCCGTATGTGTGAGAGCTGTTCTCTGGGCTTGATGGGCAGAAAATGCATCGCGGCTCCAAAGTTTGAAGCGCCGTAAACCAATAAGAGCCCATCAGTGAGCAGATGAAGATGAGTAATGCTGACGTGTGTGTGTGTGTGTGTGTGTGTGTGTGTGTGTGTGTGTGTGTGTGTGTGTGTGTGTGTGTGTGTGTGTGTGTGTGAGTGTGTGTCAGACTGACGTGAGTGCTGTCGGGGGGTTTCAAGTGGAAGAGTAATTGCTAGTGAGGGGGAAGGAGCTTCAGTCGCTCATATCAGATGAACTTTAAGTGTGTGTGTGTGTGTGTGTGTGTGTGTGTCTCTTCAAAGCGACTGAAAGCAAGAGCTGCAGTGTCTGGTGGCAGATTTTAACCCTCAGGTCTGAAACACACTTGTGTTGTTGTAGCCCCTTTGAAAATCCATTTTACTTTCTCCAAAATTCTGTTTTATTTTTTCCTAATTCAGATTTTTCCATTAAAAATGTTTTTTTTTTTTTTTTTTTTTTTTGAACTGCAATTTAATGGTTAAATGAAGTTAAATCATTAACATTTAGATTTAATCCTCTAGCAGAGGCTTTTATCCAGAGCGAAGCAGAGCAACAGAAGCGGTGAAGCGAACAGCCGGAGCAGTGGAAGTGTGTGTTCAGTTACTCTCAGGACACGCAGCGAGAGTGTGTTCAGTTACTCTCAGGACACGCAGCGAGAGTGTGTTCAGTTACTCTCAGGACACGCAGCGAGTGTGTGTTCAGTTACTCTCAGGACACGCAGCGAGAGTGTGTTCAGTTACTCTCAGGACACGCAGCGAGTGTGTGTTCAGTTACTCTCAGGACACGCAGCGAGTGTGTGTTCAGTTACTCTCAGGACACGCAGCGAGAGTGTGTTCAGTTACTCTCAGGACACGCAGCGAGTGTGTGTTCAGTTACTCTCAGGACACGCAGCGAGTGTGTGTTCAGTTACTCTCAGGACACGCAGCGAGTGTGTGTTCAGTTACTCTCAGGACACGCAGCGAGTGTGTGTTCAGTTACTCTCAGGACACGCAGCGAGAGTGTGTTCAGTTACTCTCAGGACACGCAGCGAGAGTGTGTTCAGTTACTCTCAGGACACGCAGCGAGTGTGTGTTCAGTTACTCTCAGGACACGCAGCGAGAGTGTGTTCAGTTACTCTCAGGACACGCAGTGAGTGTGTGTTCAGTTACTCTCAGGACACGCAGCGAGAGTGTGTTCAGTTACTCTCAGGACACGCAGCGAGTGTGTGTTCAGTTACTCTCAGGACACGCAGCGAGTGTGTGTTCAGTTACTCTCAGGACACGCAGCGAGTGTGTGTTCAGTTACTCTCAGGACACGCAGCGAGTGTGTGTTCAGTTACTCTCAGGACACGCAGCGAGAGTGTGTTCAGTTACTCTCAGGACACGCAGCGAGTGTGTGTTCAGTTACTCTCAGGACACGCAGCGAGAGTGTGTTCAGTTACTCTCAGGACACGCAGCGAGAGTGTGTTCAGTTACTCTCAGGACACGCAGCGAGTGTGTGTTCAGTTACTCTCAGGACACGCAGCGAGAGTGTGTTCAGTTACTCTCAGGACACGCAGCGAGTGTGTGTTCAGTTACTCTCAGGACACGCAGCGAGTGTGTGTTCAGTTACTCTCAGGACACGCAGCGAGTGTGTGTTCAGTTACTCTCAGGACACGCAGCGAGTGTGTGTTCAGTTACTCTCAGGACACGCAGCGAGTGTGTGTTCAGTTACTCTCAGGACACGCAGCGAGTGTGTGTTCAGTTACTCTCAGGACACGCAGCGAGAGTGTGTTCAGTTACTCTCAGGACACGCAGCGAGTGTGTGTTCAGTTACTCTCAGGACACGCAGCGAGTGTGTGTTCAGTTACTCTCAGGACACGCAGCGAGAGTGTGTTCAGTTACTCTCAGGACACGCAGCGAGAGTGTGTTCAGTTACTCTCAGGACACGCAGCGAGTGTGTGTTCAGTTACTCTCAGGACACGCAGCGAGTGTGTGTTCAGTTACTCTCAGGACACGCAGCGAGAGTGTGTTCAGTTACTCTCAGGACACGCAGCGAGAGTGTGTTCAGTTACTCTCAGGACACGCAGCGAGAGTGTGTTCAGTTACTCTCAGGACACGCAGCGAGAGTGTGTTCAGTTACTCTCAGGACACGCAGCGAGTGTGTGTTCAGTTACTCTCAGGACACGCAGCGAGTGTGTGTTCAGTTACTCTCAGGACACGCAGCGAGTGTGTGTTCAGTTACTCTCAGGACACGCAGCGAGTGTGTGTTCAGTTACTCTCAGGACACGCAGTGAGTGTGTGTTCAGTTACTCTCAGGACACGCAGCGAGTGTGTGTTCAGTTACTCTCAGGACACGCAGCGAGTGTGTGTTCAGTTACTCTCAGGACACGCAGCGAGTGTGTGTTCAGTTACTCTCAGGACACGCAGCGAGAGTGTGTTCAGTTACTCTCAGGACACGCAGCGAGTGTGTGTTCAGTTACTCTCAGGACACGCAGCGAGAGTGTGTTCAGTTACTCTCAGGACACGCAGCGAGAGTGTGTTCAGTTACTCTCAGGACACGCAGCGAGAGTGTGTTCAGTTACTCTCAGGACACGCAGCGAGAGTGTGTTCAGTTACTCTCAGGACACGCAGCGAGTGTGTGTTCAGTTACTCTCAGGACACGCAGCGAGAGTGTGTTCAGTTACTCTCAGGACACGCAGCGAGTGTGTGTTCAGTTACTCTCAGGACACGCAGCGAGAGTGTGTTCAGTTACTCTCAGGACACGCAGCGAGTGTGTGTTCAGTTACTCTCAGGACACGCAGCGAGTGTGTGTTCAGTTACTCTCAGGACACGCAGCGAGTGTGTGTTCAGTTACTCTCAGGACACGCAGCGAGAGTGTGTTCAGTTACTCTCAGGACACGCAGCGAGTGTGTGTTCAGTTACTCTCAGGACACGCAGCGAGTGTGTGTTCAGTTACTCTCAGGACACGCAGCGAGAGTGTGTTCAGTTACTCTCAGGACACGCAGCGAGTGTGTGTTCAGTTACTCTCAGGACACGCAGCGAGAGTGTGTTCAGTTACTCTCAGGACACGCAGCGAGTGTGTGTTCAGTTACTCTCAGGACACGCAGCGAGTGTGTGTTCAGTTACTCTCAGGACACGCAGCGAGAGTGTGTTCAGTTACTCTCAGGACACGCAGCGAGTGTGTGTTCAGTTACTCTCAGGACACGCAGCGAGAGTGTGTTCAGTTACTCTCAGGACACGCAGCGAGTGTGTGTTCAGTTACTCTCAGGACACGCATCGAGTGTGTGTTCAGTTACTCTCAGGACACGCAGCGAGTGTGTGTTCAGTTACTCTCAGGACACGCAGCGAGAGTGTGTTCAGTTACTCTCAGGACACGCAGCGAGTGTGTGTTCAGTTACTCTCAGGACACGCAGCGAGAGTGTGTTCAGTTACTCTCAGGACACGCAGCGAGAGTGTGTTCAGTTACTCTCAGGACACGCAGCGAGTGTGTGTTCAGTTACTCTCAGGACACGCAGCGAGTGTGTGTTCAGTTACTCTCAGGACACGCAGCGAGTGTGTGTTCAGTTACTCTCAGGACACGCAGCGAGTGTGTGTTCAGTTACTCTCAGGACACGCAGCGAGTGTGTGTTCAGTTACTCTCAGGACACGCAGCGAGAGTGTGTTCAGTTACTCTCAGGACACGCAGCGAGAGTGTGTTCAGTTACTCTCAGGACACGCAGCGAGTGTGTGTTCAGTTACTCTCAGGACACGCAGCGAGTGTGTTTAGAGATATGTAGAATAATAAGTGTTGCTGATAACATTTACATTTACATTTAGCCATTTAGCAGACGCTTTTATCCAAAGCGACTTACAAATCAGGACTAAATTAAGCGAGTCATCATGAAGAGGCAAAAGACAACAACAACGCAAGAAGTGTTCAGAATACGAAGTTCAGGCATTATTCAGAGTAGCATAAGCATGATAAGTGGGATTTTAAGGGAAAGGTTTTTTTTTTTTTTTTTTTTTTTTTTTTTTTTTTTTTTTTTTTTTTTTTATGAGTTTAGGTGCTCATGGAAGAGATGGGTTTTCAGCTGCTTTTTGAATGTTGTCAGGGATTCAGCATTCCGGATGAGGGTGGGGAGAGTGTTCCACCAGCATGGAACTGTGAATGAGAATGATCTGGAAAGTGATCTTGTGGCTTTCTGTGATGGAACCACGAGACGTCGCTTGTTGATTGATCGTAGGCGTCTGGTGGGGATGTAGGCTCGTAGGAGTGAGTGAAGGTAGGAGGGAGCTGAGCCTGTGATAGATCTGTAAGCAAGCGTCAATGCCTTGAACTTGATGCGAGCAGCGAGAGGTAGCCAGTGCAGAGAGATTAACAGAGGGGTGACGTGGGCCCTCTTGGGCTCGTTGAAGACAAGACGAGCTGCAGCATTCTGGATCATCTGAAGAGGTTTGGTAGCACATGCTGGAAGTCCGGCCAGAAGAGCATTGCAGTAGTCAAGCCTAGAAATGACCAGGGCCTGGACGAGGAGTTGTGTTGCGTGCTCAGTTAGGAAAGGCCTGATCTTCCTGATGTTGTGCAGCGCAAACCTGCATGATCGAGCTGTCTTTGAAATGTGATCTGTGAAGGTCAGCTGGTCATCAAACGTTACTCCCAGATTTCTGACCGACCTTGATGGTGTGATTGATGATGAATCAAGCTGGATGGTGAAGTCGTGCTGTAGAGACGGATTGGCAGGGAGGACGAGCAGTTCAGTCTTTGCCAGGTTGAGCTGCAGGTGATGTTCCTTCATCCATGTGGAGATGTCTGCCAGACAGCTCGAGACCCGTGCAGCTACTGTGGGATCATCTGGTCGAAATGAGAGGAAGAGTTGTGTGTCATCAGCATAGCAGTGGTAGGAGAAACCATGTGCCTGTATGATGTGTCCCAGTGATGTAGTGTAGATGGAGAAGAGGAGGGGACCGAGAACTGAACCCTGGGGAACCCCTGTGGTCAGTTGATGTGCTCTGGATACCTCGCCTCTCCATGCGACTTTGAAGGACCTACCTGTGAGATAGGATTCAAACCAGTCGAGTGAAGTTCCTGTGATGCCCAGTGATGAGAGGCTGGACATAAGGATCTGATGGTTCACGGTGTCGAAGGCAGCAGACAGATCAAGGAGAATGAGGAGTGAAGATTTGGAAGCAGCTTTTGCAATCCGTAGGGCTTCTGTGACCGACAGTAATGCAGTCTCAGTTGAATGCCCTTTCTTGAAGCCAGATTGGTTGACATCCAGCTGGTTGTTTAGAGACAAGAAGGATGTTACTTGGTTGAAAACAGCTCTTTCAAGTGTTTTTGCAATGAATGGTAGGAGAGAGATGGGTCTGTAATTCTCTACAAAAGACGTGTTTAGCGTTGGTTTTTTAAGCAGTGGAGTGACCCGAGCCTGCTTGAATGCTGTAGGGAAGGTGCCAGTATGGAGGGATGAGTTGATGATGTGTGTTAGTGCTGGTAGAAGTGTGGGAGAGATGGCTTGTAGAAGGTGTGAGGGGATGGGGTCTAGAGGGCAGGTGGTAGGGTGACTGGAGAGGAGAAGTGTAGATACTTCTTCCTCTGTTAGCGGCGAAAAGGAGGACAGAGGGGTATTGGCTGTGGAAGGGGTCGGTCTGGGTTCCTGTGTGTGTGGAGCTGAGAATTGACTGCTGATAGTTGTTGTTTTGTTGGTGAAGAAGTTTGCAAAATCATCGGCAGTTAAGGAGGAGGAGGGTGGTGGTGGAGGTGGACAGAGGAGTGAGTTGAATGTCTTGAAGAGTAGTCGTGCGTTGGAGGAGCTGTTGATCTTGTTGTGGAAATAAGAAGATTTTGCAGCATGAACATCAGCAGAAAAGGACGAGAGGAGAGATTTATACATACTCAGGTCAGATGATTCTTTTGATTTGCGCCATTTCCTCTCCGCTGCCCTGAGTTCGGTCCGGTGTTCACGAAGAACCTCAGATAGCCAGGGGTTAGAAGGAGTAGCGCGTGCTGGCCTGGAGGAGAGAGGGCAGATTTTGTCTAGAGTAGAGGTTAGTGTGGAGCATAGGGTATCCGTTGCAGTATTCACATCCAGAGATGAGAATTGTGAGGGTGGGGGAAGAGAAGAAGACACGGCAGAGGAGAGGTGGGAGGGGGAAAGTGAGCGTAGGTTTCGCCTGAGGGTGACTGGTGGTGGGGTTGGTGGTGCAGGGGTAGCGAGTTGTAGACTGAAGGTGATGAGGAAATGATCTGAAACATGGAGAGGCCTCACCAAAATGTTGTCTGTGATGCAGTTGCGTGTGTAGACCAGGTCCAGTTGGTTGCCTGATTTGTGAGTACCTGTGGTGATGTGTCGTTTGAGATCGAAGGAGGCTAGTAGAGAGGTGAAGTCTGTTGCATGTGGTTTTTCGAGATGAATGTTGAAGTCACCGAAGACTAGAAGTGGGGTGCCGTCCTCAGGGAAAGAGGACAGCAGCACATCCAGCTCCTCTACGAAGTTACCCAGCTGACCTGGGGGGCGATAAATTACTACAATATGGATCTTGCTGGGAGTTGTAAGTGTGATAGCATGATATTCAAATGAATTGTTGTTGCATAGAGAAGAGAGCGCTGAGTATTTCCAATTGTTGGAAACGAGAAGCCCTGTCCCGCCACCCCTCCCAGACTGGCGAGGGGAGTGAGAAAAGGAGAAATTGCTAGAGAGAGCAGCGGGGGTTGCTGAGTCTTCAGGACGAATCCAGGTCTCAGTCAAGCCCAGGATACTGAGAGTAGAATGAGATGCAAAGGCTGGAATGAAGTCAGCTTTGTTGACTGCTGACTGACAGTTCCATAGACCCACGGAAAGAGAGAGAGGAGTGTGTGAGGATGAGAGAATGGGACGCAGATTAGTAGTATCGCGCTGCCTTGTGCGCGTGATGAAAGGGCGTTGTCGAACGATAACAGGAATGTGTTGAAAACACATGCTGATTCGGGAGAAAGATAAGATAAGAAGTGGAAAGGGAAAAGGCGAATTTTAAGTGCCTTTCTGGTGTCCCTGCTCGGTGGAGTCGCGCAGGTAGAGTCGATGGTCTTTACCCGAGTCGGTCTTCACACGAGGAGGCTGCACACGAGAGCTGAACGCTTCCGCTGACGCTTCCGCGACAGCGCGCAAAATACACAGATATACAGAAGAATGCTTTCACCGCTTGAGTGAGTACAGCTGGTTCGGTCTTGCAATTAAGTGGATAACGCGATAATGGGCCAACTTTCGCTTTGAAAGTGCTAGGAGCAGAGGCTTAAAGTGCAAATTAGGCTTTAACAATAATAATTTTCACTCGCGGCTGTTTGTTTAATGTGGCAACGCGTCCAACTAAAATACACAATTATGTGAAGTTAAAAATATAAGGGAAGCTGAGAATCGAAGATGGGCTTACCTTGACTACAAAGCAACGCTGATAATAACAAGAGAGCAGAGTATTCCAGAAAACACACAGTTGCGCGTTTCAGTCGAGCCTCTTGTTGCTCGCTTGTTCTGCGGGAGTGAACTGAATCTCGTCTATTTAAAGGTATTCTAACAGATGCTGGTTCGGTCTTGCAATTAAGTGGATAACGCGATAATGGGCCAACTTTCGCTTTGAAAGTGCTTGACTACAAAGCAACGCTGATAATAACAAGAGAGCAGAGTATTCCAGAAAACACACAGTTGCGCGTTTCAGTCGAGCCTCTTGTTGCTCGCTTGTTCTGCGGGAGTGAACTGAATCTCGTCTATTTAAAGGTATTCTAACAGATGCTGGTTCGGTCTTGCAATTAAGTGGATAACGCGATAATGGGCCAACTTTCGCTTTGAAAGTGCTAGGAGCAGAGGCTTAAAGTGCAAATTAGGCTTTAACAATAATAATTTTCACTCGCGGCTGTTTGTTTAATGTGGCAACGCGTCCAACTAAAATACACAATTATGTGAAGTTAAAAATATAAGGGAAGCTGAGAATCGAAGATGGGCTTACCTTGACTACAAAGCAACGCTGATAATAACAAGAGAGCAGAGTATTCCAGAAAACACACAGTTGCGCGTTTCAGTCGAGCCTCTTGTTGCTCGCTTGTTCTGCGGGAGTGAACTGAATCTCGTCTATTTAAAGGTATTCTAACAGATGCTGGTTCGGTCTTGCAATTAAGTGGATAACGCGATAATGGGCCAACTTTCGCTTTGAAAGTGCTTGACTACAAAGCAACGCTGATAATAACAAGAGAGCAGAGTATTCCAGAAAACACACAGTTGCGCGTTTCAGTCGAGCCTCTTGTTGCTCGCTTGTTCTCGCTGAAGACGCATGATAAAGATGCGTCTTCAGCCGTATAAACAGCTCCACATGAACTTCTTTACTCAGTAGCACTGGAGTTAGCACCAGCAGATGTGGCGATTAAAGACATTAATAATAGAACCTGATGAACCTGATGTTTGCCACACGTGCTCTGCACTCTCTCCGTGTCTAACCAAGCTCTCCCGTGTTGACTCAGTTGTGAACGCTGTGGTACTGGTGTTACAGTGAATGCTTCGAACCATCAGCAAAGCGGAGCCTTTTAGCCTCTCTCTCTTCATCCGCTGGATCCACATTCACATCATCATCACCTCCAGGAGTACGTGTGTGAGTTCAGGTGACGGTTTACATCCTCTCTCTTATTCAGCCTCTTAAATCTCGCTCGGTAGTCGGCTCCCGGTCACGTGACAACGAGTGGGAGTGATTGACAGCTAATATTAACCAATCTAAAATCTGCTGTAAAGGTAATAACGTAAGGATGAAGTTTGATTGGTCATGTAACGATGTATAGAATGATCAGGTACACACTGTGCAGTAACTGCGCGAACACAGGTCGATGTAGAGGAACGAACACAGGTCGCACCACAACCTCTCGCACAAATGCTCCCAAATATATTTTAAGATGGTCGCAATCCCGAGTCTTGTGGTGCCGCTGCTGTCAGAGATCCTGTCACTGTTATAGTGAAGCTGCAGTCATCAGGGGATCATGGGATACGGTTCTGCCAGAGGTCACGACCCCTGAGCCGCCACCCGTCAGCTCCTGTCAGCCCTGCTCCTCTCCACTGCATGTGTTCATGACTTCACTCGCAGGATTCTGCTGTTTATGCCAGAGCTCGGTGGAAATATTCTCCATCTGATGAAACGAATCCCAGGAGTTGGTGTTCCAGTCGAAGCGTTCAGAGATCCTGCCATCCAATACTTTTTATTTTTAAAAGCATGCACTTGAACTTGTATGCACTTTCCTGTGCTAGAGCAGTGTGTCATGATTTATGAGGTGAATGCATTGCTAAATCTGAAAATGTTTTCATGACTACTAAATATTTTGTGATTTGTGCCCTCAACTCGCCTGTAATTAGTCAGTAATTAGACTTTTACAAAACTACCCTAATTATAGTAAAAGTGCTATTGTACACTAGCCTACTGTTCAAAAGTTTGGGGTCTGTAAGATTTTTAATTGTCTTCTGCATTTATTTGATCAAAAATACAGTAAAAACTGTAATATTACAATTTAACATAGGCTATCTGTTTTCTATGTCATACTAAACTGTAATTTATTCAATTGATCAAAGCGTAATTTTCGGCATCATTACTCCAGTTGTGATGATAATTAATTTTAATATGCTGATTTACAGCTCAGAAAACATTTCTTATCAATGTTGAAAACAGTTTCATATTTTTTTTGTGGAAACCATGATGCAGAATTATTTGATGAACCAAATTGAAAGAACAGCATTTATATGAAGTAGATTTTTTTAACAGTGAAAAACCCTTGACTGTCACTTTTGATCAATTTAATGCATCGATCCTTGTTGAATAAAAATATTAATTTCATTTGAAAAAATCTTACTGTCCTCAACATTTTGAACCGTTATGTACACTTTTGGTTTGTTTATTGCTAAATAACTCCCGATTGTTTCTCTGTCATCTAAGCAAGGCTTCGTTTCCCAAACGCACTGGGCCTGTGAGCTCAGCGAAGCACCAGCATCCAACGCTCTCTGGGATTGACTGGTTTCGTCGATGACTAGGAGAAAAAGTTCTATCCTACACAATTATCCGCTAACATTCGCTTATTTTTCCACTTAGAAGCTTATTTTACGCACCGAATTGCGTGCTAAATTAATAAAAATTACTGGTAAAAAAAAACACACATTTGGATCGATATTTTTATGTGAGGATCGATCCTTTTCGATACACGTCAGTATCGAAGTATCGATATTTTAGGATCGATCCGCCCACCTCTAGTGTCTTCCAACGAAGTACAATTTGGCAACATGGTATCCATCAAAGCATGAACCCTACTGTATATTACATCCTACTGTATATTACATCCTACTGTATATTACATCCTACTGTATATTACATCCTACTCAGCAGGAAATGAAACGGTTGCTCACATGCTAACGGATGCTACAGCTATAAAGGACTCTATGTGGCCAGACATGCCCGTCTGGTTGATCTGGTTGCAAAGGACTTGCGAAAGCTAATCTGTGGACATGATAGTAAGATCTACAAGCATAGCACTGTACGGATGAACTGGTTTCATCATAACACATCGACAGTGATTACTTTAAAAACATTCCAGATACTCCTGAACACTGTGATTGTACATGAGGTTATGAGATCTGTGTTTCTGCTGTTCTGACCCTATACGGAGACTTGCTTCTACTCCTAACTATTGAAATATCAGCCTCTGGTAGAGCTCATTCTCCAACTTGGATACAGCTGTAGATTAATAACTCTGGTATTGGGAAGTGTGGGCCATGTCCGTAAGAGTGTGATCGGGGATGCAGGAAAAAGGAGGCAAAAAAGCTTGCAAAATCCTGCTGTGTGTGTCAGCCATAGGGAGCAGATATGGGGAGCAGATATGGAGACGCAGGTGTTTCGGTTATCCTTAATGTGTTGAGTAGCATAGCTGGAAGGACCTGTACAAGTGTGTGTGAGCCACGAACTGTAGATCTGTCACCGTGTCAAAGACTCTTCCCAGAGTATTAGGATCTTGTTTTC
>NC_140225.1:407500-470000 GCF_951802725.1 Rutilus rutilus
CGAATTTTGTCCAAAACCTACTTTTGCGAACTAGTCCCTGGTTTTTCGCCCGATCGGAACCAAACCAGTCTAGGACAATTCTCTGGACTCTCTAGATCAATAATTATCGAAAAAAAGTTGAACTTTGGCATTTGGGTGGCTGTAACAGGGTCATTTAGAAAAGGGGCGTGGCAAAATACACTAAAAAGCCTATAAATCCCAAATGAAAACTCAGAACTTCACCAAAATTGATGAGCATATGTGTCCGAACATGGTGAGGAAGCATGCAGAGTTTCATGGAGATCGGACCATAGGTGGCGCTATAACTGGCAAAAAGCCTTCATTCTTATTAGGGGTTCAAGCATGAAATGCTGAAACCCTATTGTAATTGTAAGGATTCGTAAAACGCATCGTGCAGGACAAACCGTAAGGCCTAGAGACTTGAAACCTGGCCAGATGGTAGGCCTCAATTTGGGGACAACCTATCAGAGTATGACCCCGATTGGCCCATAGGTGGCGCTACAGCAACCAAAAGTTCAAAATCGCTCATAACTCTTAGACCGTTTGTCCCAGGATCAAGTGTCTTATATCGTTGGAATCCTTGGCTCAAGGCGGACAAAATGGCTATCTCCGATTTGGATGTAGGCAGGGAAAATTTTCTGCTATGTCGAATTTTGTCCAAAACCTACTTTTGCGAACTAGTCCCTGGTTTTTCGCCCGATCGGAACCAAACCAGTCTAGGACAATTCTCTGGACTCTCTAGATCAATAATTATCGAAAAAAAGTTGAACTTTGGCATTTGGGTGGCTGTAACAGGGTCATTTAGAAAAGGGGCGTGGCAAAATACACTAAAAAGCCTATAAATCCCAAATGAAAACTCAGAACTTCACCAAAATTGATGAGCATATGTGTCCGAACATGGTGAGGAAGCATGCAGAGTTTCATGGAGATCGGACCATAGGTGGCGCTATAACTGGCAAAAAGCCTTCATTCTTATTAGGGGTTCAAGCATGAAATGCTGAAACCCTATTGTAATTGTAAGGATTCGTAAAACGCATCGTGCAGGACAAACCGTAAGGCCTAGAGACTTGAAACCTGGCCAGATGGTAGGCCTCAATTTGGGGACAACCTATCAGAGTATGACCCCGATTGGCCCATAGGTGGCGCTACAGCAACCAAAAGTTCAAAATCGCTCATAACTCTTAGACCGTTTGTCCCAGGATCAAGTGTCTTATATCGTTGGAATCCTTGGCTCAAGGCGGACAAAATGGCTATCTCCGATTTGGATGTAGGCAGGGAAAATTTTCTGCTATGTCGAATTTTGTCCAAAACCTACTTTTGCGAACTAGTCCCTGGTTTTTCGCCCGATCGGAACCAAACCAGTCTAGGACAATTCTCTGGACTCTCTAGATCAATAATTATCGAAAAAAAGTTGAACTTTGGCATTTGGGTGGCTGTAACAGGGTCATTTAGAAAAGGGGCGTGGCAAAATACACTAAAAAGCCTATAAATCCCAAATGAAAACTCAGAACTTCACCAAAATTGATGAGCATATGTGTCCGAACATGGTGAGGAAGCATGCAGAGTTTCATGGAGATCGGACCATAGGTGGCGCTATAACTGGCAAAAAGCCTTCATTCTTATTAGGGGTTCAAGCATGAAATGCTGAAACCCTATTGTAATTGTAAGGATTCGTAAAACGCATCGTGCAGGACAAACCGTAAGGCCTAGAGACTTGAAACCTGGCCAGATGGTAGGCCTCAATTTGGGGACAACCTATCAGAGTATGACCCCGATTGGCCCATAGGTGGCGCTACAGCAACCAAAAGTTCAAAATCGCTCATAACTCTTAGACCGTTTGTCCCAGGATCAAGTGTCTTATATCGTTGGAATCCTTGGCTCAAGGCGGACAAAATGGCTATCTCCGATTTGGATGTAGGCAGGGAAAATTTTCTGCTATGTCGAATTTTGTCCAAAACCTACTTTTGCGAACTAGTCCCTGGTTTTTCGCCCGATCGGAACCAAACCAGTCTAGGACAATTCTCTGGACTCTTTAGATCAATAATTATCGAAAAAAAGTTGAACTTTGGCATTTGGGTGGCTGTAACAGGGTCATTTAGAAAAGGGGCGTGGCAAAATACACTAAAAAGCCTATAAATCCCAAATGAAAACTCAGAACTTCACCAAAATTGATGAGCATATGTGTCCGAACATGGTGAGGAAGCATGCAGAGTTTCATGGAGATCGGACCATAGGTGGCGCTATAACTGGCAAAAAGCCTTCATTCTTATTAGGGGTTCAAGCATGAAATGCTGAAACCCTATTGTAATTGTAAGGATTCGTAAAACGCATCGTGCAGGACAAACCGTAAGGCCTAGAGACTTGAAACCTGGCCAGATGGTAGGCCTCAATTTGGGGACAACCTATCAGAGTATGACCCCGATTGGCCCATAGGTGGCGCTACAGCAACCAAAAGTTCAAAATCGCTCATAACTCTTAGACCGTTTGTCCCAGGATCAAGTGTCTTATATCGTTGGAATCCTTGGCTCAAGGCGGACAAAATGGCTATCTCCGATTTGGATGTAGGCAGGGAAAATTTTCTGCTATGTCGAATTTTGTCCAAAACCTACTTTTGCGAACTAGTCCCTGGTTTTTCGCCCGATCGGAACCAAACCAGTCTAGGACAATTCTCTGGACTCTCTAGATCAATAATTATCGAAAAAAAGTTGAACTTTGGCATTTGGGTGGCTGTAACAGGGTCATTTAGAAAAGGGGCGTGGCAAAATACACTAAAAAGCCTATAAATCCCAAATGAAAACTCAGAACTTCACCAAAATTGATGAGCATATGTGTCCGAACATGGTGAGGAAGCATGCAGAGTTTCATGGAGATCGGACCATAGGTGGCGCTATAACTGGCAAAAAGCCTTCATTCTTATTAGGGGTTCAAGCATGAAATGCTGAAACCCTATTGTAATTGTAAGGATTCGTAAAACGCATCGTGCAGGACAAACCGTAAGGCCTAGAGACTTGAAACCTGGCCAGATGGTAGGCCTCAATTTGGGGACAACCTATCAGAGTATGACCCCGATTGGCCCATAGGTGGCGCTACAGCAACCAAAAGTTCAAAATCGCTCATAACTCTTAGACCGCTTGTCCCAGGATCAAGTGTCTTATATCGTTGGAATCCTTGGCTCAAGGCGGACAAAATGGCTATCTCCGATTTGGATGTAGGCAGGGAAAATTTTCTGCTATGTCGAATTTTGTCCAAAACCTACTTTTGCGAACTAGTCCCTGGTTTTTCGCCCGATCGGAACCAAACCAGTCTAGGACAATTCTCTGGACTCTCTAGATCAATAATTATCGAAAAAAAGTTGAACTTTGGCATTTGGGTGGCTGTAACAGGGTCATTTAGAAAAGGGGCGTGGCAAAATACACTAAAAAGCCTATAAATCCCAAATGAAAACTCAGAACTTCACCAAAATTGATGAGCATATGTGTCCGAACATGGTGAGGAAGCATGCAGAGTTTCATGGAGATCGGACCATAGGTGGCGCTATAACTGGCAAAAAGCCTTCATTCTTATTAGGGGTTCAAGCATGAAATGCTGAAACCCTATTGTAATTGTAAGGATTCGTAAAACGCATCGTGCAGGACAAACCGTAAGGCCTAGAGACTTGAAACCTGGCCAGATGGTAGGCCTCAATTTGGGGACAACCTATCAGAGTATGACCCCGATTGGCCCATAGGTGGCGCTACAGCAACCAAAAGTTCAAAATCGCTCATAACTCTTAGACCGTTTGTCCCAGGATCAAGTGTCTTATATCGTTGGAATCCTTGGCTCAAGGCGGACAAAATGGCTATCTCCGATTTGGATGTAGGCAGGGAAAATTTTCTGCTATGTCGAATTTTGTCCAAAACCTACTTTTGCGAACTAGTCCCTGGTTTTTCGCCCGATCGGAACCAAACCAGTCTAGGACAATTCTCTGGACTCTCTAGATCAATAATTATCGAAAAAAAGTTGAACTTTGGCATTTGGGTGGCTGTAACAGGGTCATTTAGAAAAGGGGCGTGGCAAAATACACTAAAAAGCCTATAAATCCCAAATGAAAACTCAGAACTTCACCAAAATTGATGAGCATATGTGTCCGAACATGGTGAGGAAGCATGCAGAGTTTCATGGAGATCGGACCATAGGTGGCGCTATAACTGGCAAAAAGCCTTCATTCTTATTAGGGGTTCAAGCATGAAATGCTGAAACCCTATTGTAATTGTAAGGATTCGTAAAACGCATCGTGCAGGACAAACCGTAAGGCCTAGAGACTTGAAACCTGGCCAGATGGTAGGCCTCAATTTGGGGACAACCTATCAGAGTATGACCCCGATTGGCCCATAGGTGGCGCTACAGCAACCAAAAGTTCAAAATCGCTCATAACTCTTAGACCGTTTGTCCCAGGATCAAGTGTCTTATATCGTTGGAATCCTTGGCTCAAGGCGGACAAAATGGCTATCTCCGATTTGGATGTAGGCAGGGAAAATTTTCTGCTATGTCGAATTTTGTCCAAAACCTACTTTTGCGAACTAGTCCCTGGTTTTTCGCCCGATCGGAACCAAACCAGTCTAGGACAATTCTCTGGACTCTCTAGATCAATAATTATCGAAAAAAAGTTGAACTTTGGCATTTGGGTGGCTGTAACAGGGTCATTTAGAAAAGGGGCGTGGCAAAATACACTAAAAAGCCTATAAATCCCAAATGAAAACTCAGAACTTCACCAAAATTGATGAGCATATGTGTCCGAACATGGTGAGGAAGCATGCAGAGTTTCATGGAGATCGGACCATAGGTGGCGCTATAACTGGCAAAAAGCCTTCATTCTTATTAGGGGTTCAAGCATGAAATGCTGAAACCCTATTGTAATTGTAAGGATTCGTAAAACGCATCGTGCAGGACAAACCGTAAGGCCTAGAGACTTGAAACCTGGCCAGATGGTAGGCCTCAATTTGGGGACAACCTATCAGAGTATGACCCCGATTGGCCCATAGGTGGCGCTACAGCAACCAAAAGTTCAAAATCGCTCATAACTCTTAGACCGTTTGTCCCAGGATCAAGTGTCTTATATCGTTGGAATCCTTGGCTCAAGGCGGACAAAATGGCTATCTCCGATTTGGATGTAGGCAGGGAAAATTTTCTGCTATGTCGAATTTTGTCCAAAACCTACTTTTGCGAACTAGTCCCTGGTTTTTCGCCCGATCGGAACCAAACCAGTCTAGGACAATTCTCTGGACTCTCTAGATCAATAATTATCGAAAAAAAGTTGAACTTTGGCATTTGGGTGGCTGTAACAGGGTCATTTAGAAAAGGGGCGTGGCAAAATACACTAAAAAGCCTATAAATCCCAAATGAAAACTCAGAACTTCACCAAAATTGATGAGCATATGTGTCCGAACATGGTGAGGAAGCATGCAGAGTTTCATGGAGATCGGACCATAGGTGGCGCTATAACTGGCAAAAAGCCTTCATTCTTATTAGGGGTTCAAGCATGAAATGCTGAAACCCTATTGTAATTGTAAGGATTCGTAAAACGCATCGTGCAGGACAAACCGTAAGGCCTAGAGACTTGAAACCTGGCCAGATGGTAGGCCTCAATTTGGGGACAACCTATCAGAGTATGACCCCGATTGGCCCATAGGTGGCGCTACAGCAACCAAAAGTTCAAAATCGCTCATAACTCTTAGACCGTTTGTCCCAGGATCAAGTGTCTTATATCGTTGGAATCCTTGGCTCAAGGCGGACAAAATGGCTATCTCCGATTTGCTTGCCCTTCAGGCACCAATTTCGAGTAAATTGCATTTTTTTGAAAAACCTATTTTTGCGAACTTCTCCTAGGTTTTTGGCCCGATCGGAACCAAACCACTGCAAGAATGTTCTCTGGAGTCTGACAATCAATAATCATCCAAAAAATTCTAAATTTCAATTAATGGTCGATAAGGGGAACCAAAATATTTGATGGCACCAGGGCCACTTTTACTAAAACGGTTATAAATTGTGAACGGAAAGGAATTTTTTTGCTAAACTTGGGATACATCTTCCGGACCTCAACCTGAGATCACTTGAAAAAAATCGCAACAATTGGCCACTTGGTGGCACTATAAAACAGTTATAACTTGTGAACGGAAAGAGATATTTTCACAAAACTTGGGACACATGTTCATGAGCTCATTCTGAGGTCATGTGAAAAAAAATCATGACAATTGGCCACTTGGTGGCACTATAAAATGGTTATAACTTGTGAGCGGAAAGAGATATTTTCGCTAAACTTGGGACACATGTTCATAAGCTCAATCTGAGTTGGCATGAAAAAAATCGTGACAATTGGCCACTTGGTTGCGCTATAACAGTGAAAAAAATCATGAAAATAGCTATAAGCGCACCCAACTGTTAGTCTACTGAAAATTGGCACGCAGTGTCTTTGTCCAGGGTGCCATAATAGTCTATGAGAACATTGGTGTATCTCAAAAAACTCAGTATACGTCATTGGCACAATGCCTTGAAGGAGCCTTAGAAGTTTCAAGCCAGTGTTTTTTCACAGGAGTGACCTTCTAAGACTCCTGAATCCTTGCCGAGTCCAACAATACCAAACATGCCAGGTTTCGCCTTATGGTTTTTGTAAGTGTCATTTAGAGCTTTAAAAAATTGTTTATCTTCAAAGCCGTTAGTCCGATCGAGACAACAACAAAAAAACAAAGGAAATTTGAAAACATAGGTAAATAGCTAAACAATAACGCCAAAATGTTAAACTTATGATAGGAACTGACAAAAAAAATTCACCCATGGATCATTTTGATGCTCTCACATGTTTGAAATGAACAATGATGGATTGTGATGAAATTTGTTTTGAATTGGGAGTGGCAAATCCCTGTCCATACTGTCATTGACCATTCGCAAAGACCCGCCCACTTTACTTACTGTTGCTATGTCTGACAAGCGACGCCACTCTCACACCACACCAAGTTCTCACGCAGTGAAAAATACATTGCAGATCAGAGAGGAGACTGCGTGCTGACAGACAAGTACTTTTGATATGAAACAAATGGCGCTTTTCCACTACACAGTACCAGCTCGCCTCGGCTCGGCTCGACTCGACTCGGCTTTGTTTGGTTTTCCACTGTGTAAAAGTTGTGCCTGTACCTGCTTCCAGGTACTTTTTTTCGTACCACCTCCGGTAAGGTTCTAAGCAAGCTGAGGCGATACTAAAATGTGACGTGAAAACACGGCAGACTGCTGATTTGTCAGAGAGAATCGTCACTATTCACGCGCCAGACGGAGTATCCTGAATAAAAAACAGCAAAAACAAAAACATCCAAAAACAGCATACACTTGATTTCCTCCATTGTCCTGTGTGTGTGGCAGCGGATGTATCTCACGTAGAAGATTAAGTCACGGCAGTTTCCTGCGGCGTCGCTATGACGACCAGGTACTATTGTGGAGGTACTATCTGCAATGGAAAACGGAGCGAAAAGCAAGCCGAGCCGAGTCGAGTTGAGTTGAGCTGGTACTGGTAATGGAAAAGCGCCAAAAGTCTCACCTTTCAAATGTAGTCATTTTTTAGAGACATTTAAACAATAAATACCGTTTTGTGACTCTTTAATGTGTCTGACAGATCGCTGTAGACTCAAGGCTCAGTTAAAGCTGCTCGTGAACCAATCATCTCTTCCTTCTAGTTAATTTATAGCATTAAAATAAACATGAATGAACATAAAAGGAATGTTGTTTTAAAGTGCTAAGACGTCAGTACACTTTGTTTTTCAAATTTAAATCCTCCAAAGTTAATCTACTAACTCTCCTGACTGCTTTGTGGGACAAAATGGAGGATTATGATTAGTCAGATCGCCTGTCAATCAAACTCCCTGCGAAGGGTCAATTGACAATGCCCGTGCGCACAATCCTGATCTAATCGACAACTTTGCAGTTGCACATAGGAAAGCCCGGAAAATCCCGCTATAATGTAAGAAAGCATCTTTTTTACATATTTGGACCTAGGCCTAACAATGTTATGGTGCGCTGTCACCAGTGTTTTTTTATTGTTTTTTTTTGGTGAGCGTAGGCTCCTCCTGATTTTGTTAGTCATCTCATCTCTTATATGCTGTGTATGATCATATCCTGCCCTATTCATGGTAGCCTACTCGCGGACATTGCGTCATCAATGTCATCAATTGCGTCATCAAGGGGCCCGCCTTGATAATCCTACTTAAGGGCCGGTGTTGGCTCGTTACGCCACTGAATATAATTGTCTAAACTCCTTATCAAAATTACATATTTACAACAAATTTGACACATATATATACAGTGAGGAAAATAAGTATTTGAACACCCTGCTATTTTGCAAGTTCTCCCACTTAGAAATCATGGAGGGGTCTGAAATTGTCATCGTAGGTGCATGTCCACTGTGAGAGACATAATCTAAAAAAAAAAAATCCAGAAATCACAATGTATGATTTTGTAACTATTTATTTGTATGATACAGCTGCAAATAAGTATTTGAACACCTGAGAAAATCAATGTTAATATTTGGTACAGTAGCCTTTGTTTGCAATTACAGAGGTCAAACGTTTCCTGTAGTTTTTCACCAGGTTTGCACACACTGCAGGAGGGATTTTGGCCCACTCCTCCACACAGATCTTCTCTAGATCAGTCAGGTTTCTGGGCTGTCGCTGAGAAACACGGAGTTTGAGCTCCCTCCAAAGATTCTCTTTTGGGTTTAGGTCTGGAGACTGGCTAGGCCACGCCAGAACCTTGATATGCTTCTTACAGAGCCACTCCTTGGTTATCCTGGCTGTGTGCTTCGGGTCATTGTCATGTTGGAAGACCCAGCCTCGACCCATCTTCAATGCTCTAACTGAGGGAAGGAGGTTGTTCCCCAAAATCTCGCAATACATGGCCCCGGTCATCCTCTCCTTAATACAGTGCAGTCGCCCTGTCCCATGTGCAGAAAAACACCCCCAAAGCATGATGCTACCACCCCCATGCTTCACAGTAGGGATGGTGTTCTTGGGATGGTACTCATCATTCTTCTTCCTCCAAACACGTTTAGTGGAATTATGACCAAAAAGTTCTATTTTGGTCTCATCTGACCACATGACTTTCTCCCATGACTCCTCTGGATCATCCAAATAGTCATTGGCAAACTTAAGACGGGCCTTGACATGTGCTGGTTTAAGCAGGGGAACCTTCCGTGCCATGCATGATTTCAAACCATGACGTCTTAGTGTATTACCAACAGTAACCTTGGAAACGGTGGTCCCAGCTCTTTTCAGGTCATTGACCAGCTCCTCCTGTGTAGTTCTGGGCTGATTTCTCACCTTTCTTAGGATCATTGAGACCCCACGAGGTGAGATCTTGCATGGAGCCCCAGTCCGAGGGAGATTGACAGTCATGTTTAGCTTCTTCCATTTTCTAATGATTGCTCCAACAGTGGACCTTTTTTCACCAAGCTGCTTGGCAATTTCCCCGTAGCCCTTTCCAGCCTTGTGGAGGTGTACTATTTTGTCTCTAGTGTCTTTGGACAGCTCTTTGGTCTTGGCCATGTTAGTAGTTGGATTCTTACTGATTGTATGGGGTGGACAGGTGTCTTTATGCAGCTAACGACCTCAAACAGGTGCATCTAATTTAGGATAATAAATGGAGTGGAGGTGGACATTTTAAAGGCAGACTAACAGGTCTTTGAGGGTCAGAATTCTAGCTGATAGACAGGTGTTCAAATACTTATTTGCAGCTGTATCATACAAATAAATAGTTAAAAAATCATATATTGTGATTTCTGGATTTTTTTTTTTAGATTATGTCTCTCACAGTGGACATGCACCTACGATGACAATTTCAGACCCCTCCATGATTTCCAAGTGGGAGAACTTGCAAAATAGCAGGGTGTTCAAATACTTATTTTCCTCACTGTATATAGGCACACTTTGAGTACTACTAATAAAAGTGGTGGAGATCAGGCAAGACTGTAAGACTCAGGCAAAAAGGTGCTATAACTAAAATATATAAAATAAAATAAAATATATACTGTAAAAACGCTTTAAAACCATAGATTTCCTATGGCAAACTGCATGTATTGGCTGTAAATTGACTTTTTCATCTATGATGGCAGTTGTTAAATGCTTGCTAAATAAAACGTAATGTCTTTTGATGCTTGTGTGATTAAAGGCCTTAAAGGCCTTAACTGCTTGAACCCCGATAAATGCTGCTTGCAGCTTTAATTATTATTATTATTCCGCCGTAAAACGCATCGTGCAGCCCAAACCGTAAGAGCTGGAACTTTGAAACTTTGACAGATGGTAGTACAAAAATCGAGGAAAGGTTCAGAGATTATGACCCCGATTGGCCCATAGGTGGCGCTATAGCAACCAAAAGCGCGAAACTGTTCATAACTCCTAGACCGTATGTCGTAGACTCAAGTGTCTTATATCATTGGAAAGCAGGATGCCTGACGAACAAAACGTATATCTCCGATTTCATTTCCGCCATGATAGATTTTCCGCCATTTTGAATTTTGTCAAAAACCTACTTTTGCGAACTAGTCCCTGGTTTTTTGCCCGATTGGAACCAAACCAGTGCAGAAATGTTCTCTGGAGTCTGAATATCAATAATTATCGAAAAAAAGTGGAAATTTCGATTCACGGTTGCTAAGGGGCGCCAAAACGTACGTTGTGGGAGGGGCCTATTTTACTAAAATGGCTATAACTCCCGATGTAAATGAGGTATCTTCACCAAACTTGGTACACATGTGTATGAGTTCAATCTGGGGTCACAGTAAAAAAATCGCGATGATTGGCCTCATGGTGGCGCTATAAAATGAAAAAAACATAAAACAGGCTATAACCACCTGACCGTTAGTCCGATTGACTTGAAAATTGGTATGCAGTGTCTTGGTCCAAGGTGCCATGTATGTGTATGAGGACATTGGCGTATCTCAAAAAACATGGCCGCCATCGGCCAATGAAGTTTGAGCACCTATTAGACAAGGTTAACGGAGGCCGATCGGAACGAAACTCAATGGGCATGTTCAGCTCATGGCCCTAGAGGTCTGTAAGAATTTTGAAAGAAATCGGCCACTAGTTGGCGCTAATGAGTTTTATGGCTCTGTAATCACGTGGTGTTACACTTATCATCACAAAATGCATATCATTTGATAGATCTCCTTATGCTGAACAACTTTGCCTCTAGAACCATTGCTGTCAATCAAACCGTTCATTAAATATTCGCGAACATGTTAAAAACCTACTTTTGCGAACTAGTCCCTGGTTTTTCGCCCGATCGGAACCAAACCAGTCTAGGACAATTCTTTGGACTCTCTAGATCAATAATTATCGAAAAAAAGTTGAACTTTTGCATTTGAATGGCTGTAATAGGGTCATTTATAAAATGGGCGTGGCAAAATACACTAAAAAGTCTATAAATCCTAAATAAAAACTCAGAACTTCACAAAAATTGGTGAGCATATGTGACATAACATCCTTAACAAGCATGCAACATTTCATGGAGATCGGACAATAGGTGGCGCTATAACTGTTAAAACGCTTTAAAATCATATATTATATGGTAAATTGCCCGTATTGGCTGTAAATGGTATTTTCCATCTATAGTCATATAATGTTCATATAATAATGTTCAAAACCAGTGCAGTGCAATTCTCTGGACTCTCTAGATCAATAATTATCAGAAAAAGTATAACTTCTTCATTTGGATGGCTATAATAGTGTCACTTCAATATGTAGCCTTGACCAAGTGTCTCCAAAAGCCTATATCTCTTTAATAAAAACAAGTCAGAACATGTGACTCTTAAGAAGTATGAAAAATTTCAGACAGATCGGACAAAATTTGCCTCTATAACAGTTAAAAATGTAAAAAAATATATAACATGGCATATTAAGCCAATAAGTGGTATTGTACTGCCCCCTGCTGTCATTTCATCATACTACTCCCTAATATTGCTATATAATTCATATTTAGACTTTATAAAATCATTATTTTAACATTTACAATCACATTTTGTCAAAACTCATCTATTGAAGTATTACTATTGACAATTGTGTCACATTAATGAATGGAATCCAGAAACGAAAGTAAAAACGGAGGCCGCCATTTAGGCCACGCCCCCCCAGTACAAATTCACTCATAACTCGAAAACGGAAAGTCGCTGCGCGTTCAAATTTTGATGGTAAGGACGTCTCCGGGCTCTTGATCGAAACGTATGGTCGCGGGCCTCGGGAGCGCCCCCCCCCCCGCGGATCGTTAGTCCGCGGGACCCCGACTTTGAACGCCCGTAACTTCCGACCCAGACCACCCCGAACCTTGTGTGAGAGCTCGTTGGAAAGGGCGCGTCCTTGGCTAGCATCGATTCAAATGTGGTGTAATTTGCCCTGGGCATTCCAGAGATAAAAGCCCCAAAATAATATGCCTCATAACTCCCGGGCCCAATCGCCCAAAAACACTGCGATGGTCTCATTCAACAGGACTCCTCAAGCACTATCTATGCTCTGAGTTTCAGAATTTTTCGCCTTCTGGTTCCCGAGATATAAGTGAAAAACCAAATTCCCATTCATTCATTCAAACACTTCAACTGTAAGATGGAGACTGTAATTCCACTGTTGTCCACTAGAGGGAGCAGCAGGATTACGCATGATCTTTTAATTCGCTTTCAGTATTGGGAAATAAACAAATGCTTTAAGAAGCAATCTTTTTTTATTATGATGTTTTTTTTTTTTTTTATTATGATATTTGTATATATATATATATTTTTTTTATTATGATTATGAACGGTTTGATTGACATTAGTAATTCTTGAGTCAAAGTTGTTCAGGATGAGGAGATGAAGATATTTTCACAATATCACATCCTAAAAACATTGAAAACATTTGTCTTTGTGTGTGTGGATGTGTTTGTGTCTGTGTGTGTGTCTGTGTGTGTAAGCATGCTTAATGGAAAGAACATGGAGAAACTGCTTTGTTTTACTGGTGGATAAAAAAGTCTTTCAAATGAAAGTGAGTCAATTAGTGGTCTTCTACTGCCCTCTGCAGGACATTCTACTTAATAAAATATTTTCATCTGTGCTTTTGCATTAAGTTTTGGACTATATAAAATTACTTGCATGAAAATCACCTATTATAACACAATCATGTTTTGTCACAGTTTATCACTTCATTTGTACTGAGCTCTCAGTTTGAACAATTCTGCCTCTCAGTGATTAATTTGAAATCTGAAAATGGTGTTATACAGAGGAGATTTGCAATTATCATTTTGTTACCTATCTTTTATTTTAAATATCTACATCTACAACAAAATGTGTGTGCATGTGTGTGTTCAAGCATGGTTAGTGTATTAAGTATTATTGTTTCAGTATTATTGTTTTCATTTACATTTTAACCACCAGAAGAAGAACACTCATTGGTTCATTCTACCCACTAAAATATTATTTTTCATTTTTTTTTCCCATTTGAAATATTGTTTAAACTTAATAAAATCATTAAAATAACATTTCAAATCATATTTTGTCTGTTTATAAATCCCACAGACTCACATTGGCTGCAAAACTAATGTTTTTGTAAAACACAGACCTGATAGTCTAAACTGTGTGTATTGTGCATATATTATTGATATTATTACTATTACAAATCATGTTATTGTAACTCATATCTTAATAGAATATTATTTGTAATTTTAATTCTTTATTTCTTAATTGTTTTTGTTTTTTATGATTACAGATATTATCACCAAAGATATCAACTACACCTTCACTTTTAGTATTGATAAGCTGCACACACAGCACAATCACACACTCACTAATGCATTCAAATAAATGTAATCTTACTGTGCTACTTTATTTGTACATGATTAGAATGAACAGAAATCTAAGAATATTTTTCTTCTTTTGTTAAAGCCATTTCAGACTGCAAGTAAGCATTACATTACTAATCATCTATTTTAAAGGTGCCATCAGTGTTGGGTATAGTTACTTTGGAAAGTAGTTAATTAGGTTACAACGTTACCATCAATTAAAAGTAATCAGTTACGTTACAGCGTTATCTATTCATAAAAGTAACGCGTTAGAGTACTCATGCGTTACCAAAAATTAAAAGCCGTTTGCAGCTGCTCACACATGACAGACACAGCCCCCGGCCCCTTTAAATGCACCTAGAAGTCGTGACTCCTGACAATGAATAACGTCAGTCATCCGACTAAATTAACACTGCAGGATAACAATAACAGGAAAGACAGTCAGCAATAGGCTATTCCACATGGCGTTTTATTTATTTATTTATTTATTATCACAGAACATATTAATCAAAATTCGCACCTACCCAGCCCGGGTAGCCTAGGCTACTGTATATGAGCACCATACAAGATAACTCCTGAGTCCTGATTTTTTTCTTTAAATCTAATGCAGTTATCAAAGTGTATCAAGTGTGCTTACTTGTAAACACAACCTGAGGTAAACAGGCTTGCAGATTTAAATCCATTTAGAAATGAACAACCAGTCGATCTAACCGAAATTAACAGCTGCCTGTCAAACAAAGATGATTACAAACCGAATTAAATTTTTGGCGGTCGACAGAAGCTTTTCACCAACGCAGCTTTCTTTTCCTTTTCGTTGACAAATTGAACATGATGTGCGTACTTCCATAATCCAAACGTTGTCTTCTCTGCCATCTTGTTATTATTATGTTAAAAGAAACGTTAAAGTATCACACAGAAATACCTTTGCTATTACCACGGACATAAACTGATGGTTATTTGCACGTTATGTATGTTTAATCCAGCTGTAGACGTTAAGAGACTGGGCGCAATCAATTTTCGGCGGACCATCACTTTTCGGCACGACACCTGTCGTTCAAAAAAAAAAAAAAAAAACACACACACACACACAGGGTCAGACTCAGGCGCATGCAGGGCACAGACGTATCACAGCCATTGACTTTACGATCACAGCGCTTTGGCTCCGCTGATATACCCGCAGGTGGCAAAGTAGACCTAAGCCTACTGTCTGACAAAAAGCAGGCTGCAGTCGGGATTTTCCTTTCCTTAAAATAACGGATTACTTTAAAAAAAAAATAACGAAGTTACTGATTACTTAACGCAAGAAACTAACGCGTTAAGTTACACATTTCACGAAAAAGGTAATTAGAGTACTCTAACGCGTTACTTTGTAACGCGTTACCCACAACACTGGGTGCCATACAATTGAAAACTGTATTTATCTTGGCATAGTTGAATGATAAGAGTTCTGGACATGGAACTGACATACCGTGAGCCTCAAACACCATTGTTTTCTTCTTCATGTGTAAATCTCCTGTTTGCAAAAGACCGCTGAAAAATGAGTGAATCCCAGCATAACACTGACTGTGACGTTGGAGTCATATATGTCAGTGGTTAAATGCTTGCTAAATAAAACTTAATAACTTTTGATGCTTTTGTGCTTAAAGGTCTTAAAGGCCTTAACTGCTTGAACCCCGATAAATGCTGCTTGCAGCTTTAATTATTATTATTATTCTTCTGCCGTAAAACGCATCGTGCAGCCCAAACCGTAAGTGCTAGAGACTTGAAACTTGGCCAGAAGGTAGTACAAAAATCGAGGAGAGGTTCAGAGAGTATGACCCCGATTGGCCCATAGGTGGCGCTATAGTGCCAAAAACCAAAAAAAATCACGGTTTTGCTTAAATCTCCTTAACCCTTTGTCACAGACTCAAGTGTCTTATATCACTGTAATCCTTGTCTCAAGACGGACAAAATGTATATCTTCAATTTCATTTCCGGTATGCAAATTTTTCCGCCATTTTGAATTTTGTCTAAAACCTACTTTTGCAAACTAGTAGAGGGTTTTTTTGGCCAATCGGAACCAAACCAGTGCAGAAATGTTCTCTGGAGTCTGATTATCAGTAATTATCGAAAAAAAGTTGAAATTTCGATCCACGGTTGCTAAGGGGCGTCAAAACGTTCGCAGGAGGCGGAGCCAGTTTACTAAAATGGTTATAACTCATGAACGAAATTAGATATTTTCACCAAACTCGGAACACATGTGTATGAGTTCAATCTGGGGTCACAGTAAAAAAATCGCGACGATTGAACACTAGGTGGCGTTATAACATGAAAAAAACATGAAAAGGGCTATAACCACCTGACCGTTAGTCCAATTGACTTGAAAATTGGTATGCAGTCTCATGGTCCAGGGTGCCATGTATATCTATGAGGACATTGGCGTATCTCGAAAAACATGGCCGCCATCGGCCAATGAAGTTGAGCACCTATTAGACAAGGTTAACGGAGGCCGATCGGAACAAAACTCGATGGGCATGTTCAACTCATGGCCCTAGAGGTATGTGAGATTTTTGAAAGAAATCGGCCACTAGTTGGCGCTAACGAGTTTTATGGCTCTGTAATCACGTGGTGTTAAACTTATTGTCACATTATGCATATCATTTGATAGATCTGCTCATGCTGAACAACTTTGCCTCAAGAACCACTACTGTCAATCAAACTGTTCATTAAATATTCGCAAACATGTTAAAAACCTACTTTTGCGAACTAGTCCCTGGTTTTTTGCCCGATCAGAACCAGACCAGTCTAGGGTAATTCTCTGGACTCTCTAGATCAATAATTATCGAAAAAAAGTTGAACTTTTGCATTTGGATGGCTGTAATAGGGTCATTTAGAAAATGGGCGTGGCAAAATACACTAAAAAGCCTATAAATCCTAAATGAAAACTCAGAACTTCACAAAAATTGATGAGCATATGTGACATAACATGCTAAAGAAGCATGGAAATTTTTATGGAGATCGGAGCATAGGTGGCGCTATAACTGTTAAAATGCTTTAAAGCCATATATTTCCTATGGTAAATTGCCTGTATTTGCTGTAAATGGTGTCTTCTATCTATTATCGTATAATGTTCATATCATAATGTTCAAAACCAGTGCAGCACAATTCTCTGAACTCTCTAGATCAATAATTATCAGAAAAAAAGTTGAACTTCTTCAAAAGGTGATTTTATATGAATATAATGACATATTAAGCCAATAAGTGGTATTTTACTGCCCCCTGCTGTCATTTCATCATACTACTCCCTAATATTGTTATAAAATTCATATTTAGACTTTATAAAATCATTATTTTAACATTTACAATCACATTTTGTCAAAACTCATCTATTGAGTATTACTATTGAGTATTATAATTGTGTTACACTGAGATATGGAAATGGACGAAAGTAAGTGAATGAAATGAAACGAAAGTATAACGGCATTTAAGCCACGCCCCCGAATACAAATTCATTCATATCTCGAAAACGGAAAGTCGTTGCGCGCTCAAATTTTGATGGTGAGGACCTCTCCGGGCTCTTGATCGAAACGGGTCGTCGCGGGCCTCGGGAGCGCGCCCCCCGCGCATCGCCAGCCCGCGGGACCCCCGATTTTCAACGGCCATTACTCCCGACCCAGACCACCCCGAACATTGTGTAAGAGCTCGTTGGAAAGGGCACGTCCTTGGCTAGCTTCGATTCAAATGTGGTGTTATCTGCCCTGGGCATTCCAGAGATAATAGCCCGAACAGATATGCCTTATAACAGTCATAACTCCCAGCCCCAATCGCCCAAAAACACCTTGATGGTCTCATTCAACAGGGCTCCTCAAGCACTATCTATGCTCTGAGTTTCAGAATTTTTCGCCTTTTGGTTCCTGAGATATAAGTAAAAAAACAAATTCCCATTCATTCATTCAAACACCTCAACTGTAAAATGTAAGCTATAATACCACTGTTGTCCACTAGAGGGAGCAGCAGGATTACGCATGATCTTTTAATTCGCTTCAGTATTGGGAAATAAACAAATGCTTTAAGAAGCAATCTTTTTTATTATGATGTTTTTTTTATTATGATATTTGTATATATTTTATTTTTTTATTATGATTATGAACGGTTTGATTGACATTAGTGATTCTTGAGGCAAAGTTGTTCAAGATGAGGAGATGAATATATTTTCACAATATCACATCCTAAAAACATTGAAAACATATGTCTTTGTGTGTGTGTGTGTGTGTGTGGATGTGTTTGTGTTTGTGTGTGTGTCTGTCTGTGTAAGCATGCTTAATGGAAAGAACATGGAGAAACTGCTTTGTTTTACTGGTGGATAAAAAAGTCTTTCAAATGAAAGTGAGTCAATTAGTGGTCTTCTACTGCCCTCTGCAGGACATTCTACTTAATAAAATATTTTCATCTGTGCTTTTGCATTAGTTTTTGGACTATATCAAATTACTTGCATGAAAATCCCCTATTATAACACAGTCATGTTTTGTCAAAGTTTATCACTTCATTTGTACTGAGCTCTCAGTTTGAACAATTCTGCCTCTCAGTGATTAATTTGAAATCTGAAAATGGTGTTATACAGAGGAGATTTGCAATTATCATTTTGTTACCTATCTTTTATTTTAAATATCTCCATCTACAACAAAATGTGTGTGCATGTGTGTGTTCAAGCATGGTTAGTGTATTAAGTATTATTGTTTAAGTATTATTGTTTTCATTTACATTTTAACCACCAGATGAAGAACACTCATTGGTTCATTCTGCTCACTAAAATATTATATTTCATTTTTTTTCCATTTGAAATATTATTTAAACTTAATAAAATCATTAAAATAACATTTCAAATCATATTTTGTCTGTTTATAAATCCCACAGACTCACATTGGCTGCAATACTAATGTTTTTGTAAAACACAGACCTGATAGTCTAATCTGTGTGTATTGTGCATATATTATTGATATTATTACTATTGCAAATCATGTTATTGTAACTCATATCTTAATAGAATATTATTTGTAATTTTAATTCTTTATTTCTTAATTGTTTTTTTATGATTACTACAGATATTATCACCAAAGATATCAACTACACCTTCACTTTTAGTATTGACACGCTGCACACACAGCACAATCACACACTCACTAATGCATTCAAATAAATGTAATCTTATTGTGCTACTTTATTTGTACATGATTAGAATGAACAGAAATCTAAGAATATTTTTCTTCTTTTGTTAAAGCCATTTCAGACTCCAAGTAAGCATTATATTACTAATCATCTATTTTAAAGGTGCCATACAATTGAAAACTGTATTTATCTTGGCATAGTTGAATGATAAGAGTTCTGGACATGGAACTGACATACCGTGAGCCTCAAACACCATTGTTTCCTCCTTCATGTGTAAATCTCCTGTTTGCAAAAGACCGCTGAAAAATGAGTGAATCCCACCATAACACCGACTGTGACGTTGGAGTCAGGATCATTAATATTTATACCCCCCAAATTTGCATTTTCCAGTCCATGTTCTAGGCCAGGCAGTGTTAATGTGGACCTGCACAGCCGAATCATCAGAAGATCTGCAGGTATTGTGAAGAAGCAAGCAAGGACAATAGTGAAAATGGCAGATCATGGATATAAATGTTATGTGCTGTGCTGCGGATTTGAGAACTTTTCATTCCCTTCCCACAAAAGAGAACTGTCAACAGGCATGGTTGATGTTTACAACAGGATACCTCACCATTTTAATTCAAAGCTGTTAGTTTGCTCTTAACGGAGGCCGATCAGAACGAAACTCGATGGGCATGTTCGACTCGTGGCCCTAGAGGTCTGTAAGAATTTTGAAAAATCAGCCACTAGTTGACGCTAACAGGTTTTACGGCTATGTAATCACGTGATGCATATCATTTGATAGATCTCCTCATACTGAACAACTTTGCCTCAAGAACTACTGCTGTCAATCAATTTGTTCATTAAATACTTGCGATTATGTTAAAAACCTACTTTTGCGAACTAGTCCTAGGTTTTTCGCACGATCGGAAATATACCAGTGCAGTACAATTCTCTGGAAGCTCTAGATTATTAATTATATAAAATTTTTTTAACTTTATCCATTGGGTAGCCATAACAGGATCATTTAGAAAATGGGTATGGCAAAAAACACTCAAAAGCCTGTAAATCCTAAACAAAAACTCAGACAACTCACTAAACTGCCTTATGTGCTTAAAGACCCTAAATGCTTGAACCCCGCTAAATGCTGCTTGCAGCTTTAATTAGGGGTTCAAGCACGAAGTGCTGAAACCCTATTGTAATTGTACTGATTTTTATTATTATTATTATTTTTCTTCTCCGCTAAAACGCATCGTGCAGCCCAAACCGTAAGAGCTGGAGCTTTGAAACTTTGCCAGATGGTAGTACAAAAATCGAGGAGAGGTTATCAAATTATGAGCCCGATTGGCCCATAGGTGGCGCTATAGCAACCAAAAGCGCGAAACTGCTCATAACTCCTAGACCGTAAGTCATAGACTCAAGTGTCTTATATCATTGGAAAGCTGGACGCCTGATGAACAAAACGTATATCTCCGATTTTATTTCCGCCATGATAGATTTTCCGCCATTTTGAATTATGTTGAAAACCTACTTTTACGAACTAGTCCCTGGTTTTTCGCCCGATCGGAACCAAACCAGTGCAGAATTGTTCTCTGGTGTCTGAAGATCAATAATTATCGAAAAAATGTTGAAATTTCGATTCACGGTCGCTAGGGGGTGCAAAATTAACGTTGTGGGAGGAGCTTATTTTACTAAAATGGCTATAACTCAAGAAGTAATTCAGTAAACTTCACCAAACTTGGTACACATGTGTAGGAGGTCAATCTGAGGTCACAGTAAAAAAATTGCGTCGATTGGCCACATGGTGGCGCTATAAAACAAAAAAAACTTATAGACGCCTGACCGTTAGTCCGATTGACTTGAAATTTGGTACGCAGTGTCTTGGCCCAAGGGGCCATGTATGTCTAAAAGGACATTGGCGTAACTCAAAAAACATGGCCGCCATTGGCCAATGAAGTTTGAGCAACTATTAGACAAGGTTAACGGAGGCCGATCGGAACGAAACTCGATGGGCATGTTCGACTCATGGCCCAATAGGTCTGTAAGAATTTTGAAAGAAATCGGACACTAGTTGGCGCTAACGAGTTTTATGGCTCTGTAATCACGTGGTGTTACACTTATTGTCACAAAATGCATATCATTTGATAGATCTGCTCATGCTGAACAACTTTGCCTCAAGAACCATTGCTGTCAATCAAACCGTTCATTAAATATTCACGAATATGTCTAAAACCTACTTTTGCGAACTAGTCCTAGGTTTTTTGCCCGATCGGAACCAGACCAGTCTAGGACAATTCTCTGGACTCTCTAGATCAACAATTATCAAAAAAAAGTTTAACTTTTGCATTTGGATGGCTGTAATAGGGTCATTTATAAAATGGGCGTGGCAAAATACACTCAAAAGCCTATAAATCCTAAATGAAAACTCAGAACTTCACAAAAATTGGTGAGAATATGTGACATAACATCCTTAACAAGCATGCAAAATTTCATGGAGATCGGTCCATAGGTGGCGCTATAACTGTTAAAAAGCTTTAAAACCATAGATTTCCTATGGTACATTGTATGTATTGGCTGTAAATGGTATTTTCCATCTATTATTTCAGTGGTTACATGCTTGCTAAATAAAACTTAATAACTTTTGATGCTTTTGTGCTTAAAGGCCTTAACTGCTTGAACCCCGATAAATGCTGCTTGCAGCTTTAATTATTATTATTATTCTGCCGTAAAACGCATCGTGCAGCCTAAACCGTAAGTGCTAGAGACTTGAAACTTGGCCAGAAGGTAGTACAAAAATCGAGGAGAGGTTCAGAGAATATGAGCTAGATTGGCCAATAGGTGGCGCTACAGTGCAAAAAACAAAAAAATGGCATATTTTTGCTTAAATCTCATCAACCCTTTGTCACAGACTCAAGTGTCTTATATCTTTGGAATCCTTGGGTCAAGCCGAACAAAAAAGGCCTCAAGGATTTCATTTCCGGTATGCAAATTTTCCCGCCATTTTGGATTTTGTCCAAAACCTACTTTTGCGAACTAGTCCCTGGTTTTTCGCCCGATCGGAACCAAACCAGTGCAGAAATATTCACAGGAGTCTGAAGATCAATAATTATCGAAAAAAATGTAAAATTTCGATCCACGGTTGCTAAGGAGTATCAAAACGTTTGCAGGAGGCGGAGCTAATTATACAAAAATGGCTATAACTCGTGAACGAAATGAGATATTTTCACCAAACTCGGTACACATATGTAAGAGCTCAAGTTGAGGTCACAGTAAAAAAATCGCGGTGATTGGCCTCATGGTGGCGCTATAATATGAAAAAAACATAAAACAGGCTATAACCACCTGACCGTTAGTCCGATTGACTTGAAAATTGGTATGCAGTGTCTTGGTCCAAGGTGCCATGTATGTCTATGAGGACATTGGTGTATCTCAAAAAACATGGCCGCTATCGGCCAATGAAGTTTGAGCACCTATTAGACAAGGTTAACGGAGGCCGATCAGAATGAAACTCAGTGGGCATGTTCGGCTCAAGCCCCTAGAGGTCTGTAAGAACTTTGAAAGAAATCGGCCACTAGTTGGCGCTAACGAGTTTTATGGCTCTGTAATCACGTGGTGTTACACTTATCGTCACAAAATGCATATCATATGATAGATCTGCTCATGCTGAACAACTTTGCCTCTAGAACCATTGCTGTCAATCAAACAGTTCATTAAATATTCATGAATATGTTAAAAACCTACTTTTGCGAACTAGTCCTAGGTTTTTCGCCCGATCGGAACCAGACCAGTCTAGGACAATTCTCTGGACTCTCTAGATCAATAATTATCAAAAAAAAGTTGAACTTTTGCATTTGGATTGCTGTAATAGGGTCATTTATAAAATGGGCGTGGCAAAATACAATCAAAAGCCTATAAATCCTAAACAAAAACTCAGAACTTCACAAAAATTGGTGAGCATATGTGACATACCATCCTTAACAAGCATGCAAAATTTTATGGAGATTGGACCAAAGGTGGCACTATAACTGTTAAAAAGCTTTAAAACCATATATTTCCTATGGTAAATGGTCTTTTTCATCTATTATGTCAGTAGTTACATGCTTGCTAAATAAATCTTAATAACTTTTGATGCTTTTATGCTTAAAGGCCTTAAAGGCCTTAATTGCTTGAACCCCGATAAATGCTGCTTGCAGCTTTAATTCTAATTACATCTGCTCATCTGAAGCACATCACACAAAGCTGAATTATAAATGAATATTCAGTATTTCAAACAAAACATTCGTGAACATGACAAATTGAAGCTTTTTAATGTTAATAAGCGCATCAGAATAATCTGCATCAGATGTAAGAAGGGCAATAACGGTTTCTCTCCTTCCTTCCCAGCATCCTCTCTGAGTGCTGGTGATTGACAGCAGCCGTCACATGCTAATTAAAGCTAATGCCAATTAATTCCTCTAATGATACAGCAAGACCACACATTAGTGTCATTCAGATACTATCATAGTTTTTATTAGTATTTTGAATTAGTTATTTTTAAAATTAAAAAAGAAAATATAATTTATAGTTACAGTTTTAGTAATTTTGTCGTGTTTTGACATTTTTATTAGTTCTTTTAAACGTAAATTGTTTCAGTTTTAGTTATTTTAGTACATCATGTTAAACTAAAAGTAAATGAAAATAGCTTGTCTGCACAGGACCTTTAAAGGATGTAGTGAGCTTGCGTTCCTGCATATGATGATGCTGAAGATCTTTAGTGCTTCAGTCAGTGATGATCTCACAGTTACTCAGCGGATGCTTCCAGGAACTGAAATCAATAAGCCAATTCTCTTCTGGAAACAAACTCTGCATTATATTATATTATATTATTATTATTCTCCAGTTGTCTCTGTAAAGCTGCTGTGAAGCGCTGTATAAATAAAGGAGAGTTGGCTTGAGGAAGCACTGATGGCCCGGCGCTCTTCATCCCACTCCTCACATGCTTTCCGTTCTCGTTTTCCAGAGCGCTACTTTAATCTCTTTCCCTCTTCATACAGAGTTTTCCATGTTTTGCTTGGATCATCTACATTTAAAGTGCTTTTCCTTTCACAGTTGATTAATCGGAGAGGGAAGGAACGGCAGCTCTTATCGACTGCGGTCAGGAGGAGCCGGGTTTGATTCCTCTCGGCTTTACTGTAGATCCGGCTCTGAATCCCTTTGGAAAACCCGCCTGTGGATTGTTTTTGTTTGTTTTGTCTTTCGCGTCGAGTGATTAATAATGATTGTGTTTGAACGGCTTTATTATCTGCATGTCTTTGTTCAGCAGAGGAAACGGTTTACTGGGATGTCGTTCAGAATTATAATGTCCTGATAATTTACATCATCCGAGATGTTCATGTCTTTCTTTCTTCAGTCAAAAAGAAATTAAGGTTTTTGAGGAAAACATTCCAGGATGTTCCTCCATATAGTGTCTTCAATGGGGTCCAACGGGTCGAAGGTCCAGATGTGAGTTTCAGTGCAGCTTCAAAGTCTCGACACGATCCAGCCGAGGAATAAGAGTCTCATCTAGACAAACCAGTGGACATTTTAGAACAATATAAACATTTATATACTTTTAACCACTAATGCTGGTCTTGCTCTAGCTGTGATGAGACACACATTACGTAATCAGGTTGAAAGGTCAAGCGTGACATAGGCGTAAGAACAGATCTAGTGTTTACAAAGTGAACGTGCAAAGACTGAGTCAAACGCCATTTACAAAAAACTAAATAAAAGTTAAAACAACGATGTCGGACGATTCTGAAGTTGGAGGAGAAAATGAGCTGGAGTTTTTCGCCCTGCTCTACATTTCCGTCTACATCAGATTACCGCCACCTTTCACCCTGATTATGTAATGTGTGTCTCATCACAGCGAGTGCAAGACCAGCATTAGTGGTTAAAAGTATAGAAATGTTTATTTTGTTCTAAAATGTCGGCTGGTTTGTCTAGATAAGACTCTTATTCCTCGGCTGGATCGTGTCGAGACTTTGAAGCTGCACTGAAACTCACATCTGGACCTTCGACCCGTTGGACCCCATTGAAGACACTATATGGAGGAACATCCTGGAATGTTTTCCACTGAAGAAAGAAAGACATGAACATCTCGGATGATGAGGTGGAGAGTAAATTATCAGGAAATGTTCATTCTGAAGTGAACTGCTCCTTTAATGGTTGTATAAAAAGCCAGGATTTTTTTTTTGTTTTGTTTATTTGTAAGGGCTAGAATTGAAGCAATGTGTGTTAGTTGACATCTTGTAGTGTGTAGTAAACGATGGAGCGTTGTATATTCTCAGCCATAAAGTGTTGTTCCAGGTTCATGTTGGAAAAACAGCAGCATCACATGTACGAATACGAAGCGTTGGGAATATAGTCTTAATCTAATGGAGATTAAACTCAACACTACAGGAAACACCTAATAATTGTTTAATAATCGTGCCTTCGCTCAAACGTGTGTTTCATCCTGCCGTCGCCGACTGTGTGTTTGCACACTGAGCTTTAGAAGATGCTCTAGTTTGTCTGTGGAGAATTAGTGTTTGTTACTGGATGTTAATCGGAGAGACAGGCTGTGTGCTTGACACTTCCAACACTCCCAGATACTTAATTGCAAAATGCTGCTTCATTTAATTAGCATCACAGTGAAATAATGTCACTTTTGCTCAACGTGGAACCGGTTTCCCATCAATCCCCATAATCCTCTAGGTCTGTGTTTGTGTTTTCATCCAGGGTCTTACGCCTGTGATCCTGAGGAGATCATGAAGAGCTCATAAACACATGAATGACAGTTCGCAGGAGGAACAATAGCGTCTCTATGCGTCTTCTCTGGCGTCCAGCCACAACATCTCTCAGTGTGTCGGCCCCGGGCCCAGGTGTGTTCTGGGTAATGAGGCATAATATGAGATTCTGGGTGGTCGGCCCGGAACACCGTCTCACACACATTTACTGTAATGCTCTTAATGGTGGAAAGCTTTTAGTGGTGTCTCAGCATTTTACCGCATGTTTACCTCACTGTTGATTACAGCTGGTCACGGATCCCACACGTGACAATAGACGCTTGATTGGTGGAGACGGAGGGATTAAGTGCCTCTAACACGTCCTTAATGACAGAACTCAGCGTTTGTTTGGAGTTTTCTGAAGACGAGCGTGTTTAAACATGAGAAATAGTACATCAGGATCCCTGCAGAAGTGTCTTTCACACCTGTAGATCGTTTGCTTTGTTCCAAAACCGGGACTCAATTTGTTACAATGTTGCATGTTCTTCTTGCAGACTCTGTCCTGCTGACCTGTCGAGAGGAGCATCTGCAGAAACTTACAGCACAAGTCAAGTCAGACGCGAAGATGCCAAAGAAGCGTGTGTGTACATTTAACGAGGATCTTTAAAGAGAGTTCATCAGGTTATTATGCGTAGTAACTCATTGTGGTCTCGCGCTGAATGACACGCACCAGAAGTGTCGCTCAGATCCCGAATTCTCTTCTCTTTGTGCCTGAATGGTCAAATACAGACACAGTTGTCAAATCTCGGGGCGATAGTTTTGGTGTGGATCCGAGCGTGATGTTCATATGCCTAAACAAACCAAACCAAGGGACAAAACACACCATGTTCTGAAAGAAACGCTCCATAAGAGGTGTGAAAACACCCTTTAATTCAGGTTTATATTAAATGGCATGAGAAAATTCTTAATTATCATTTCGAGAGGTCTTAAATTTGGGGACGGTCTGGATTATCTTTAACACTACGATGAAATGAATTAATTCATTTTGATCTAAACACAAAGTGTTGATGTAAACGAAGCTAGTTGATGGATCAGTGATGTGAGTGTCGGGATGAATCCCAGAATCCTTGTCACTGATCAGCATCAGTCAGTGAATTAACGCTCAGATTTCTGTTTCCGACTGTCCTTTCATGATAGCAGGAGCCCGTAGAGAATGGAGCTGGCATGTCAACGCGTTTGGCGGGAGAGTGAGTGCAGATTGAGAGGCGTAACGAGTCGAGCTCATATTGATGTCAACTCTGTTCTGCACGTGATCTGGCATGCTTGTCAGTGAATACACAAAAATAACTACACCGTAAACAAACACTTAGCTAACCCAGAAACAACGTTAATACATCGATATGGATCTATGCGTCGATCAAACGTCTAAAGATACAATGCATTGGTGCCACACGTAAAATATTGATGAACTAACTCAAAAACAAGTCTATAACTAACCCAAAAACAAGTCCTTAACTAACCCACAAACAAGTCCATAACTAACCCACAAACAAGTCCTTAGCTAACCCATAACCAAGTCCTTAGCTAACCCATAAACAAGTCTTTAACTAACCCACAAACAAGTCCATAACTAACCCATAAACAAGTCTATAACTAACCTACAAACAAGTCCATAACTAACCCACAAACAAGTCCATAACTAACCCACAAACAAGTCTTTAACTAACCCACAAACAAGTCCATAACTAACCCATAAACAAGTCCATAACTAACCCACAAACAAGTCCTTAGCTAACCCATAAACAAGTCCTTAGCTAACCCATAAACAAGTCTTTAACTAACCCACAAACAAGTCTTTAACTAACCCACAAACAAGTCCATAACTAACCCACAAACAAGTCTTTAACTAACCCACAAACAAGTCCATAACTAACCCACAAACAAGTCATTAACTAACCCACAAACAAGTCCATAACTAACCCACAAACAAGTCTTTAACTAACCCACAAACAAGTCTATAACTAACCCAAAAACAAGTCCATAACTAACCCACAAACAAGTCATTAACTAACCCACAAACAAGTCCATAACTAACCCACAAACAAGTCTTTAACTAACCCACAAACAAGTCTATAACTAACCCAAAAACAAGTCCATAACTAACCCATAAACAAGTCCTTAACTAACCCACAAACAAGTCATTAACTAACCCACAAACAAGTCCATAACTAACCCACAAACAAGTCTTTAACTAACCCACAAACAAGTCCATAACTAACCCACAAACAAGTCTTTAACTAACCCACAAACAAGTCCATAACTAACCCACAAACAAGTCATTAACTAACCCACAAACAAGTCCATAACTAACCCACAAACAAGTCTTTAACTAACCCACAAACAAGTCTATAACTAACCCAAAAACAAGTCCATAACTAACCCACAAACAAGTCATTAACTAACCCACAAACAAGTCCATAACTAACCCACAAACAAGTCCATAACTAACCCACAAACAAGTCTTTAACTAACCCACAAACAAGTCTATAACTAACCCAAAAACAAGTCCATAACTAACCCATAAACAAGTCCTTAACTAACCCACAAACAAGTCATTAACTAACCCACAAACAAGTCCATAACTAACCCACAAACAAGTCTTTAACTAACCCACAAACAAGTCCATAACTAACCCACAAACAAGTCCTTAACTAACCCACAAACAAGTCATTAACTAACCCACAAACAAGTCCATAACTAACCCATAAACAAGTCTATAACTAACCCAAAAACAAGTCCATAACTAACCCACAAACAAGTCCATAACTAACCCATAAACAAGTCTATAACTAACCCAAAAACAAGTTCATAACTAACCCATAAACAAGTCCATAACTAACCCACAAACAAGTCCTTTCCTTTCCCGCAACTGATAAAATGCTTGTGATGTTTCCTTTGTAAGTAGCTTTGGATGAAAGTACTAAATGAATAGCAAAAGCATATAAACAAACTCCCAGTATCCCAGCATGCATCACTGTGTCCCTGAGCTGATGTGATGACTGCTGACAGGGCTGATGTCATGTGATGAGGGTCTGTAGGATCCGGTCAGAGGTTCTTCACTCACATCTGATGATGATGATGATGATGATGATGATGATGATGACATGTTTTTATTTTTGTGTGTGTGTATGGACACAATCTTCAGCTGTGTCTCACTGCATCATTATTAATGTAAACATATTTAGGTAAGCGCTTGTTTCTGGGTTAGCTAATACATCGATATGGATCTATGCGTCGATCAAACGTCTAACAATACGATGCATTGATGCCACACGTAAAATATCGATATTACCCTTATTATCATACCTTTATTTTGACACTCTGAGTTAGTTAAGCGCTTGTTTTCCTCCCGGTAGTCTGACTGATCCTCTTCGTCTCTCTCAGTCTTCATCATCCAGGGGTCATCTCTCCAGTTCTCCAAAGAGCCGAAGTCTCAGGACGCGTTACACGGGCGCAGTGCGATCCTGCGCTGTGAGGTCAGCGACCCGGAGAACACACACTTCTCGTGGACCCAGGACGGGCGGCACGTGCAGGACTCGACCCGGCGCTTTCAGGAGGGCAGTAACCTGAAGTTCACATCAGTGGATCGACACAACGACACGGGGAACTTCCAGTGCGTGGCGTCCAGCAGCGCCACCGGAGAGACACTCACCTCCAACAACGCCTCCTTCAACATCAAATGTGAGAGAAGGAATCAGTGAAAATTATTATTATTATTTATTTTTTTATACATTGTGTAATATTCAGGAGGATGTGCTGACAGAAAGCAGCGTTTATGATCACCGCTCTGCACCTCTTTATCAACAGCATCATTTCGTGTGGTCTTGCAAACCTGTATTAATACTAGTGTGGAATTTCTCTACAATATTCGCTCATGACAGT
The DNA here is from genome assembly GCF_951802725.1 of Rutilus rutilus. Lineage (NCBI taxonomy): Eukaryota > Metazoa > Chordata > Actinopteri > Cypriniformes > Leuciscidae > Rutilus > Rutilus rutilus. The sequence continues at coordinate 437,107 of NC_140225.1, forward strand.
AAAATAGGGCATTCTGAGTCAATCTACTGCAGTATTTCCTCTCAATCAGTACAACATGTGGTTAACACCCAGTCATGCTTGGAAAAATAATAATAAATACCGTCATATACCGTGAAATAAGTATAATTTTGAAAAATACCGTGATATTAATTTTTGGTCATACCGCCCAGCACTAGAAGAAAAGTGTGTCACAGGAAGCCTCTGGAAATGAGGTCACGTTTCATAGGATCTCTCTGTCATTGTTGAGTTCTGCTCAAACTCTCTGACTCTCTCTCTCTCTCTCTCTCTCTCTCTCTCTCTCTCGCGTGTCAGATTGCGTCTCGCCCTCAGCCGTGTAATTATTCCTGTCGAGATGATCAGTGTTCCTGCCTTCGCCTTTGATTTTCCTGCCTAAATCTTTTGTAGTTTTCAAACACGTTCAGCTTGATTTCTCTGTTTCACAGCTCAGTTCTCATTCTCTCTGTCCTCTATAGTGTGTATTCAGATTTAAACGAACCAAACAACTTTGTGAATTTTGCCGGGAACACTGACATTCTGGACTCGGACGGCAATTAAATCACAGACTAACCCCCGTTAGTGTCAGTATTACCTTACATCCCCATTACCGTTCGATCAGGGCTTACAGAGCGCAATCACATGACCTGCTTTTCTTTTATCCATTTCATGGTTTCACATAAAAAAAATGTTTTAAAATGACCACACGCCTGCGCACATATATATCCAAACACGCATATCTATAGACTGAACACATGATATGCATGTGCACGTCATCACCGTTGACACAGATTCACGTTTTTGAAGTTTACACAGAGATGATCACGTTTTTCAACATGTTTTAAAGTGTGTGTTCTCGAGCTCCAGACACTGTCGTGTGAATGAACGGCCAGAACACATTACAAGTTTCGGTTTTCAGTAGAACGGTGTCGTGTTAGCGGCCCCTGAGTTAATAACTAATGATCTTCACAACGGAAGTGAATCAATCAAAACTAACTTTATCTGAACAATAACTTTATTCCAGAGCTGCTGTAAAGCCTAATCTCTGCTACTGTAATCTCCTGTTATCACTGTAAAGCTGCTACTGTTAAAGCGCTGTATAAATGAAGGAGACCTGACTGACTCACATGTGTCTATGGTATGTAGTATTCAGCGTATGATTGTGATGGTTATGTGTCTCAGGGCTGGAGAGGGGGCCGGTCAGCATGAAGGATCCCGCCTCAGAGGCGGAGCTAGAGGAGGCTGAGCGAATCGTGTTGCAGTGTCACATTGATGGACATCCACGGTGAGTCAAACATCAGATTAAGCCTTTTCATGAGCTTGTCCTTCAGTCATTCACTTAAGAAAAATTCATACAAAAAAATAAAGTAAAAAATTGCTTGTCCAGGAAAAGTATGATTTTTTTTGTGTGTTGTAAATATAATTTATTCTCAAGCAAAATTCTCATCACTGTTCAGTCAGCTTTGACATAATTAAATCTACATATTTATGACAATTTAATCTTTATAAAGGGCGTTTTTCCCATCTTTTAAACATGTGCTTAATTTTTCATTTTAAATTCTTAAATTTGATCAATAAATTAAATTAGGATAACAAGACACTATAGGGCTGTTACCAATCAAATGCAATAATTTACACTGAAAAATTACAACTGAATTAAATAATGTTATGAATAAATGTTTTTTGAATATATGAAAAAGAAATGTTGGAAAGAATGATACTTTTAAACATGAAACTAAACCACCAGTAGGTGGCGGCAGGTGACCGTCTTAATGAGCGAGTCATTTATTCAAACGATTCGTTCAAACGGCTGATTCGTTCAGGAATGAGGCTGTTGTTTATGAATGAGTCATTGAATCTTTGACTCAAACGGTTCGTTGAAAACGCTGAATCATTCAGTAATGAAACACGGTTGAGTGTTGCTGTGAGATGCGCTGTGGTTCTGCTGGGATCTTTGTTTGGGACTATTTTCGCTGCCGAAATAGAACAAAAACAGTCAATATTGCGTCTAAAATGTAAGTGATTTAATATTAATAACTTGTTTATTGAACTGTCATTAAATCAGTGTCACATTTTGTATTTTTACCACAGTATGTTAGCTGAGTTTCTGTGTGTGTGCTGCGCTCAACAGCAGCACAACCTTGTTTCCATCAGTACATTATATATTATATTATTATGCACTATCAATCGCCGCTTACACTAAATTAATGCAGAATCATTCTCGTGTTTTGGTGATTCCCTACTTATTTTTTGTTCTTGACGTTTTAATCAGGCTAGTTGTCCAGTCGGGCATGAATTAATTTTCACTTGCCTGTTAATGTTGAGCACTAAACGCATCACATGACTGAAGACCAGCTGTGAGTGATGTAGATGCTGATTCTGAAGATGTGTGTGACCCGTACAGGCCGAGCAGTAAATGGTTCAAAGATGGAGAACCGCTGGTCGGGAAGGACCGGAACCTCACGCTGAGCGACCTCAGCCCAGGGGATTCTGGGATTTACTACTGCTGTGCTCGAAACGCAGCAGGACAAGTGTGCAGTAACCACAACATCACGCTCAACATCATCGGTAAGACTATGAGCTTTAACCCCTGTGCGACCCCTTATGGACATGTCTGTATTCTTCAGTTTTGTCTCTTTGATCGCTTTGCCTGTGTTAATGCCGACTGCAGAAATATTGGCACAGGTGTGTATTTTTATTGGAATTTTACGATTTCACCCCCATATCCCTTAATAAATCTATTTTACGCCAGTAACACAAAATAGTTCCTCTCAGGACCTTCAGGACAAAAATGTCCCCATTAAAACCCATTAATATTTAATCTCAGGGCCATTTAACTATAATATGATGCAGTATTTGTTAATAGGCTTTCATTCTGTTGGCAAGGCTTCAACATTTTACCAGATGTGCCATTTTCTCCGGTTTGGCCCATAAAGCACATACTCACTTAATTCCTGTTTTCTGCTTCCGCGTATTATAGAGCCAATCAGAGACATTATGCAGCCATAATTGTGTGTGTGTGTGTGGGTATGCATGTCAGAGTATGGTTTGTATGCGTGTAATAAAAAAAAAATAGTGTGTGTGTGTTTGTATATGTGCTTGAAATATTTACATCACAAACGCAACTGCGGTGAGTTTTGCTGCATCTGACGGGGAACATCTGGTCCTGCAAACACACTCTCTCTGAAAGCTCAGATCTCAGATATCAACCCCAAATCTGGAACACAACTTATTCAGACTTATGGCTTTGATTTTCTAGCAGTTTTAGAGCTCTACATGTTTTATAAAATATACATTTTTAATAAAATAATGTTCATATATTATTTTCATAAACTTAAACCTATAAAACTTTGTTTTACTTTTTAAACTTTAACAAAAATCTTTAAAATGAGACCAAACTAAAGTCTGGCCTCTGACACAGACATGTTTGTCCACTTATCCATGTGTAACTTTTCTTAATTGATGAACAAGTGTTAAGCAGACAGGTTCTTTATTTGGCAGCTTTTAGATCGGATGTGTTTTGTAGATTATATTAGATCAGGGGTTTCCGACCTCTCTGACCCCCATCCTAACATTTAAAAGGCAGCTGCATGTTTTCATGCATAAAGACCAAATTTATACTATGAAAATGAATAGTATAAATAAGCGTGAAATAGTATTAGTATTACATTTTTATTGTTTACATTGTTTTCTTAGATCCCAGGTGTGAAACCCCAGCATTAGAGTGTCAGCGCGAGCAGGGTTAGTTCAGATGAAGATGTTATCTGGTGTATCGCGTGCGGCTGCAGATGCTTTCATGCGCTCTTATGTTTGTCACCTCATGTGTAAAGCAAAGCAGAAATGTATAAAGCGTAACCCAACACCCTGGCCAGCCTTCCCATCAGCCACCTGTGCTGCTCACACACACACGCACACACACACACACACACCTGCAGACAGAAGAAAAGCCCCGCTGAAGAATAGAGAGATCAGCCAGAGCATGAAAATCACAAATGAAAGGAAGAGGAAGAGGAAGAGGAGGTTTAGCAGAAGAATAGAGGAGAGTAAACGCTTACACGAGCGTGTCCGTCATCTGATGACCTCTGAACGTGACTGTTGCATCTTAAACTTCATTCTTCCTTCATTCCAATTGTATTGCAAATCTAAAAAATGTTGATTCATATTAAAAAGTAGATCAGTATGATTTTAAAATGCATTTGCATGTAATATTCAGTCATTCCCACAGAAGGTCTCAGCGACCGGCTCCACATGTTGTGCACTTTATTATTTATTAATCGCATCCAAAATAAAAGTTTGTGTTTACATGTGTGTGTACTGCGTATAATTATTTAGTATATATAAATAAACACACATGCATGTATATATTTGAGAAATATTTGCATGTATATACTGTATATATTTATATAACTTATATATAAATATTTTATATATAAATAAATAAAAAATCTTGAATCTCTCTCTGTGTGTGTGTGTGTGTGTGTGTGTGTGTGTGTGTGTGCAGATAAGACCGTCCCCCGTGTGCTGGTGGCTCCAGCGGATCAGGTGGTTCTGCGTAACGAGGACGCTGTGTTTCACTGTGGGTTCAGAGCCAAGCCTCCGCCGGTTCTCCAGTGGTTCCACGACACAGAACCCGTCGTCAACACATCACGGTGAGACACTTCATCACTCGGAGAGTTTACAGCTCGGGTAACGACACCAAACGAGCTCCAGGTCTCCAGTGCTCAGTTTTTACATCAGACCAGTGAGTCCTTTACAGCAGACATATCATGAACATCTGACTTTCTCCGTGCGTAAGTGCTGTAATCAGGTGCTTCAACACAGAAAACATGAGAAGTGAAACCCAGTAGCTTTGTGTTCTGGTGAGCCTTTCTCTGCTAGCATGACAAAAAATAAGCCGATCAGATGTCGCTCTCCTTCTGCTGTAGGAAGAGGATCTTATTATAATATTACCGGCCCTTAATCTGCACGTTTACACACACGGCACGACATTTGGTTTCGCACGCGACAACAGAGACCAGTTCTAGCGCAGAAGATCCAGCAAAGCCTGAAGCTGTTCTGTGGTTGAGCACACACGAGCACTGAACACTATTGAACATGTCTGTAGCAAACATTGTCTTAACTAATGTCTGAACTGTGAGTGTAAATGCAGTTAAGAAAAATAACATTTAAATTATCATTTTGCTACAGTTTTTGCTTGAACATGTTAATCATATCTAATCATTTCTGTAATACATTTTCATTTTCACTTTGCAACTTATAAAGCGTGCAAATATGTATTCAATTAACATGTTAAAACTAGGCAAATGTAAATTTTTCATTTTTATTTTGCACCAAACATTTTACAAATGTAATTGAAAATGTAAATTTAAATACAGAGATGCATTGTCATTTTGCATATTACATTTCAAATTGAATACTGCTTCCCATATGCCTCCACAGTGAAAAGCTGCATGATATGTCCCCTTCAGATAGAGGTGGAGAGCATGTGTGCTTGAACTGCGCGAGCGACGAGTGTAACGGCCCGATGTACTTCCAGCGAAAAGTTGATTTAGAGTGTGTTTGAGGAGGTGGGCGTGGCTCTGAGGCTCCGCCTTCTCTGAGGTGTGGATCTCCTCCGCCTCATTTCTCCTGTTCGCTAACAGTTTATCGCTGATAAAGACTTCCAACTTACTTTTACTTAGCGAAGAACTTGTGTATCCTGCGTATATCAGGGCCTTGAAGCGTGTCAGAATGTCTGACCACCCACTGATAAATGATCCATCATGCCATTCAGTGTTTGACTGGTGCATTATGGGTAGTCCAGTGAATGTTTGGGCACGTTCAGCAGTGGTGTTCTGCTTTGATGATGTTTAATGCGCTAATAACATCCTGTGCTAATCTCAACACGTCAACACACACTGCAGATCTCACCAGAATCATCTTCATCTCAGTCACGGTTTGATTCTCATCTCCTAGTTAGTCAGCTTGAATAGAAACTTCTTCAGCTGTGAACTTGCTGAAGAAACCCACACACACACACACACACACACACACAGAGGATTCTGGGATTACCCGTGTTTCTCTCTCTCTCTTCAGTCTGTTTTGACTGAGTCTGAATGTTTGATTGTGTTTGATCAAACAGTTTCTGCCTGGAAGAGCCGCGTCTGATGCCATAAAAACACACCCGTGACCCACATTCTGTGTGTGTGTTGTGACGTTGCTTAGCAACAGTAAACACTACAGTTACACTAATTACTCGCTTTTGGCAGAATTGTTCATATTCTAGTTATTAATAGAATAAACAATTTGTCATGTTGCTGAATTCTGTACAGTTACAGTTATTTTACTCCTAAGAACAACTCACCTGTGACTCACCTGTGTGTGTGTGTGTGTGTGTGTGCAGGGTTGTGGTGTATGCTAACGGCACACTGCACATCACTCAGGTGAAGCAGCGCAGCACAGGTGTGTATAAGTGTGTGGCTCAGTATGGAGAGAACAAACACGTGCATGTGGAGGCAGCGCTCAGGATCGCAGGTGAGACGAAACACTCACATACACTCTCACACACACACACACTCACATACACACTTACACTTTCACACACACAGTTGTGGGAGTAGTTGATGAGTTCTGACAGCTCAGCTCAGTGTTTCCGCTGTACGTTGTCACTGAATGCTGCTGTTCTCAGATATTAAGCGTAGCGTCAGTTCTGGCAGGTCTGTGTGCTAATTGCCAATTGTATTTGACGATAGTGGTCCTGACAGAACAGGTGTTTATCTGCTGTGTGTGTGTGTGTGTGTGTGTGTGTGTAGAGATCAGCGAGATGGGTGAGCGCATGTCTCGGGTGTTCTCGTCCTCCATCAGGGCGAGTGTGAGCTGTGATCCTCCTCAGGGTCAGCCGGAGCCTCAGGTGTGGTGGGAGCGCGCTGGTGCTCGTGTGGCGTCTGAGGGTCGAGTCTACCAGCGCGACAGAGACCTGATCTTCAGCTCCACACACACCTCAGACTCGGGCCTCTACACCTGCGTCGCTCGCAACCGGGCCGGAACCAAGCAGCAGGAGCTCGAGGTCACTGTCGCCAGTGAGTCACACACTCATCTGACCCAACACACACTCATCTGACCCAACACACACTCATCGACCAAACACACACTCATCTGACCCAACACACACTCATCTGACCCAACACACACTCATCTGACCCAACACACACTCATCTGACCCAAAGCACACTCATCTGACCCAACACACACTCATCGACCAAACACACACTCATCTGACCCAACACACACTCATCTGACCCAAAGCACACTCATCTGACCCAACACACACTCATCGACCAAACACACACTCATCTGACCCAACACACACTCATCTGACCCAACACACACTCATCGACCAAACACACACTCATCTGACCCAACACACACTGATCTGACCGAATACACACTGATCTGACTGAATACACACTGATCTGACCAAACACACACTCATCTGACCCAACACACACTCATCTGACCCAACACACACTCATCTGACCCAACACACACTCATCTGACCCAACACACACTCATCTAACGCAACACACACTCATCTAACCCAACACACACTCATCGACCAAACACACACTCATCTGACCCAACACACACTCATCTGACCCAACACACACTCATCTGACCCAACACACACTCATCTGACCGAATACACACTGATCTGACCAAACACACACTCATCTGACCCAACACACACTCACCTGACCCAACACACACTCATCGACCAAACACACACTCATCTGACCCAACACACACTCATCTGACCCAACACACACTCATCTGACCGAATACACACTGATCTGACCAAACACACACTCATCTGACCCAACACACACTCATCTGACCCAACACACACTCATCGACCAAACACACACTCATCTGACCCAACACACACTCATCTGACCCAACACACACTCATCTGACCCAACACACACTCATCTGACCGAATACACACTGATCTGACCAAACACACACTCATCTAACCCAACACACACTCATCTGACCCAACACACACTCATCTGACCCAACACACACTCATCGACCAAACACACACTCATCTGACCCAACACACACTCATCTGACCCAACACACACTCATCTGACCCAACACACACTCATCTGACCCAACACACACTCATCGACCAAACACACACTCATCTGACCCAACACACACTCATCTGACCGAATACACACTGATCTGACCAAACACACACTCATCTGACCCAACACACACTCATCTGACCCAACACACACTCATCTGACCCAACACACACTCATCTGACCGAATACACACTGATCTGACCAAACACACACTCATCTGACCCAACACACACTCATCTGACCCAACACACACTCATCTGACCGAATACACACTGATCTGACCAAACACACACTCATCTAACCCAACACACACTCATCTGACCCAACACACACTCATCTGACCCAACACACACTGATCTGACCAAACACACACTCATCTGACCCAACACACACTCATCTAACCCAACACACACTCATCTGACCCAACACACACTGATCTCAAAGTTGAGATGTTGTTGCCCAGAGAGAAAAACAGTATGTGGTGTCGGAGGAAAAGATGCACGAGAGACGGCGTATTTTCCCCGGGTTTTAATAAAATGACTGAAATGTCACACTCATCCGCATACATCCGGATCATCCGGATTGAGTGAGAAAAAGCATACAAATAAACATTCAACTCTGGTCACAAATCTAAAGGGAAATAAAAGAAAGTGTACAAAAGCTGGTTAAGTGGTTATCTCTTCTCCTCACCTGTCACATCTATTACTGACACACTCTCTATGCACATGCGCTGTTCTCATTGTACCTCGAACTACCATAAATGCTCTAAATGACCGTTACAGTGTGTGTGTGTGTTATACAGCCTCTCCAGAGTGGATTGTGAGGCCGCAGGACACACACATCGAGGAGGGTCAGCCGGGTCTCCTGCACTGCCACGCTCAGGGCACACCTGAACCACGGGTCACATGGTACCGCAAAAGCATCCCGATCAGTGAGGAGGTGAACACACTCATCATGGTCTGATCAGGTGACCTCGCGTCAGGTTTCTCACACACACACACTCTCTCTCTGCAGGGCTCTCGTTATAAGCTCTTCTCTAACGGGACTCTGAGGATCAACAGCGCTGAGGTGAATGATGGTCAGATGTTCAGCTGCACGTGTGTGTCGGAGGGAGGATCCATCAGCGCACAGGCACGCGTTCACATACTGGGTGAGTGTGTGTGTGTGTGTGTGTGTGTGTGTGTGTGTGTGTGTCGGAGGGAGGATCCATCAGCGCACACGCACGCGTTCACATACTGGGTGAGTGTGTGTGTGTGTGTGTGTGTGTGTCGGAGGGAGGATCCATCAGCGCACACGCATATACATACTGGGTGAGAGGAATCTGTGTGTGTGTGTGTGTGTGTGTGTGTGTGTGTGTGTGTGTGTGTGTGTGTGTGTGTGTGTAAACGCCCACTGCTGTGATTGGCTAACATCTTTGTATATGAATTAAGCAGAATAATGTGGAACCCTCTCAAATACTTTTATTACGTTTTTACTATTACTACTGTCGAGATTAACGAATCGTGAAAAGTGTTGTTTATAGCAGCGGTCCCCAACCTTTTTTGCGCCACGGACCGGTTTAATATCAGACAATATTTCCACGGACCGGCCTTTAAGGTGCGGCGGATAAATACAACAAAATATAAAAAATATATAAAAAACAATTAAATATAGGATAAACGTGAATCCAATGTGTAGGCTTACTTGCAATTTTATTAGCAGGGTACTCGTAATATCGCGTCTAAAGACAACTGAGAAAGTCTGAACACAAACAAAAAGCCCCCCAAAAGAAAAAAATCTCCATGTTTACGGTGCTGATGCGATGTAAGGTGGCGCTGCCAATAAAGCACCTAAAAGCTGTCACAAAGAACCGATTTTAAGAACCAAAATGAATGATTATGAATATGTAAAATATAGCAGGAGACATTTTAATTGTTTAAACAAGTGTTTTCTGTGCAAAGATGAAGTTGACAATTCTGACTCGATCTTCGCAGTATGCCTGAACGCGCCCGAGAGAAATGCACATATACGAATTATAAGCAGAGAACAGTCAGTTTTCTTTTGTTTTGAATTGTTCTGTTTAAAATTAGACATTTCAAGCTTTCTATGTCTCAGGTCTGTGAGGCAAGTAGGCTACCTTATACGCTGAATTTCGGTTAATTTATGAGATCAGCTCCAGTTCACGCGCCCGCGCCTCCGTGTCCTGATTAAATATTTTCTATTATATTTAGGCCTACTTCTTATTAAATCCTGGCAATTGGGTGATGAAACATTGATTAAAATTAAGATACAATTAATACAAAACGAAATACAATTTAAAGACAGGCTTTTTGCTTTCTGTCTGACTCTGAGGTCTCTGTGAAAGTTTTAAAGCAGTCTTTTTGTGCCGCTTTGAGAGCGCTGCACGTCCGTAAGGGTGAACAGTCCCATCCGAACAATTATTATTATTCTTTTTTTTATATATATATATATATTTGTGAAATAGGCTACATTTCTAAATTAATGCGACTTATAGTCCAGTGCGACTTAGGCTATATTATGTTTTTTCTTCTTCATGACGCATTTTTTTACTGATGCGACATATACTCCGGAACGATTTATAGTCCGGAAAATACGTTAAGTTATATAGCCTATTCTTTCTGTGAGGCCCGGTACCAAATGTCCCACGGACCGGTACCGGTCCGCGGCCCGGGGGTTGGGGACCTCTGGTTTATAGCATTATATTTATATCTATTCCATCACATGAAGGGTAGCAGTGATGAGCATTGAGCAGACGACAAACAGTCTGTTGATCGCGTGAATGAAGTGATCTCATCAGTGCAACGCAATTTCTGCTCTCTCACGAATGCTTTCACCAAATAACAATGCAAACACGATGTAAATACAGTAAGCGCTACGTTGTCTAGTGTAACAGCGTCATTATAACGGGAGTTTTGATTGACAGCTTGGGCAATTGTAAAGGGAGCATTCTTTGATCGCTTTCTGCATATCATTTAATCACAATTTAAAAAACATTATTTTCATGTTACTAAGAGAAACAATGTGAAGTTGATCGTTTAGTCACTGGCTTGATTTACTGATGCATAAACAGTATTGAACGATTTTGAGAGAAAGATAATCTTTGTGAACTTGAAATCACTTTTACACATCAGAAATCACTGATCACAGATCAGGCGTTAGAATAAACATGGTTACTTACATGTTTGTGGCGCTGCTAGCAGATCCATATCGTAAAAGTCTGTTTGCAAAGCCTGCGCCGAAATTGTGACTGATTTACCAAATAATCCACAGTGAAATGCACCGAATACAAACAAATAATGCACAGCTGAGACTTTCACAGTTGAAAAAAACAACACTCTCCTAGCATTCTGATCGTTTGGAAGGTAATGGTATTGATCCTGTGTCGATCTTTACTCGTTCTCATGGAATATTCACTAACGCTCCAGTGGGCGGGGCCAAAGACGCGGTGATGTAGACGCAGGCGTTGATATTCTTCTGCAAAGACGGTCTTTCGCTGCACTATTACGTCATAATTCCACACTTTTCAGATCCTGATGTTTTCTGGCCTTGATCTCAATAAAAGCTATTTTTGAAATATCAAGTGTTTTTATTTTTTATATTATAACGACCTGTTAACTGTCAAAAGATCAATGAAAATTCAAATGTTCAGTTCATGACCCCTTTAAATCACGACAATCCACAGAAAGTCTCCAGAACGTGACGTGTGTGTTCGTGATTTGTTCTGATGTTGTAAATGACATCAGGTGTTTGTTTTGTGCAGAGATAACTTCTGTTCTGTTGTGGTTTGCGTGCCATTACATCACGGCGTGTTTGAGTGCCAGCTTTACTCATGTGTGTGTGATGTGTCTCTCAGAGAAGTTGAAGTTCACGCCCGTCCCGCAGCCTTCGCAGTGTGTGCAGCTGGAGAGAGAGAGCAGCATCAGCTGTGTGGCGACCGGGCGAGAGACACCCACAATACACTGGAGCAGAGCAGGTCAGAGACCAACCCTAACTCTGACAATCATTTCATTTAAATTCATTTAAAATTCACAGAGCAACTAAAATGACTGCTGGTCACTAATATATCAAGATTAGATCACATGAGCTCTGCTGTCTGCTTTCCCATTGGTTGTCGCTGTATCGTGTCACTGCTCATTTGCATAGTCACATCATCAGCGCTGACTTAAACTGAATGACTTCCTGGTGTCAGTGTGAACATGCGTGTTTCTCTCGTGTGTGTGTGTCTTGTGTGTGTGCCAACAGACGGCGCTGATCTCCCGCCTCACGCGACTCAGATGAAAGGAGTTCTTCACTTCAGTACCGTGAGCCGATCCGACGGAGGAAACTACACGTGTGTGGCGTCCAGCAGCGCTCAGGGAGAGATACGAGCACACGTTCATCTCACTGTAGGAGGTGTGTGTGTGTGTTCTGATTGAACGCTGTGGTTGATGACTCGTTTTTGTTCACCTGTGTGTGTGTGTGCTTGTGTTCTGATTGAACGCTGTGGTTGATGACTTGTTCTTGTTCACCTGTGTGTGTGTGTGTGTGTGTGTGTTCTGATTGAACGCTGTGGTTGATGACTCGTTCTTGTTCACCTGTGTGTGTGTGTGTGTGTGTGCTTGTGTTCTGATTGAACGCTGTGGTTGATGACTTGTTCTTGTTCACCTGTGTGTGTGTGTGTGTGTGTGTTCTGATTGAACGCTGTGGTTGATGACTCGTTCTTGTTCACCTGTGTGTGTGTGTGTGTGTGTGTGTGTGTGTGCTTGTGTTCTGATTGAACACTGTGGTTGATGACTCGTTCTTGTTCATCTGTGTGTGTGTGTGTGTGTGTGTGTTGTCAGTTCTCGTGGAGTTTAAGCTGGAGCCGGAGCAGACGACGGTGTATCAGGGTCACACAGCTGTGCTTCACTGTCAGGCGTCAGGAGACCCTCAGCCCTACATCCAGTGGAGCATCAGAGACAGACTGCTCAGCAGCAGCAGCTCCAGCAGGTCTCACTGCACCTGTCTCTCTGCACCCGTCTCACTGCACCTGTCTCTCTGCACCTGTCTCTCTGCACCTGTCTCACTGCACCTGCCTAACTGCACCCGTCTCACTGCACCTGCCTCACTGCACCCGTCTCAATGCACCTGCCTCACTGCACCAGCCTCACTGCACCTGTCTAACTGCACCCGTCTCACTGCACCTGCCTCACTGCACCCGTCTCACTGCACCCGTCTCACTGCACCAGCCTCACTGCACCGGTCTCTCTGCACCTGTCTCTCTGCACCTGTCTCACTGCACCTGCCTCACTGCACCTGCCTAACTGCACCTGCCTCACTGCACCCGTCTCACTGCACCTGCCTCACTGCACCTGTCTCTCTGCACCCGTCTCACTGCACCCGTCTCACTGCACCAGCCTCACTGCACCTGTCTCTCTGCACCTGTCTCTCTGCACCTGTCTCACTGCACCTGCCTCACTGCACCCGTCTCACTGCACCTGCCTCACTGCACCCGTCTCACTGCACCTGCCTCACTGCACCAGCCTCACTGCACCTGTCTAACTGCACCCGTCTCACTGCACTTGCCTCACTGCACCCGTCTCACTGCACCCGTCTCACTGCACCGGCCTCACTGCACCGGTCTCTCTGCACCTGTCTCTCTGCACCTGTCTCACTGCACCTGCCTCACTGCACCTGCCTAACTGCACCCGTCTCACTGCACCTGCCTCACTGCACCCGTCTCACTGCACCTGCCTCACTGCACCTGTCTCTCTGCACCCGTCTCACTGCACCCGTCTCACTGCACCCGTCTCACTGCACCAGCCTCACTGCACCTGTCTCTCTGCACCTGTCTCTCTGCACCTGTCTCACTGCACCTGCCTCACTGCACCTGCCTAACTGCACCCGTCTCACTGCACCTGCCTCACTGCACCCGTCTCACTGCACCTGCCTCACTGCACCAGCCTCACTGCACCTGTCTAACTGCACCCGTCTCACTGCACCTGCCTCACTGCACCCATCTCACTGCACCGGTCTCTCTGCACCCGTCTCACTGCACCTGTCTCTCTGCACCCGTCTCACTGCACCTGTCTCTCTGCACCCGTCTCACTGCACCCGTCTCACTGCACCCGTCTCTCTGCACCCGTCTCACTGCACCCGTCTCACTGCACCCGTCTCACTGCACCTGTCTCTCTGCACCCGTCTCACTGCACCCGTCTCACTGCACCCGTCTCTCTGCACCTGTCTCTCTGCACCTGCCTAACTGCACCCGTCTCACTGCACCTGCCTCACTGCACCCGTCTCACTGCACCAGCCTCACTGCACCGGTCTCTCTGCACCCGTCTCACTGCACCTGTCTCTCTGCACCCGTCTCACTGCACCTGTCTCACTGCACCTGTCTCTCTGCACCCGTCTCACTGCACCCGTCTCACTGCACCTGCCTAACTGCACCCGTCTCACTGCACCTGCCTCACTGCACCCGTCTCACTGCACCTGCCTCACTGCACCAGCCTCACTGCACCGGTCTCTCTGCACCCGTCTCACTGCACCTGTCTCTCTGCACCCGTCTCACTGCACCTGTCTCACTGCACCTGTCTCTCTGCACCCGTCTCACTGCACCCGTCTCACTGCACCTGTCTCTCTGCACCCGTCTCACTGCACCTGTCTCTCTGCACCTGTCTCTCTGCACCCGTCTCACTGCACCTGTCTCTCTGCACCTGTCTCACTGCACCTGTCTCTCTGCACCTGTCTCTCTGCGCCTGTCTCTCTGCGCCCGTCTCACTGCACCTGTCTAACTGCACCGGTCTCTCTGCACCTGTCTCACTGCACCTGTCTAACTGCACCGGTCTCTCTGCACCCGTCTCACTGCACCTGTCTCACTGCACCTGTCTCTCTGCACCCATCTCACTGCACCTGCCTCACTGCACCTGCCTAACTGCACCCATCTCACTGCACCTGTCTCTCTGCACCTGTCTCACTGCACCTGTCTCTCTGCACCTGTCTCTCTGCACCTGTCTCACTGCACCTGTCTCTCTGCACCTGTCTCTCTGCACCCGTCTCACTGCACCTGTCTAACTGCACCGGTCTCTCTGCACCTGTCTCACTGCACCTGTCTAACTGCACCGGTCTCTCTGCACCCGTCTCACTGCACCTGTCTCACTGCACCTGTCTCTCTGCACCCGTCTCACTGCACCTGTCTCACTGCACCCATCTCACTGCACCTGCCTCACTGCACCTGCCTCACTGCACCCGTCTCACTGCACCTGCCTAACTGCACCCGTCTCACTGCACCAGCCTCACTGCACCTGTCTAACTGCACCGGTCTCTCTGCACCCGTCTCACTGCACCTGTCTCACTGCACCCGTCTCACTGCACCTGCCTAACTGCACCCGTCTCACTGCACCTGCCTAACTGCACCCGTCTCACTGCACCTGCCTAACTGCACCCATCTCACTGCACCGGCCTCACTGCACCCGTCTAACTGCACCGGTCTCTCTGCACCCGTCTCACTGCACCTGTCTCTCTGCACCCGTCTCACTGCACCTGCCTAACTGCACCCGTCTCACTGCACCTGCCTAACTGCACCCGTCTCACTGCACCTGCCTAACTGCACCCATCTCACTGCACCGGCCTCACTGCACCCGTCTAACTGCACCGGTCTCTCTGCACCCGTCTCACTGCACCTGTCTCTCTGCACCCGTCTCACTGCACCTGCCTAACTGCACCCGTCTCACTGCACCGGCCTCACTGCACCTGTCTAACTGCACCGGTCTCTCTGCACCCGTCTCACTGCACCTGTCTCTCTGCACCCGTCTCACTGCACCTGTCTCACTGCACCTGTCTCTCTGCACCCGTCTCACTGCACCCGTCTCACTGCACCCGTCTCACTGCACCCGCCTCACTGCACCTGCCTCACTGCACCTGTCTCACTGCACCTGTCTCACTGCACCCGTCTCACTACACCCGTCTCACTGCACCCATCTGTCTATCAGATACTGTATGATCTTTCACATGTGCTGATTGTGTGTCTGTTGTCCTCAGGTTTCAGAAGATGCCCAATGGCTCTCTGGTCATTAGTGATGTCACCACTGATGACACGGGCATGTACACCTGTATCGCGGGAAACACCTGCAACATCAGAGACACGACAGCGCAGCTTTACGTCGTGGGTGAGGAACACAAACTTAATTAACTTAATTTCACATTTATATCTATAGAGCTTTATGCAGTACAGATTGTTTCAAAGCAGCTTCACAGTAATAAACAGCAAAATAACAGTGTTAATGTTGCATAATGCATCAATTATGAAACAAGCTCAATTTGAGCTGTAAAGCAGCTCTACAGAAGACAATAGTGTTATTATTCAGATTAATTCAGTTCAGGTCAAAAGCAGTTCAGTGCTAATGACTGTTATCCTAAAACTCGCCATCAGAACCAGTGACTAAGATCCTATCAGATGATCATCTTTAAGATTTATTTAGACAATTTTTAGATCAGTATCTCAGTGGGATAACTGATTTAAACTGGTGGATCTGATCAGATGACCTTATGAAAACGCTCCAGGCGACACATTCTTTATCAGTCAGTTACAGCTACAGGTACACTGATTATGTACACTACACACTACATTTACATTTGGCCGATGCTTTTATTCAAAGCGACTTACATTCCATTTCAAGGTACACATTTACATTCTTAACAGTTATTGCTTTCCCTGGAAATCGAACCCATGACCTTGGTGTTGCAAGCGCCAACGCTCTACAGTTTGAGCTACACACATTACTACTACTACTCCATTTATTACTTAGGGGAATAATGCTCGATGGTGTTTTAAGCCCCCAGTGGCTCCTTAGAGGCAGCTAACCCTACCCTCAACCTTAAACCTACCCATCCCCTCGCTGCCTGGAAGGCGCCGTTGGGGGCTTAAAACACCAAACACCGGGAATAATTATTTGTTCTGATTAATAATATTAAATGTATGAGTCTGTTGAGTGTGCTGCAGTGATTGTACCGGGGTAAAGGTGTTTTACTGTGGTGTCCTCAGAGAAGCCTGTGCACCCGCGCGATGGAGACGAGGATAAGAGCCAGTTCAAGATGTTCCAGACGATCGCGCTGTCGGTGGCCGTGGCCGTGGCTTACATCATCGCTGTGCTGGGACTCATGTTCTACTGCAAACAGAGACGCAAGAGCAAGCACCTGCAGAAGAGCCCCGCAGAGGAGCCCGAGCTGGAGTGTCTGAACGGTGAGTGTGTGTGTGTGTGTGTGAGAGAGAGAGAGTGTGTGTGGATCATATAAGTAAGGGATAATGTAAATCCAGTTGGTTGTTATCTCAGAATAAACCCGACAGGGTGATCAGGATCAGGTCTTCATCAGCCTGAAGGGATTTATTCTTAGATCACAAACACACATACACATACACACCTGAAGGGGTTTATTCTGAGATAACAACTGGTTGGATGTTTATTATCCCTTACTTATATGATCCACACACACTCTCTCTCTCTTACACGGCTACTTGCCACATAAGTAAATGATTAGACACAAAATATTGATCTGTGTCTAAATTGTAGCATTGTTCGTTGTAATGGGAAGAAGGAGGCGGGAACCGGCGAGCATTTAAAGACTTTTAATAAATAAATAAACTCATACAAAAAGAAAGTAAAGACGGCAGCCCCTCACGGACAACTGCCGCCACATATGAACAAAACATCTAATAAAACAGTCCAGGCCTGGTCCTCTCTCCTCCTTCACTGTCGCTCCTCGGTGAGAGATACGAGACCGGTGCGTCGCTCATCATCACTCACGGCCTCGTCCTGCTCGCCTCAGAAATAATGTATTAGCTCTTTAAACTCTCCCTTCGCGGAGAGAGCAGTTTCAGCGGCAAGTTCAAACTAGACGGACATTAAAGAGATACGGTATACAGTTATAACACTTATTACACAGCATTTCAACACATAAATAATAATGGAGATCAGAGATATTGATTTCAGATTAAACTGTTTTAAAATCGTACCTGTTTTTATCTCATAATCCAACAGTGAACAAAACAATAGTCACAAAATGGCAGTAGCGTTTGTGTGAAATAAGATAGTAGCGAGTGTATAGCGAGTGTGTAGCGAGTGTGTAGCGAGTGTATAGCGAGTGTGTAGCGAGTGTGTAGCGAGTGTGTAGCGAGTGTTTAGCGAGTGTGTAGCGAGTGTGTAGCGAGTGTTTAGCGAGTGTGTAGCGAGTGTGTAGCGAGTGTATGCGAGTGTGTAGCGAGTGTATAGCGACGCAAGTGTGTAGCGAGTGTGTAGCGAGTGTGTAGCGAGTGTATAGCGAGTGTGTAGCGAGTGTGTAGCGAGTGTATGCGAGTGTGTAGCGAGTGTATAGCGACGCAAGTGTGTAGCGAGTGTGTAGCGAGTGTTTAGCGAGTGTGTAGCGAGTGTGTAGCGAGTGTGTAGCGAGTGTATAGCGAGTGTGTAGCGAGTGTATAGCGAGTGTGTAGCGAGTGTGTAGCGAGTGTATAGCGAGTGTGTAGCGAGTGTATAGCGAGTGTGTAGCGAGTGTGTAGCGAGTGTGTAGCGAGTGTTTAGCGAGTGTGTAGCGAGTGTATAGCGAGTGTGTAGCGAGTGTGTAGCGAGTGTGTAGCGAGTGTTTAGGGAGTGTTTAGCGAGTGTGTAGCGAGTGTATAGCGAGTGTGTAGCGAGTGTGTAGCGAGTGTATAGCGAGTGTGTAGCGAGTGTGTAGCGAGTGTTTAGCGAGTGTGTAGCGAGTGTATAGCGAGTGTGTAGCGAGTGTGTAGCGAGTGTGTAGCGAGTGTTTAGGGAGTGTTTAGCGAGTGTGTAGCGAGTGTATAGCGAGTGTGTAGCGAGTGTATAGCGAGTGTGTAGCGAGTGTGTAGCGAGTGTATAGCGAGTGTGTAGCGAGTGTGTAGCGAGTGTTTAGCGAGTGTGTAGCGAGTGTATAGCGAGTGTGTAGCGAGTGTGTAGCGAGTGTGTAGCGAGTGTTTAGGGAGTGTTTAGCGAGTGTGTAGCGAGTGTATAGCGAGTGTGTAGCGAGTGTGTAGCGAGTGTATAGCGAGTGTGTAGCGAGTGTGTAGCGAGTGTTTAGCGAGTGTGTAGCGAGTGTATAGCGAGTGTGTAGCGAGTGTGTAGCGAGTGTGTAGCGAGTGTTTAGGGAGTGTTTAGCGAGTGTGTAGCGAGTGTATAGCGAGTGTGTAGCGAGTGTGTAGCGAGTGTATAGCGAGTGTGTAGCGAGTGTGTAGCGCTGGTGACCTCAGTGACCCGGATGAGCCAGTGTTTCTGTTCTCAGCGGCTGTTATCTGGGAATATCGCACCGCTGGATGTGTGATTGACCGATCAGAACGTTAAGGGAAAGTTCCATTGCATTATTCTTCAAACATCATGTTTACGTTCCGAAACTAGTAACATTTAAAAAATAACTAAAACGTTTCAGAAAAACATGAACGATGTATGAATAGTGTTTTTGTGCTGACATTTTGAGAACACTATTAAAGACCAGATAATTTTTTTTAAACGAACATTCTATTAATGTTAATGGAAGAACGTTTGTTCATAACTTTGACAGAACGTTCCCTGTTAGCACATAATGTTATAATGATAATGATGATAATGTTACACATTAGTTTTCACGTGTTATTTAACGATGTTTAAATGCATTCTGTTTAAAATAAGAGCTTGTTTAATTCAGCTTTACATGAGCATCATTTCATCAACATCTGACCTCTAGTTCACACAGAGATCTGTTACTTAAAGATGAACCAGAGCAGACGAGCATCTGAAGTGTGTGTGTGTGTGTGTGTGTTGTCCCGTAGGTGGCGCTCTTCAGATGAACGGCCACAGGACGGCGGAGGTCCAGGAAGAAGTGGCTTTAACCACCATGAGACCTTCAGCAAACACTGACAAACTGCACTTTCCCAGAGCGCACCTGCAGACCATCACCAAACTGGGTAACTCTACTGTGTTTTCGTCTGGCACAGTGTGTTCTGATGCCGAGTGTCAGATATGAGTGTGTGTGTGTGTGTGTGTGTGTGTGCAGGGCGCGGCGTGTTTGGCGAGGTGTTTCTGGCTAAAGCGAGGGCTATAGAGGAGTCTGAGGACGAGACGCTGGTGTTGGTGAAGAGTTTACAGAGTCGAGATCAGGAGTCCGAGTTCAGACGAGAGATGCAGATGTTCAGCAAACTCACACACACACACATCGTGAGGCTGCTGGGAGTCTGCAGAGAAGCTCACCCGCAATACATGATCCTGGAATACGTGGATCTGGTACAGCCACACACACACAGACACACACACACACACACTCACACATTCACACACACACACACACACACACACACACACACACACACACACACTCACTGATGAGCTCTTGTTTTTCAGGGTGATCTCAAGCAGTTCCTCAGGATATCAAACAGCAGCGATGGGAAGCTCAAGCCTCATCCCATCAGCACGAAAACTAAAGTACGTTCCCATAACCTCATTCAGACTCACTCTTTCAGTGTGTTTAATAAGTCATGTGACTCGGTGTTGATCATGTGACTGCTCTGTGCAGCTCTCCATCTGTGCCCAGGTGGCTGATGGGATGCAGCATTTATCAAACCAGCGTTTCGTGCATAAAGACCTGGCGGCCAGAAACTGTCTGATCAGCGGACAGAGACTCGTCAAAGTGTCCTCGCTCGCTCTCTGCAGAGACGTGTATAGCAGGTACAGCTGACATCATCACTCCTCTCTGCAGGCTGTAATAAAGCTGTTTATGGATGTGAACGATCTGCAATGTTTCAAAGATCAAAGTTATTGTGATTGAAAGAAAAAAGAAAGAAGCGATTCTGAACTGAAACGAGTCGTCAGTAATTCAGTCTCACTTCCTGCTGATCCTGCCCAGGTTTGTAACTCATTTGCATAATGTCCGCCTCTGGTTTTGATTGGCTGATCAGCGTCTCTTAGCTCCGCCCTCAAACACTAGTGTATCTGAGACTGGAAGAGTTTGGTTCATGTCGAGAAGACGCTGTTTTCTGAGATCGATACGGTGAAACCCACGCCATCGTCACGGTTCGTATCACTGTGATCAAGAGCTGAGATTCAGATATGATAATGAGCGTTTGCTTTCTGACCAATCACAGCAGAGCAGCTCTCAGAGAGGCGGGGCTTAGAGAGACTGAATCCTTGATGGAAGCGTTTCAGACACTGAGGTCTCGTCCACACTAATACGTATAGTCTGAAAGCGCATCTTTCCTCTCCGCTTTGGCCTTCCACACACTGAGGCGCGTTTTTGGCAGAGAAAACTAAGCTTTTTGAAAACACAGTTCTCGGTGTAGTGTTGCCTGTCAAAATGGAGGTATTTAAAAACGATGTAAGTTTATTGAACACATAGATATTGATGTTTATAGCGGTGTTGTGCCTGTTATATTCACTTTCACACTGTTGCTAAAACGTTAGTTCACACACTCATGTCCCAGTCCTGCACAGATGACAGGTTGGCTGTCCTGCGGTGAAACACGAGAACAGTGTGGATGAGAAACGCTAATGTAGACGGAGAGCATTTTCAAACGAAAACGGTCTCCAGATTAATGTAGACCTGAGAGAAAAGAGCTGATGCTGAAGTGGATATAAGTTTAGTTAACCACTTTATTAATCCCACGAAGGGCAATTATATTAGAGCAGTGGCATTACATCACACACACAAAACATGCATTAAAAACAATAAAAACAATCATATTCCACACACACATCTACATATTTTCCAATATATTATCCAACATCCAAACTTTAGTGTTTTTTGACCGTGGATGCATGTGGACCTGCAGGAGGCCCGTGAGACAGAGTAATTAGCCTTTAAAATAGTATAATAGGAAAACTTGAGGTGCTTCTGCCTGTGAGATCTGGTGCAGAGCTTCTGGGCATCAGTCTTTACATGCATGAAGAGCGCCATCTAGTGTTGAAAGTCAGTCAGTCACAGCTGTGTGTGTGTGTGTGTGTGTGTGTGTGTGATGGGGAGGTTTAGGGGTCGGGTTTGTGTAAGGAGACAGAATATACAGTTTCTACAGTATAAAAACCATTACGTATATGGAATGTCTCCATTTAAATAGCTAAGTAAACGTGTGTGTGTGTGTGTGTGTGTGCAGCGAGTACCACCTCTACAAGCAGGCCTGGCTTCCCCTGCGCTGGCTCCCGGCTGAGGCAGTGTTTGACAGTGAGTTCTCCAGTAAGTCGGACGTGTGGGCGTTCGCTGTGCTCATGTGGGAAGTGTTCAGTCTCGGAGAGATGCCGTACCATCAGCTCGATCATCAGCAGCTGCTCGAAGGTGAGCACATCACATGACCACCGACGTCACATGACCACCGACGTCACATGACCACTGACGTCACATGACAACAGATGTCACATGACCACAGACGTCAAAAAGTTTTGACATGTTCAGTTAGGGCAGGGGTCGGCAACAGGTGGCCTGCGGCAGATTTTTTTTTATCAGCCTATTTTTTTTTTACAATAACGGTTTACATATAGGTCCGTGTATCATTCGTTCAATCGTTTTTTCAAATTAAAACAAAATTTTTTATTTCCTGAACTAAAATGAAAAAAAACGAATAACGACTCGTTTTCCGATTTTCTGATTGTGCGCTCAGATCAAAAATAAAAAATAATAATAACGGGTTTAGACAAATTTAAATTTTGAATTTTAATTTAACACCTTAGCAGACATATACCAATGAAATCATTTTAAACAGATCAAGTACTACAACCATTTTAATAAGGGTGTGAATAGCAATCATGCTCTCCTGTAAGTCTCATTCATTTACTTTTGAACTTTTTTTCATTATTATTTAATCGGGTATAACACACTGATAAATAATATGTATTACCTGATAAAAAATATTTGCACTAAATGCTGCACAAAACTCTTCCACTGCTTGAGAAAAGCCGAAGCCGCGCGGCGATTTCACCGCCGCATACTGTGTGAAACGCCCATAAGGAATCAGGCGGCGCGGGATTACACTTTAAAGTATAAAGACGGTAGCGGTCGGAACTCTGGTGTACTTTGGACGGAGCGGACGGTGTACACCTGCTTGTAACACCTGCTCCTGTACACCTGTGGAGCTGCTCTGAGGAGCTGTTTCTGACCGCCTGTACACCTGTGGAGCTGTTTCTGGCCGCCTGTAAACCTAGCTCTGAGGAGCTGTTTCTGACCGCCTGTACACCTGTGGAGCTGTTTCTGACCGCCTGTACACCTGTGGAGCTGTTTCTGAACGCCTGTACACCTGTGGAGCTGTTTCTGGCCGCCTGTACACCTGCTCTGAGGAGCTGTTTCTGACCGCCTGTACACCTGTGGAGCTGTTTCTGACTGCCTGTACACCAGTGGAGCTGTTTCTGGCCGCCTGTAAACCTAGCTCTGAGGAGCTGTTTCTGACCGCCTGTACACCTGCTCTGAGGAGCTGTTTCTGACCGCCTGTACACCTGCTCTGAGGAGCTGTTTCTGAACGCCTGTACACCTGCTCTGAGGAGCTGTTTCTGACCGCCTGTACACCTGTGGAGCTGTTTCTGAACGCCTGTACACCTGTGGAGCTGTTTCTGGCCGCCTGTAAACCTAGCTCTGAGGAGCTGTTTCTGACCGCCTGTACACCTGCTCTGAGGAGCTGTTTCTGACCGCCTGTACACCTGTGGAGCTGTTTCTGAACGCCTGTACACCTGTGGAGCTGTTTCTGGCCGCCTGTAAACCTAGCTCTGAGGAGCTGTTTCTGACCGCCTGTACACCTGTGGAGCTGTTTCTGACCGCCTGTACACCTGTGGAGCTGTTTCTGACCGCCTGTACACCTGTGGAGCTGTTTCTGAACGCCTGTACACCTTCTCTGAGGAGCTGTTTCTGACCGCCTGTACACCTGTGGAGCTGTTTCTGACCGCCTGTACACCTGCTCTGAGGAGCTGTTTCTGACCGCCTGTACACCTGCTCTGAGGAGCTGTTTCTGACCGCCTGTACACCTGTGGAGCTGTTTCTGACCGCCTGTACACCTGTGGAGCTGTTTCTGAACGCCTGTACACCTTCTCTGAGGAGCTGTTTCTGACCGCCTGTACACCTGTGGAGCTGTTTCTGACCGCCTGTACACCTGTGGAGCTGTTTCTGAACGCCTGTACACCTTCTCTGAGGAGCTGTTTCTGACCGCCTGTACACCTTCTCTGAGGAGCTGTTTCTGACCGCCTGTACACCTTCTCTGAGGAGCTGTTTCTGACCGCCTGTACACCTGCTCTGAGGAGCTGTTTCTGACCGCCTGTACACCTGTGGAGCTGTTTCTGGCCGCCTGTACACCTGCTCTGAGGAGCTGTTTCTGACCGCCTGTACACCAGTGGAGCTGTTTCTGGCCGCCTGTACACCTGTGGAGCTGTTTCTGGCCGCCTGTACACCAGTGGAGCTGTTTCTGGCCGCCTGTACACCTGCTCTGAGGAGCTGTTTCTGACCGCCTGTACACCAGTGGAGCTGTTTCTGGCCGCCTGTACACCAGTGGAGCTGTTTCTGGCCGCCTGTAAACCTAGCTCTGAGGAGCTGTTTCTGACCGCCTGTACACCTGTGGAGCTGTTTCTGACCGCCTGTACACCTGTGGAGCTGTTTCTGAACGCCTGTACACCTTCTCTGAGGAGCTGTTTCTGACCGCCTGTACACCTGCTCTGAGGAGCTGTTTCTGACCGCCTGTACACCAGTGGAGCTGTTTCTGACCGCCTGTACACCAGTGGAGCTGTTTCTGGCCGCCTGTACACCTGTGGAGCTGTTTCTGGCCGCCTGTACACCAGTGGAGCTGTTTCTGGCCGCCTGTACACCTGTGGAGCTGTTTCTGGCCGCCTGTACACCAGTGGAGCTGTTTCTGACCGCCTGTACACCTGCTCTGAGGAGCTGTTTCTGACCGCCTGTACACCAGTGGAGCTGTTTCTGGCCGCCTGTACACCAGTGGAGCTGTTTCTGGCCGCCTGTAAACCTAGCTCTGAGGAGCTGTTTCTGACCGCCTGTACACCTGTGGAGCTGTTTCTGACCGCCTGTACACCTGTGGAGCTGTTTCTGAACGCCTGTACACCTTCTCTGAGGAGCTGTTTCTGACCGCCTGTACACCTGCTCTGAGGAGCTGTTTCTGACCGCCTGTACACCTTCTCTGAGGAGCTGTTTCTGACCGCCTGTACACCAGTGGAGCTGTTTCTGACCGCCTGTACACCTTCTCTGAGGAGCTGTTTCTGACCGCCTGTACACCTGTGGAGCTGTTTCTGACCGCCTGTACACCTGTGGAGCTGTTTCTGAACGCCTGTACACCTTCTCTGAGGAGCTGTTTCTGACCGCCTGTACACCTGCTCTGAGGAGCTGTTTCTGACCGCCTGTACACCTTCTCTGAGGAGCTGTTTCTGACCGCCTGTACACCTGTGGAGCTGTTTCTGAACGCCTGTACACCTGCTCTGAGGAGCTGTTTCTGACCGCCTGTACACCTGCTCTGAGGAGCTGTTTCTGACCGCCTGTACACCAGTGGAGCTGTTTCTGGCTGCCTGTACACCAGTGGAGCTGTTTCTGGCCGCCTGTACACCTGCTCTGAGGAGCTGTTTCTGACCGCCTGTACACCTGTGGAGCTGTTTCTGACCGCCTGTACACCTGTGGAGCTGTTTCTGACTGCCTGTACACCAGTGGAGCTGTTTCTGGCCGCCTGTAAACCTAGCTCTGAGGAGCTGTTTCTGGCCGCCTGTACACCTGCTCTGAGGAGCTGTTTCTGACCGCCTGTACACCTGCTCTGAGGAGCTGTTTCTGACCGCCTGTACACCTGCTCTGAGGAGCTGTTTCTGACCGCCTGTACACCTGCTCTGAGGAGCTGTTTCTGACCGCCTGTACACCTGCTCTGAGGAGCTGTTTCTGACCGCCTGTACACCTGCTCTGAGGAGCTGTTTCTGACCGCCTGTACACCTGCTCTGAGGAGCTGTTTCTGACCACCTGTACACCTTCTCTGAGGAGCTGTTTCTGGCCGCCTGTACACCTTCTCTGAGGAGCTGTTTCTGACCGCCTGTACACCTGCTCTGAGGAGCTGTTTCTGACCGCCTGTACACCTGCTCTGAGGAGCTGTTTCTGACCGCCTGTACACCTGCTCTGAGGAGCTGTTTCTGACCGCCTGTACACCTTCTCTGAGGAGCTGTTTCTGACCGCCTGTACACCTGCTCTGAGGAGCTGTTTCTGACCGCCTGTACACCTGCTCTGAGGAGCTGTTTCTGACCACCTGTACACCTTCTCTGAGGAGCTGTTTCTGGCCGCCTGTACACCTTCTCTGAGGAGCTGTTTCTGACTGCCTGTACACCTGCTCTGAGGAGCTGTTTCTGACCGCCTGTACACCTGCTCTGAGGAGCTGTTTCTGACCGCCTGTACACCTGCTCTGAGGAGCGGTTTCTGACCGCCTGTACACCTGCTCTGAGGAGCTGTTTCTGACCGCCTGTACACCTGCTCTGAGGAGCTGTTTCTGACCGCCTGTACACCTGCTCTGAGGAGCTGTTTCTGACCGCCTGTACACCTGCTCTGAGGAGCTGTTTCTGGCCGCCTGTACACCTGCTCTGAGGAGCTGTTTCTGACCGCCTGTACACCTGCTCTTAGGAGCTGTTTCTGGCCGCCTGTACACCTTCTCTGAGGAGCTGTTTCTGACCGCCTGTACACCTGCTCTGAGGAGCTGTTTCTGACCGCCTGTACACCTGTGGAGCTGTTTCTGGCCGCCTGTACACCTGCTCTGAGGAGCTGTTTCTGACCGCCTGTACACCTGCTCTGAGGAGCTGTTTCTGACCGCCTGTACACCTGCTCTGAGGAGCTGTTTCTGACCGCCTGTACACCTGTGGAGCTGTTTCTGGCCGCCTGTACACCTGCTCTGAGGAGCTGTTTCTGACCGCCTGTACACCTGTGGAGCTGTTTCTGGCCGCCTGTACACCTGCTCTGAGGAGCTGTTTCTGACCGCCTGTACACCTGTGGAGCTGTTTCTGGCCGCCTGTACACCTGCTCTGAGGAGCTGTTTCTGACCGCCTGTACACCTGCTCTGAGGAGCTGTTTCTGACCGCCTGTACACCTGCTCTGAGGAGCTGTTTCTGACCGCCTGTACACCTGCTCTGAGGAGCTGTTTCTGGCCGCCTGTACACCTGCTCTGAGGAGCTGTTTCTGACCGCCTGTACACCTGCTCTGAGGAGCTGTTTCTGGCCGCCTGTACACCTGCTCTGAGGAGCTGTTTCTGGCCGCCTGTACACCTGCTCTGAGGAGCTGTTTCTGGCCGCCTGTACACCTGCTCTGAGGAGCTGTTTCTGGCCGCCTGTACACCTGCTCTGAGGAGCTGTTTGGCACTGAAGCCATTGTCAGTCTACAACATTCTTTTTTTGCAAGGATGTTTGAAATAGTTTGGCAGAAAATAGCCTTCTTCATTTGTCAGTAGGGCAATATGGTTTTCGTTTATGTTGCTTAGAAATTTGAGTGGTAGGCTTTGCCCTATTTATGTTATTTATATTTCATTAATTTTGTCTGTGACATTTTTTTCTCTGCTGACAGTACAATGTTAAAATAATATTTATATTGACACGAACACAGTTTTTGTATAGCATTTACAATTGTTATAGGCTACTAGGCCTACTCTGTGTAGCTGGCCCGCCATCTACTGGCTAAAATAAATATTGGCCCGTGGCCAAAGTTACTTGCTGACCCCTGAGTTAGGGTGTACTCACTTCTGTTGGCAGCTATTTTGACAGTAATGGCTGTATGTTCAAGCAGCACATTCACAACTCTAAAACATATCCAAGTTTCATTTCTATAGGATCGTCCCTTGAGTAGATATACCAAAATGTTTGCTGAAGTGTGAGGGGTGTACTCACTTTTGTGAGATACTGTATATATATATATATTAAACATGCCTTTAGTGTTTTAATCTTGTATCCTGTTTATTAAAGTATTTATTTTGAGTTTGTAAAGACAGTATTTGTGCAGGTCTTAACTGTGATTATCTCTCACGGGGAGAGCGAGTCTCATGTGTGTGTGTGTGTGTGTGTGTGTGTGTGTGTGTGTGTGTGTGTCTCAGCTCTGCAGGCTGGTCATGTGACCCTGTCTCCTCCAGAAGGTTGTCCTGCTCACGTCTGCAGTTTGATGATGCGCTGCTGGGCGTCCAGTCCTAAAGATCGACCCTCCTTCAGCGAGATCGCTCAGACTCTGGCCCGTGTTCCTGCAGACGCTAAAGTCTAGCGCATCGCATCACTGCAGTCACACACACACACACACACACGCTTCAGACGCGCTCAGGATCTGCAGGCACACACACACGCTCAGGATCAGGCCTTCACCCGCCTTAAACAC
The DNA here is from genome assembly GCF_951802725.1 of Rutilus rutilus. Classification (NCBI taxonomy): domain Eukaryota; kingdom Metazoa; phylum Chordata; class Actinopteri; order Cypriniformes; family Leuciscidae; genus Rutilus; species Rutilus rutilus. The sequence continues at coordinate 465,513 of NC_140225.1, forward strand.
ACACATCATCTGTCGTTCGGTCGAAGCCTCTTTCCTCAGGGACGCCAGAAGAGCTTCATGTCAGGGTGAACTTTGACCTCTGACCTCTAGACAATCACAGCTCCATCAGGCCACAGACGCAGAAGGAGGAATCAGCAGTGATCAGTGTGTGTGTGTGTGTGTGAGAGTTTCCACGGGATGATGACGGAAATACAAAGCTATAAAAACATTAACAAATATAATACACACACTGCAAAACATGATGTTCTTCCTCAGTGTTTTTGTTCTTTTTTATTATTTTTAGTACTTTTGTTGTAATATTAGTTCTTGTTTTAAGCATAAACACGTGCATTCTTCAGAAAGCAGGACTTAATATCTTCAGTGATTGATGTTCTTCTCCAGTGTCTTGAGTTGAGAATGTCTCTCTGGAGGACAGAAACACTGAGGAGGAAGATCGTCTGCGGTGATGATGGACGTTTGTGCGGTGAAACAGAGACTGTTCGTTACGATGATATAATCTTTATGTTTCTTTGAGGTGCTCACAAGTGACTGTGTTATTGTAATAAATTAATATGCAATGCCTCAGATTAAGCCATGATTAATCACAGTTTAGTCTTTATTCCCAGTTCACTGTCAGTCCCTGTGATTGTTGTGGGTTATACTGGGAGCCGGCGCTTCAGGAGTGAGGGAGATCCGCGGTTCTGCTCGTGTCCACTAGAGGGCCTCAGGTGAAGCACAGCACACGAGCATTACGGTCAGAGAAGTATGGAAGCTTGTTTAAAATAAAAAAGGTCATTTCGATTTTTTTATCTCACAATTGCGTGTTATAAAGTCAGAATTGCGAGATATAAACATGCAATTCTGAGAAAATGTCACAATTCTGACTTATAACTCACAATTGTGAGATAATCGAAATTACCTTTTTATTTTTTACTCTGTGGCGGAAACAAGCTTCCATAACTAAAACATCTAAAACTCCAGATATGTTTTGTGTTTGAAGACGCGGGAGTCTCACAGTTCGGGTGAGAATCCCAGTTTGATTTCTAAGACCTGGAAAAGTCATGGGAATTAATATAGCAAATCTATATTTTGCTAGTTATGCCAAGCTCTGACATATTTGATCATGTAATTTAAAACCCATGAATCTGCATTCACAGCAGACTGGAGAAGTCATGAGCGCGTTGTTCCTGTTCCTGCAGGATTGTCCGTGGATTAGAAAGCGTTCTGAAAGCCAGTCTTCATAACAGCAGATGTTATAGTTAGTCTCCTGTGGGTCAGGGTGTGTGTTCCCCGTCCGCTGCAGGAACTCCATCATGAACAGAAACGACTCTCTGATAAAGTGCCTCGAACATGAAGGACTTATTTCCCTGTTTTTTTTTGTCTTTTGTAATGCCGTCAATGCTTGTTTTTTTAAGAACTGCTTTTATATAATCGTTTCATATGTATTTGTATGATTGTTGTTTTCGTCTCTGCGAGTCATTATTGTGGTCACACACACACACACACACACACACACACGTTCTGCTCAGTGAAGCTCACAGTGATGTAATGCTGCTCATTAAACACTCAGTGTTTAACTCTCGCTGTGTGTGTGTGTGTGTGTGTGTGTGAGTGTGTGTGTGTCTGTCTGTCTGTGTGAGTGTGTGTGTACCTGTTTTTCTATGTGTGTGTGTGTGTGTGTGTGTGTGTGTGTGCTCCACAATCACGGATCTGCTCCTCTTCTCCATGTGGGATTGGTCAGATGATGCGGTTATTATATCAGATGGTAACACTGATGATTATCAGACACACACACACACTGTAGTGTTTCAACCGCAATCATAGAATCCTGATGATACTGATGATCAACACATCTTACACACTAATAACCCATCATCACTAACTATGAGTTCATATCTGTTAAAGGACAACAGAGGGCGCTGTGTGTGTGTGTGTGTGTGTGTGTGTGTGTGTGAGAGAGAGAGAGAGAGATAGAGTGTGTGTGTGTGAGAGAGATAGAGAGTGTGTGTGTGTGTGTGTGTGTGTGTGTGTGTGTGTGTGTGTGTCTGTGTGTGTGTCTGTGTGTGTGTCTGTGTGTGTGTGTCCGTCTCTCCATGTTTGCTGCTTATTTTTTCATTTTAAAGATGTTGTTGGACTGACACATGTTGAGTTCCTGGAAATGATGCGTGTGCGTATGAACTATCACTGATCTGTGTAGAGGCACATCTCTGACACATAAAGTACATCATTATTATGAAATAAAAAGTAGAAATGTTGACTTTCTGTCGAGTCAGCTTTACTTCTACAGCGCTGTATACAGTCCAGGTGTTTCAGGGCATCTTTACAGCGGTAACAGGGAAGTGATGCTTTTGGTCTGTAGTTCAGCTGAAGATCATCAATTATCAAATGAGTTTATTTCATCTCTAAAGCGGTTCTGCAGAAATGTCATCAGTTTGACTTTATGCCATAATTATGATTCACAAAAGCATGATTTCTGTGACTGAAATGGGCCTCCACACACAAGCTGAACTTTATTCTAGATGTCTGTGAAAACAGTTCATGTTCACATTTCACAATAAAGCTTCTCAAACTCTCATGATGAAACTCAGTTCTGTGTTTATGAAGAAATAACATAAAAACGTATACAAAATACCAAACATTACAAACTTGTGTATATATATAAGATATGTGTTTATGATTGAAATGTTGTTGAACTCTTGATTTCGTCCTTTAGATCAGTCCTGCCGATGAAGAACACACAGACATTAAACATTTAATTCAAGTATTTTAGAAATATTCTCCTCTCGGTACATCTAAGGCTTCTATAAGCGTTTCTATGGGAACCACTGATGCTGTAGTGCCATAAATCCTTGTTGCAGTGCAATTACATTATTGTTTGGTTTGTTTGTGTGTGTGATCGTGTTTGTGTGTGTGTAGTTATTCTGCTGCTGCTCCATCTGTGAGATTACTGAGAAATAGAGCAATATTTGCTATTAATATGATTAACTGTGCAGGTTTGGTCTTCTATGTGTGATTTCCCCTTATATCAGTGATTTAGCACACAGAGATATCTGACTAAAATAACTTTGATAACGTTACTAACCTGCATCTATTCATAGAATAATTCAGCAGATGCTCCGCCCTCTACTGTGACGTTTGCAGCGAGCGCAACCCTTTTGGCATTTATGCAAATTACATAACGCTTTAACCAACCGCGCTCCAGGCCGTCCCCGCACGAGCCAATCGCTGGCCTTGACTATTACTCGCCATATAAGGAGCGAGAACTCCAAAAAAGGAAACAGCGTACCTCTTTATATGGATGCAAGTAGTTCGGGCTTGTGCAGATCACTCCGCGTCTGCGCACAATAAGTGCTTTATGAACGCCCTCAGTGTGATGATTGACAGCTGTCAGTGTTCAGATGATGAGTTAAAGCAGCGGAAAATATCTACGTGGAAATGATCGATGATTCCACGCGTTTAAACAGGGGACTAGATGACGCGGCGGAGTAATCGCGGAGGTCTGGTTTTCCTTTTAGAGAACGCGTGGAGTTCCAGGTGAAGCGGGAGAGAGAGAGGGAGTGAAGCGGGGAGAGGGTGCTCAGGTTCAGCATCACTTTTCAAAGTTTCGCGCAGTTTGTATGAGCGACTCACTCTCACACTAACCGTCGCTCAAGCGCTCCGCTGCCGTTAAACGGATCGTTCTCTCCGGTTATATGATGTTATCCAGTCAGACCGGAGCGGCTCTGAGTGGAACCGGGGCAGCGGCGGGGAAGAGCTCGGGACACGGCGCGGTGGTGATCGGAGCTGGGGTTCGGACCGGGCTCGTCCGCTCCTCTCCGGTAGGGATGCTCGGGGGAACCGGAGCCCAGCGAGGCGGCGTACGACCGGGGATCGCTACCGGACTCGGGCCACTACAAGCCGCAGGGATGGTGGGAGGTTTGAGATTCGACCCGGATAAACAGGGTTTGTGCAGCGGCTCGGACGCGGACTCCGACTCGGGCGATGAGGACGAGCCCGTGGGGTCAGTCACGGACGGCCGGAGGGGATCCGGAGTCAAGCGGGAGAGAGCCGAGATGGAGGCCGTGATGGAGGCGCGGGAGGCCGGCTTGCCCTCGCCGGGGTTCGGGGTGCTCGCCGGTGGAGTGGCCGGAGCCAAACCGGGCAAGAAGACCCGAGGCAGAGTCAAGATAAAGATGGAGTTTATAGACAACAAACTGCGGAGGTACACCACCTTCAGCAAGAGGAAGACGGGCATCATGAAGAAGGTGGGAAACTTTATAAGAACATCATTAAAATTACATCCAAGGTTATTATTCAGAGAATGCTTGTTATTTTTCTATATAATAGGAGTATTCTGTTGTCAGCCAGACATGAGTGTGTTAAACTGGTCGAACCGTCAGTGGAAAGATCATGAAACTGTCAGGGCTGGAAACGGAAGGGTTGTGGGTTCGAGTCCTGCTAGTGTTCTTGAACTAACTTTATCTGGACAATAACTTTATTCTAGATCTGCTGTAAAGCCTAATCTCTGCT
>NC_140225.1:475000-477500 GCF_951802725.1 Rutilus rutilus
AAAACAAAAGTGTCACCATTAACAGCCTCGACCCAAACACACATTTATGATGTTCTCATGATGATGTTATGAAGCCGATATGACAGACGTGTTGCACTGAACTGTGTTTTCCTTTCTAAAGGGGTCATATAATGGTACATGCACTTTTACAAGTTGATTGTACTGAAGTGTGTGTTGGCAGTGCCTGTACACAACCATCATATAATGATAAAATCCATCCAGTGTTTTCCCGTCTCAAATCAAGCCGTTCGACCTAGTGACGTCACACGGTCAGACGCCCCTCCCACGATTGTTGATTGACAGCAGCGTTTCAACACAGACCCGCCAATCATAGCCCGCGCGATGCGTCACTGTTGATACGCTGGAGCAGTGTCTAGTGTCTATGAGCAGAATGGCGTCTAAGCGATTGTGGTGTTCTGTTCTCGGGTGTAATAAGGAACACAGTCATGTTGATGTTCCTAAATCTGAACCGCTGAAGACGCAGTGGCTGAGTGTGTTTTCGAAGGGAATATTCCTAGTTTGCGTCAGTGATTTGACTGTAATAAAGCTGACTCGCTCACTCGCTCTGAGTGTTTCACTGTTATCTTCTTGACGTTATCCTCTGAGGGCGTACGAGATCCACATGCTTCATTAAATTAACCAACTCTTTTTTTCCAGGAGCTTCCTCTGTTTCTCTGACTAATAAAATACCACTTTATTTCTGTGACTAATGTGCAATCTTGACACAAATTAATTAATTATGATCAATGTATCGCTTTTTATTGTAAACCTTTGTTAAAACACCTATGCTTCTCTCTCTCTCTCTCTCTCTCTCTCTCTCTCTCTCTCTCTCTCTCTCTCTCTCTCTCTCTCTCTCTCTCTCTCTCTCTCTCTCTCTCTCTCTCTCTCTCTCTCTGAAGGCGTACGAGCTCTCCACGCTCACGGGAACTCAAGTCCTGCTGTTGGTGGCGAGCGAGACGGGTCACGTCTACACGTTCGCCACACGTAAACTCCAGCCCATGATCACCAGCGAGACGGGAAAAGCTCTGATCCAAACCTGCCTGAACTCTCCCGACTCGCCGCCGCGGTCCGACCCGTCCACGGACCAGCGCATGAGCGCCACGGGCTTCGAGGAGACCGACCTCACCTACCAGGTGTCCGAGTCCGAGTGTCTGGGAGAAACCAAGGTCAGATCTTAAATAAAGATCGTAAACCCCGCCCCCTGAACACGATTTATAGATTATCAACATAATATGCTAATCAATGACTAGAAGATAAATACATAATACATAAACTACATAAATTCATCAACTAACCGTTCAGAAATGTCCTGTTGCTTCTACATGTTGTCTCTTCTTGAGTCTCTCCATCACTGACTCTGGTTTGAACATAAAAGGCTAAACGTTTTAGACATTTTCAGTGCATGTGTGTGTTTGTGTGTGAGGTAAAAGGACACAAGCAGTTGTAGCTCCGCCCCCTGTGCTGGGAGCAGCAGCTCATTTGCATTTAAAGGGACACACACAACATTTTTTGCATTTTTGCTCACCCTCAAAAAGTGACAACTTTAACATGCTATATAAAAATATCTGTGTGGTATTTAGAGCTAAAACTTCACACACACACTCTGGGGACATCAGAGACTTACTTTACATCTTGTAAAAAGCGCATTACACCACCGCTTTAAGAGTCTGGGAGAAACCAAGGTGAGATCAGCACTGAGATCTTAAAATAATGAGAGAAACTGCCAGATCCAATCAAACTCTTTTTGAGTTTGATCAAACTCCGCAACTTTATTTGGCTTCGTGAAATCTTTGACCTGTGGGAAAGTGCTGGATATTGGTGATTTTAGGACAAAACGTGAAATAATCATTTATTTTTGAACAGTGTAAATGGTTTTCAATTAGCGTTGGTCATTTATTTAATAATTCATGTTAATTTACTTATTTATTTAGTTATTTAAAGTCCCCCTGTGGTGTAAATCCAGCTTTTAATGTTGTTTATGTGTCTATGTGGTGTTTTTAATCTGCTTTAAGACAAAGCATGTGTAAGTTCATAAGTCGACACCATTGCTGAGTATTTCCTCCTTAAAACTGCAGTGAACCAAAGACAGTCTCAAAAACACGCTTTGAAATCGCTGGTGTTTCTGACGTCACAAACTACCTTGTAACCAATCAGATCAACGTGTGATCGTCAACCAGTGGATCTCTGAGCTGAGTGAGTGAGTGGAGGCGGGGCTCATTTGCATATTCATAGAACCAGGCATACTAAATGAGGCGAGGAAATACTAAATGAAGACATTCTTTTCAAGGAAAAACGTTTAAATATGTAATTTTGGTGATCAGAGATGAGTTTGAAGGGATAAAATGATGGACTACAGGGAGACTTTAAGATGCTCATATTTTATGAATCTATGAAACTCTTAAGTCGCTCCAAAATCCACACGCTGAAGAGTTATTGTCGCCATATTAAAGCGCTCGAGTGTTTCATTCCTCCCGTCTGTGCCGAGCGTTTGTTCTTCATC
>NC_140225.1:490000-507500 GCF_951802725.1 Rutilus rutilus
GCTCACCTCATCAAAAATACTGTCAAATTGTGAAATATTATTATAATGTAAATCATCTGTTTTCTATGTGAATATGCAGTAAAGTGTAATTAATTCCTGTGATCAACAGCATCATTACTCCAGTCTTCAGTGTCACATGATCCTTCACAAATCACTCTAATATGAGGATTTGATGCTCAACAAACATTTATGATTATTATCAATTAGCATATTTTTGTGGAAACTTTGCATTTTTTTTTTCAGGATTCTCTGATGAATGTTCAAAAGAGCAGCATTTCTTTGAAACAGAATCTTTTTTAACATTATTATAAATGTCCTTTTCTCTTGTGTGTGTGTGTGTGTGTGTGTGTGTGTCTGTGTCTGTGTCTGGTGTGTGTGTGTCTGTGTGTGTGTGTGTGTGTGTGTGTGTGTGTGTGTGTGTGTGTCCAGGCTCTCCGTTTGCTCCCGGGACTCAGCTTCAGCACTCGTCCGGCTCACACACACTCACACCGGCTCCTCAAGGATCTCAGGGATCGCAGACCGTGTTCCGGCTGCCCGCCGCCGTCTCGCTCACCGGTGTGTGTGTGTGTGTCAATCTGATACTCTGTCATACGCATTATACATTAGGCAACATTCAAAAGTTTAAAGACAGGAAATGCATCCGTTTGGACTGTTGGCTCCTCCCACTAGTGGGCGGAGTCATGTTTCAAATTACCACATTTGCTGCAATATTTTATAATCGAATCTGTTTTTGACATCAGCTGTAAGATCCCTGGATGAATCTGTCACATGACTAATGTTAACTGTATTATAATTATTAAAAAATTAATCAGCTTAGCATTAAATAGTTTTTTTTACAGATTTTTACTACAGAAACAGAGCCTGTTTCCATGTAAATATTTATTTATTTTCATTAAATATTAATTAATTAATTAATTAATTAATTAATGTTAATATATTCATATTTATTATAATTAATAAAAAACTCAATTCAGATTTGTCCGACAGATGCACAGAACCCGTTTCCATGTAAATATTTTAATAATTGTAATAATCATTTTTATTAAATATGAATGAATGAATAAATATGAATATATTCTTGTTTATTATAATTAATACACATTTTTATACGCAATTTTAAGTATCAGCTTAAAATTAAATTGGATTTTTTTTTTCACAGATTTGTTTCCCACAGAAACACACGTTTCTGGTTTTCCATGTAAATATTAATTTAACTATATTAAATATGAATTAATTAATAAATATGAATACATTCATATTTATTATAGTAGTAAAAAATGTCATGAGTTTAAAATTAAATTGAAATTAAAACAATGTGTTTCCATGGAAATATATAGAATGTTTTTTTTTATATATATTTTTTTATATATATATTAGTGCTGTCAATCGATTAAAAACTTTAACTAGATTAATCACAAATTTTTTCTGTGATTTAATCGCAATTAATCGCAATAAAAAAAGAAATGTTTTTGTACGTTTTTAATATATTTTATAATGTAATAATTTCACAGTTAATCAAATTAATGTAGAAACAACATAAAGACAGTATATTTTAAATACTTGTTTAATGGCATCTTTTTATGAATGAAGGCCAGTATTACTGATATTAATACAGCTACTGATTTTTTTTCTTTTTCACATTTATTAGGCTTCAAAAATATAACAGTTTTTAATTTAAGTGAACTTAAAACAATGCTAACATAAACCCATAATAAATGTCATATTTATTCGTGCCCTTCCTGTCTTAACAGTTAGGAAATATACAGAAATTTAATAAAGTTATCAAAGTTATGTGCAGTCTGCACTGCATAAACTATAAATTAAATAGTTAATCCTTATTAAAGCTACAAAAGTTATTTAGTCAACAGCAGTGAGTCATTTTCTCTGTTCCCTTTGTTCTTTAACTTTACTGACAGGAAGCTTTATTGGCTGCTGTCCCTTTAAGAGCAGACACACACACACACACACGCGGATCTCACCGTTTATATACTGTCTATGGATCTCACACGCGCCTCATTCTCTCGCAACTCTTTGTTCATTTTAGACTTTATATAAATCATTTAAGACTGCTCTTATGAGGATAATCGACAAAACGGACATTTTGGGATTGTTATTGTTATTGTTAGTTCAAGCGCGAAAGAGAACTGGATTCTGGCGCCCTGTCTATGTGTGTGTGTGTGTGTGTGTGTGTGTGTGTGTGTGTGTCACATAAGGACATTCACAGACAGCGCATTCTCTTGTGTCTTGCCGCGCTTGAAATGTTTAAAAGCATTTAAATGAATAAGAGCGTGATCATAAAATGTAAAGCTAGCCAATGGATGGCAGAAAAGACGGATGCTGCGTTAATTGCGTTAAATATTTTAACACGTTAAACCAGACAAAAATTAATCGCATGCGTTAACGCGTTAACGTTGACAGCACTAATATATATATATATATATATATATATATATATATATATATATTATATTTTTATTTTTTTTATTATTATTTTATTAAATATCAATGTTTTGACAATTATTTATATTTTTTATATATATTATAGCTAATACATAATTTTTTACAAATCTTTTTTTTTTTATTGGATAATTTTAGTAATTATTGTCTAATCGCGTGTTTATTAGAGTGATGTTAACCAGATTGACATGAGCGGATCAGATGAATGTCGTTCGTTTTGGTGTTTGATCTCTAGTTTGGTGAAACACACGTCCGGTTTGATCAGTATCTGGTTTGCTTGCAGAGCTGCAGGAAATAAGCAGCTCATATGACGTGTGTGTGTGTGTGTGTGTGTGTGTGTGTGTGTGTGTGTGTGTGTGTGTGTGTGTGTGTGTGTGTGTGTGTGTGTGTCAGGCGGGCCGATGCCGCAGCAGATCCAGGTCCAGTCGAGCAGCGCTGACAGCAGTCCAGAGATGAACACAGTGTCCACAGGTGAACCTTCATCATCATCTGTGTGTGTGTGACGGCGCCACCTGCTGCTCAGTGTGTGTGTGTGTGTGACACACTCTCTCTCTCTCTCTCTCTCTCTCAGCCACGGTCAGTCTCCCGGCAACCATCGTCACGACGTCGGTGCCCACCTCCATGGCGGGTCACATGATGTATCCCAGCTCACACACGGTGATGTACGCGTCGGGTCCCACGCTGGCAGACGGAGGTCTGGTGCTCAACGCCTTCTCACAGGGGCCGGTGTCGCACGCCCAGACGCAGGACACGGGTGAGTGAGTGTGTGTGTGTGTGTGAGTGAGACAGAGATTTTATCTGGCCCAGCTCCGTTCCACAGAACGGGCCTGTAGCGGCTCAGATCCGGACTGAAGACATGGACCACACACGGTCCAGCACTAGCCCAACACTAGCCCAACACTAGCCCAAGGCTCAGCCATTAATAAACCACATCAACTCGTCCATCTGTCACCCACAGCCGGCCCTGACCTGACACAGAATAGGTTTATTATTAGTACTGATTCTCAGCCTGAACCCGAAACACAGCCACACCTGAGCCTTATCTAGCCCAGTCCCAAAACACTATTGTTATCTTTTATACATTATATACTTCTTTATATTTTTTTACAGTACTTGCCATTATTTGTTTTGTTAAATGTTTTGGTAATATTGTATGTAAACACAATCATTGCAATAAACTGCATTCAATTGAATCAAAAATATCTCTCTCACACACACACACACACACACACACACACACACACACACACACACACTCACACAGTCTATAAGACAAGTGTACCAGACAGACAGTGTAATCACAATAATGTTTTTTATTGCAGAAAATGTCAAAAAGTGGTAGTACAGTAGTGTATAGTAGTGTATAGTACAGTATAGTACAGTAGTGTATAGTAGTGTATAGTACAGTATAGTACAGTAGTGTATAGTAGTGTATAGTATAGTACAGTAGTGTATAGTACAGTATAGTACAGTAGTGTATAGTACAGTAGTCCACATGTGTGTGTAGCATCTGATCTCTCTGGTGTACAGGACCTTTGTGAAGACACTTCTCACTGAAACGCACGTACCTGAAACTCAGCATCGACGAGCGTTTGATATCACTGTCGGAAAACTTGTCATAAAGCTTCTTGAGGTTTTCATTGCTGAAGAATCAGGGCAGAAGTGTGTGAGAGTGAGCAGAAGAGACCGGTGAACATGGGAGCGCGTCTCCTTCCTCTACTCGTGATCAGATCGAGTAAAACACATCTCAGTGCCTGGTGGAAACACACCTGAGAATGAAAGATGATGTTTGAGTTCAGCAATAAGCAGCAGATCAAACGCTTCACAGGTGGACTCCATGACCACACACACACACACACACACACGCACAGCTGCTCTCCATGACTCCACTCACTCACACACACACACACACACACACACACACACACACACACACAGCTGTTCTCCATGACTCCACTCACTCACTCACACACACACACACACACACAGCTGCTGCTCTTTAAGCTCAGATGAGCTGCATTACACTGCCCCCTACAGGTCTTTAATATCCAGCAGTTCACTTTTAAATCCCACAAACCCCTGCACTGGGCCAGAACTCCCACAAATCCCTGCGCTGGGCCAGAACTCCCCCCTGCACTGGGCCAGAACTCCCACAAACCCCTGCACTGGGCCAGAACTCCCACAAACCCCTGCACTGGGCCAGAACAGGTTTTAGTTTGATACATATAATAAAATGATGAACTTCATGGTGAACAAAATAAATAAAAGACCTCACGATAATGGTGAAATGATCACAGAGATTAATTATAATCCGTTCAAAATGTTAAAGTGTAGGATTGTTTAAAATTAATCTTTGAAGACAAGTATAACCGAATGAAAAGAACTGTCATTTCTCTGATGATTTTACCATAATCATGTGGTGTAAAATACTCCACTAACACTATAACATGATCATAAAAGTATTCAGTTAGTGTGTGTGTGTGTGTGTGTGTGTGTGTGTGTGTGTGTGTGTGTGTCGTCACCTTTATTTATATAACGCTTTTTACAGTACAGTGTTTCACAGCAGCTTTACAGAGATAACAGGAGAATAATGCAACAGAGTTTGTTTCCAGAAGAATATAGCGTCAGTCCAACTTACTGAGATATAAAAACAAGTTTTTGTGTATGTGTGTGTGTGTGTGTGTGTGTGTGTGTGTGTGTGTGTGTGTGTTCAGGTGGTGTTCCTCAGGTGTTCCTCACGGCTCCTCCTGGAACGGTCCAGATCCCCGTCTCAGCGGTGCAGCTTCATCCAGTACGGCAAGATCAACACTTCACAAGTGAAACTCTCAATATTCTCTCGTTACCCAGCATGCATCTCACTGCACTAATGCACCGTGGCCTGCAGAGGGCGCTGTGATGATGCATGAGCACTTCAGTCCTGCACACACACTGATGCTGCGTCTCAGTTCACCTACTCTTTAGTCACTGTAAACTGGCCTGTCAATCATCTTTCACAGTTAAAATCCTCCACATTTGATTTAATTCCACTTCCTGCTGTACCGGAGAGAAGTGTTGATCTGCAGTCGCGGGTCTTTCATGCGGAGACTCTCCTCAGATTAATGCAATAATGATGATGCGTTAAAAGTTAACAGTCAAACGGATCTTTATAAAAGTCCACATTGTTATTGCAGATGAAATATAAAACGGAAAACATTAAATTAATATTTTTCTATCAGGATGAACTTTGATTAGTCACTCAAACCTTCATCTAAACCTCAGCGTCGTCGTGCACATCTGCCATGTTTTGTAGTTTTTTAACACTTTTTGCAGTGAATTGTGGGTAATATCAGCTGTAATAGTGAGCACGGATCCACACTTCAAAAATCCACCGGGAAAAGTGGATCATCCGGGACTTCTGGCACACACTCTTCAACACACTTAATCTCACACACTGTTCAGGATGGAGAGTGTGAACACTGAGACGCACGGCGTGTCTCACACACTCACACCCTAACACACTCACACACAGAATAATAGGTTTGCTTTTGCTTCGAGATTTCACTTTCTCTCGTGTTTTGAAGTGATACGAATAAATGACCAACAGTTATTCTTCATCTGCACATGGAAATCTGATTTATGAATTGGCAAAATGAACCGTTAGATGTTCCAAACTGTAGACGCTGACTTCATGCTGATCTTCTTTTAACCAAATTCAAATTCTGGAGTAGAATCCCAGAATGCATTGCAATTAAGAATGGGTTTCTGTGGAAATATTTATTTATAATTTATTTATATTTATTAAATATTAATGTATTCATAAATGTTAATATATTCATATATATATATATATATATATATATATATATTTAGTTGCAATCAAAATTATTCAACCCCCCATTGCAAATCAGGTTTATTGGCTAAATGTACAGGCTTTCAGCGGTTTGCAGTGAACAAATCAAACTAAAGTAAGTGAAATAGTTCAACAAAACAAATGTTTCAAGTGGTTTCCCCAAATTCAACTGAATATGCAACTTTTAATGACTTCTGCAGTCTCAGAATTATTCACCCCCTTCATGGCATCTCTAACACTGAGTAGAACAGCGTTTGCTGCAGACGAGGTGTATAACAGACTTCAGCTTCTGTGTCTGAGGGATCTGAGCCCGTTCCTCATGAGCAACGCCTCCAGTTCAGGGATATTCCTGGCCTTCTTCAAATCCCCCCAGAGATGTTCTATAGGGTTCAGGTCAGGAGACTGTGATGCCACTGCATCTCCCAGGACTTCTTCTGCAACCAAGGCTTGCTGGACTCTGAGGAATGCTTGGGATCATTGTCCTGTTAAAGGTCCGAGCTCCTGAATCCTCCCAGGATATCCTGATACTTCAGTGACTCCATCTCTCCCTCCACACGCTGCAGGTTTCCAGAGCCGGAGGATATACATCAGCCGAGAGCACCTCGAGAGGTTTCCAGAGCCGGAGGATATACATCAGCCGAGAGCACCTCGAGAGGTTTCCAGAGCCGGAGGATCGACATCAGCCGAGAGCACCTCGAGAGGTTTCCAGAGCCGGAGGATATACATCAGCCGAGAGCACCTCGAGAGGTTTCCAGAGCCGGAGGATATACATCAGCCGAGAGCACCTCGAGAGGTTTCCAGAGCCGGAGGATGTACGTCAGCCGAGAGCACCTCGAGAGGTTTCCAGAGCCGGAGGATATACGTCAGCCGAGAGCACCTCGAGAGGTTTCCAGAGCCGGAGGATGTACATCAGCCGAGAGCACCTCGAGAGGTTTCCAGAGCCAGAGGATATACATCAGCCGAGAGCACCTCGAGAGGTTTCCAGAGCCGGAGGATCGACATCAGCCGAGAGCACCTCGAGAGGTTTCCAGAGCCAGAGGATATACATCAGCCGAGAGCACCTCGAGAGGTTTCCAGAGCCGGAGGATCGACATCAGCCGAGAGCACCTCGAGAGGTTTCCAGAGCCGGAGGATATACATCAGCCGAGAGCACCTCGAGAGGTTTCCAGAGCCGGAGGATGTACGTCAGCCGAGAGCACCTCGAGAGGTTTCCAGAGCCGGAGGATGTACATCAGCCGAGAGCACCTCGAGAGGTTTCCAGAGCCGGAGGATATACGTCAGCCGAGAGCACCTCGAGAGGTTTCCAGAGCCGGAGGATCGACGTCAGCCGAGAGCACCTCGAGAGGTTTCCAGAGCCGGAGGATATACGTCAGCCGAGAGCACCTCGAGAGGTTTCCAGAGCCGGAGGATGTACATCAGCCGAGAGCACCTCGAGAGGTTTCCAGAGCCGGAGGAAATACGTCAGCCGAGAGCACCTCGAGAGGTTTCCAGAGCCGGAGGATGTACATCAGCCGAGAGCACCTCGAGAGGTTTCCAGAGCCGGAGGAAATACGTCAGCCGAGAGCACCTCGAGAGGTTTCCAGAGCCGGAGGATCTACATCAGCAGAGAGCACCTCGAGAGGTTTCCAGAGCCGGAGGAAATACGTCAGCCGAGAGCACCTCGAGAGGTTTCCAGAGCCGGAGGATGTACATCAGCCGAGAGCACCTCGAGAGGTTTCCAGAGCCGGAGGATGTACGTCAGCCGAGAGCACCTCGAGAGGTTTCCAGAGCCGGAGGATATACATCAGCCGAGAGCACCTCGAGAGGTTTCCAGAGCCGGAGGATGTACATCAGCCGAGAGCACCTCGAGAGGTTTCCAGAGCCGGAGGAAATACGTCAGCCGAGAGCACCTCGAGAGGTTTCCAGAGCCGGAGGATCTACATCAGCAGAGAGCACCTCGAGAGGTTTCCAGAGCCGGAGGATGTACATCAGCCGAGAGCACCTCGAGAGGTTTCCAGAGCCGGAGGATATACATCAGCCGAGAGCACCTCGAGAGGTTTCCAGAGCCGGAGGATATACATCAGCCGAGAGCACCTCGAGAGGTTTCCAGAGCCGGAGGATGTACATCAGCCGAGAGCACCTCGAGAGGTTTCCAGAGCCGGAGGATATACATCCGAGAGCACCTCGAGAGGTTTCCAGAGCCGGAGGATATACATCAGCCGAGAGCACCTCGAGAGGTTTCCAGAGCCGGAGGATATACATCAGCCGAGAGCACCTCGAGAGGTTTCCAGAGCCGGAGGATATACATCAGCCGAGAGCACCTCGAGAGGTTTCCAGAGCCGGAGGATGTACATCAGCCGAGAGCACCTCGAGAGGTTTCCAGAGCCGGAGGATGTACGTCAGCCGAGAGCACCTCGAGAGGTTTCCAGAGCCGGAGGATGTACATCAGCCGAGAGCACCTCGAGAGGTTTCCAGAGCCGGAGGATATACGTCAGCAGAGAGCACCTCGAGAGGTTTCCAGAGCCGGAGGATGTACGTCAGCCGAGAGCACCTCGAGAGGTTTCCAGAGCCGGAGGATGTACGTCAGCCGAGAGCACCTCGAGAGGTTTCCAGAGCCGGAGGATGTACGTCAGCCGAGAGCACCTCGAGAGGTTTCCAGAGCCGGAGGATATACATCAGCAGAGAGCACCTCGAGAGGTTTCCAGAGCCGGAGGATATACATCAGCCGAGAGCACCTCGAGAGGTTTCCAGAGCCGGAGGATGTACATCAGCCGAGAGCACCTCGAGAGGTTTCCAGAGCCGGAGGATATACATCCGAGAGCACCTCGAGAGGTTTCCAGAGCCGGAGGATATACATCAGCCGAGAGCACCTCGAGAGGTTTCCAGAGCCGGAGGATATACATCAGCCGAGAGCACCTCGAGAGGTTTCCAGAGCCGGAGGATGTACATCAGCCGAGAGCACCTCGAGAGGTTTCCAGAGCCGGAGGATGTACGTCAGCCGAGAGCACCTCGAGAGGTTTCCAGAGCCGGAGGATGTACATCAGCCGAGAGCACCTCGAGAGGTTTCCAGAGCCGGAGGATGTACATCAGCCGAGAGCACCTCGAGAGGTTTCCAGAGCCGGAGGATGTACATCAGCCGAGAGCACCTCGAGAGGTTTCCAGAGCCGGAGGATGTACGTCAGCCGAGAGCACCTCGAGAGGTTTCCAGAGCCGGAGGATATACGTCAGCCGAGAGCACCTCGAGAGGTTTCCAGAGCCGGAGGATGTACGTCAGCCGAGAGCACCTCGAGAGGTTTCCAGAGCCGGAGGATATACGTCAGCCGAGAGCACCTCGAGAGGTTTCCAGAGCCGGAGGATGTACATCAGCCGAGAGCACCTCGAGAGGTTTCCAGAGCCAGAGGATATACATCAGCCGAGAGCACCTCGAGAGGTTTCCAGAGCCGGAGGATGTACATCAGCCGAGAGCACCTCGAGAGGTTTCCAGAGCCGGAGGAAATACGTCAGCCGAGAGCACCTCGAGAGGTTTCCAGAGCCGGAGGATATACATCAGCCGAGAGCACCTCGAGAGGTTTCCAGAGCCGGAGGATGTACGTCAGCCGAGAGCACCTCGAGAGGTTTCCAGAGCCGGAGGATGTACATCAGCCGAGAGCACCTCGAGAGGTTTCCAGAGCCGGAGGATATACGTCAGCCGAGAGCACCTCGAGAGGTTTCCAGAGCCGGAGGATCGACATCAGCCGAGAGCACCTCGAGAGGTTTCCAGAGCCGGAGGATATACGTCAGCCGAGAGCACCTCGAGAGGTTTCCAGAGCCGGAGGATGTACATCAGCCGAGAGCACCTCGAGAGGTTTCCAGAGCCGGAGGAAATACGTCAGCCGAGAGCACCTCGAGAGGTTTCCAGAGCCGGAGGATGTACATCAGCCGAGAGCACCTCGAGAGGTTTCCAGAGCCGGAGGAAATACGTCAGCCGAGAGCACCTCGAGAGGTTTCCAGAGCCGGAGGATCTACATCAGCAGAGAGCACCTCGAGAGGTTTCCAGAGCCGGAGGAAATACGTCAGCCGAGAGCACCTCGAGAGGTTTCCAGAGCCGGAGGATGTACATCAGCCGAGAGCACCTCGAGAGGTTTCCAGAGCCGGAGGATGTACGTCAGCCGAGAGCACCTCGAGAGGTTTCCAGAGCCGGAGGATCGACATCAGCCGAGAGCACCTCGAGAGGTTTCCAGAGCCGGAGGATGTACATCAGCCGAGAGCACCTCGAGAGGTTTCCAGAGCCGGAGGATGTACGTCAGCCGAGAGCACCTCGAGAGGTTTCCAGAGCCGGAGGATGTACATCAGCCGAGAGCACCTCGAGAGGTTTCCAGAGCCGGAGGATATACATCAGCAGAGAGCACCTCGAGAGGTTTCCAGAGCCGGAGGATGTACGTCAGCCGAGAGCACCTCGAGAGGTTTCCAGAGCCGGAGGATGTACGTCAGCCGAGAGCACCTCGAGAGGTTTCCAGAGCCGGAGGATATACATCCGAGAGCACCTCGAGAGGTTTCCAGAGCCGGAGGATGTACGTCAGCCGAGAGCACCTCGAGAGGTTTCCAGAGCCGGAGGATGTACATCAGCCGAGAGCACCTCGAGCTCCTCATGCTGAACTGTAGACAGAGTTCTCCACAGCATACGCCTCATTCCTCCTCCAGACACACGCTGATCCACAGGGACGGACAGCTCCAGTTCTGTTCCATCGCTCCACAGAACAGAATCCTAAAACTTCTGTGGCTTATTTACATGATTTTGAGCACTTCTTGTGCTGTTGGGTCAGTAGTGGTGTAGTGCTGGAGCTCTGGCACGCGTACGAGCTGAACCTCAGAGCCACCAGATCTTCCTGCGGGTCTTCTGTCACTCCAGGGTTATAAGAGCTGCTGATCGCTTCCTCCTTCTGCTAGTCCAGGGAGAGTAACCACTGTTCCTTTAACTCTGAACCTGCGAACTCTGCTTCCAGCTGTGTCTCTGGGAACATTTAGTGCCTTCGCTATCTTTCTGTTCCCGTTCCTCGTTTATGAAGGGCGATGAAATCTTCTCCTAACTCATATTTCTAACACACAGTCAAACGCTCCTCAAACCTCTCCAGTTCAGATGTGTCATGTGTTCTAGCTCTAGCTCACCTGGTGCAGCTAATGAAGCCCTTGATTAGCGAGACGACCCCTGTTCTGCAGATCTAGGCTGTTCTGAGGGATTATATCGGGGGGGGGGGGGGATAATTCTGAAACTGCAGAAGTCATTAAAAGTTGCATTTTCAGTTAAAGATCACATGATCAGATGTGTATCACGAGTGGATTGTCAGTGTTGGACTAAAGGATCGGGAGAACTGCGACTGTAAGTGTTTGAAATCACTCCGTTTTGAGGTTCCAGTCGACGTCAGTCACACATGAGCTGTGTGTGTGTGTGTGTGTGTGTGCAGATGACAGATTGTGATGGTCCTGGAGTGTGATGTTGTTGTGCATGTTTGATGAACTGACCCAAGTGTGTGTGTGTGTGTGTGTCTCTCCTCAGATGGTGATTGGTCAGTCCAGCGGCACCAATAGCCTCTCGGAGCTTCAGCTCGTCAATCTGGACGCCAAGAGCACCTGACTTTACAAGCAGAGCCTGAAGACACTATTTATTAACGCCTTTCGGAGATAGATTTATACAGTATGTCACTGGTGTGTGTGTGTGTGTGATTCTACAGGACGATATCAGTCCCTCCGCAGCACAATGAATGAGATGAAGCCAGGTGTGCGTGTGTGTGTGTGTGTGTGAGAGAGAGAGAGAGTGTGTTAGTGTTAGTCTAAGTTTACATGTTTTTCTATCCCGGTGGGGTCTTAAACCTGAATGCAAACACACTCATGGGGACTCGTGTCACTGTGGACGGGTTAGTGTGTGTGTGTGTGTGTGTGTGTGATGGGGAGGTTTAGGGGTCGTGTGTGTGTGATGTGGAGGTTTAGGGGTCGGGTTAGTGTGTGTGTGTGTGTGTGTGTGTGTGTGTGTGTGTGTGTGTGTGTGTGTGTGTGTGTATTGTTGTCGCTTCTTTTGTTTCTGTGTAACATCACTCTCAGGGTCCCCGTGTTTTGATGTCTGGTTTCCCTCAGATAAAGCGAGTCGTTCTGCTGAATAACTCCAGTTAGTTTTCTCTGACAGCCGTATCTCCAGTTTCTCACACACTCCTCCACTGGACTGTGTGACCTTCATACACACCTCTAATGTAAACCACACACTAGAACGGCACATCTCTGTTTATCACATGACTGCTCATATGATCACAAAGAGTCTTCAGTTCATCTCATGAAATATCATTATATGGCTGAGCACAAGATCATCTCATGTCTTCATATGTGAACACACACACACACACACATTTAGAACAGTAGAATAACTTGCTGAAGCAAATGGCTATATTTTCATTGATCATTGATCAATTTATATTCTAATTAATAAAAAATTTCGAGTGTGTGTGAGAGAGAGAGTGTGTGTGTGAGAGAGAGAGAGTGTGTGTGAGAGAGAGTGTGTGTGTGTGTCAAGTCACCTTCATTTAGCGCTTTTAACAATATAGATTGTTTTAAAGCAGCTTTACAGAGATAATAGGAAATTAAAGTAACAGATTGTTTTGACTTTACAGCAGATACACTAGTGTGTGTGTGTGTGTGTGTGTGTGTGTGTGTGTGTGTGTGATTCACTGTTGTGATCAGCGCAACTCTTCACGTCTGACAAACACTGGCTTCTGCGAGTGTGTGTGTGTGTGTGTGTGTGTGTGAGGGATGCTGGTGAAAACTCATTTGGCCTTTGTGAAAACATGACGAGACATTTGGAATTGTACATAGCCTGTTTTCTAATATCTGAGATGTGTGTTGCCCGTGTGTGCGATGGCATGCAGTTGTTTTTTATAGATATTTTGTATACATTGTAACGGTTTGCTTATGAAAGCAGATATTTGACTCACCATGTAAATTAATGTAATATAAATATATTATATTGATTTATACAGTGTTAAGATGAGAAATACTTTTTCAAACTCTTTTTCTCTCTTTTGTAACATGATTGTGCCAAACTGCCTCTAGAAATACAATTAAAAGAGAGAGAAAGAGGTTTGAGTTTTTTTCCCTCCATCCCTTCTTTCTTTTTTCTTCCTTCTTTCTTTTTCTCATCCTGAAGCCTGAACTGTGTGACGTCACTGCCTGTCAATCAAACGCTCGGATCGCTGTTATATAGAGTATATTGTCAATCACTTTCTCATTATACTCAACAAACGCTCTTGTAGAGTTGATTTTTCACTCACACTAGTATCTGTGTCCGGTCACGTGTCTTTTGAAGTCCTGCTGTTTACTTCAGATTCGTGAGCCTTTATATTGCACGTAAATGCAACTCTTGAGTGTTTTAATCATCTCGTTCATCAGTTTCTCGATTCAGATCTTCAGGTCACGAGATATCAGGAACGTCATTATTTTCGGACAGCTGAATGATGTGTCCTTTTGTTTTTCGAGTCTTTTTTCTCTCTTTTTTTATTATTTTTTCTCATTTTACCTGAATGGCACGTCATGCTGACGTCATAGAGCTGATCACTGCGCGAGTGTGTTTGAAATGTTTTTTGAAGTTAGTTTTAGAGAGATTGTGTGAGAATAACACTGATTATTTTGTTGTAAAACTTGGATTATTGTGTGATTTAAGGTTTTTTTTCTGACACAGCAAATGTACAGACCTTTTTGTAATAAAAAAATGGATCTTGTCACGCCTTTTCCCCTTTTTATGATGAAGTTCTCTGAATTTAAATTTTACTGTGGTAAACAAAAATATCACGGCACTCAAACTAGGACATGGAATGCTTCTTTCATTCTAATATTATATGTAGTTTTGCTTATAATTGAATCCAAAAGCATTTGTTTGTATTATTGCAGAACATAAACGTATATCTTTTGAATGCGGGACTTTAATTCTGTGACGTGTGTGTTGCGTCACTTCCGGTGCTGTGACTGACTGGCCGCTGAGAGCAGAAACTAGTGCAGTTTCCAGTGGTTTAGTCAGTAGTTATTGACTGATCATATTCATCTTCATCATGGCCAAAAGTGACAGCTCGTCATATTTCAGGAGGTCCAGCCTGTTCTGGATCGTGATCGTCGCGGTTTCTTTGGGGTTTTACACGGTAAGTTGAAACTTTAATGAATTATTAATTCATTCATTCATCATCATGAAAGACTTTTATTCTGTAATACTTTTAAAATTGAATACCGGTAATATACTTTACTTTAAATGTAATATAACCCTCAATTTTTGTAAAAATAAGTAAAATAAACGTGTATATACATTCATATATAGTTTATATTTGTAGATATTGTTTTGTATTAATAAATAAATTCAGTCAGTCTTTAGGTTTTCAGAAACCCGTAGTAGTGTGTGTTATGACTGAGAAAAGAGTGAAATGAGAAGTTTGATTGAGATGATGAGAATATGCAAACTCATGATGATGATGATGAGTAAATAAACACGATCTGGTTATTAGAGTGAACTTTACCTCAGTGGTTTACATGGTCTGACTAAAGTCCTGCGCTCTTATCATAACCTTTGTTTTTCTATCCCGGTGGGGACTTCAACCTGAAGAGACCTAAATAGAGGTCATGGGTAAACAAGCTTATAAATCATACAGAATGAGTTTTTTTGGAAATGTAAAAATGCAGAAAGTTTTCTGTGATGGGCAGGTTTAGGGGTAGGGTTAGTGTGTGTGTGTGTGATGGGTAGGTTTAGGGGTAGGGTTAGTGTAAGGAGATAGAATATACAGTTTGTACTGTATAAAAACCATTAAGTCTATGGAGAGTCCCCACAAAGATAGTGAACCAGACAGAGTGTGTGTGTGTGTGTGTGTGTGTGTGAGATGGGTAAGTTTAGGGGTCGGGTTAGTGTGTGTGTGTGTGTGTGTGTGTGTGTGTGTGTGTGTGTGTGTGGGTGTAACTGCTGTGATCTGTGTAACTGAAACTGTAAACTCTCTTCAGTAAAACTTTTCTTCAGTTGATTATAATTCTGACACACACACACACACACACACACACTAACCCTACCCATCACTTCATGCATTTTTACATTTTCAAAAAAGAAGAAAAAAAAAGGTTTATTAATCAATTCTCCTCGTGAAGACCAGCAAAAAGTCCCCACAAAGTAGGGAATCTCAAGTTTTACCATTCTTTTGGTCCTCAAAAGTATAGCAACACACACACACACACACACACACTCAGCAGTTGTGTTGTGTGTTTCAGTGGACGGTGTTCTGGCCTCAGGGCGTCCCGTACAGCAGTCTCGGTCCACACACACACACACACACACACACACACACACACACACACACACACACACTCAGCAGTTGTGTTGTGTGTTTCAGTGGACGGTGTTCTGGCCTCAGGGCGTCCCGTACAGCAGTCTCGGTCCACACACACACACACACACACACACACACACACACACACTCAGCAGTTGTGTTGTGTGTTTCAGTGGACGGTGTTCTGGCCTCAGGGCGTCCCGTACAGCAGTCTCGGTCCACACACACACACACACACACACACACACACACTCAGCAGTTGTGTTGTGTGTTTCAGTGGACGGTGTTCTGGCCTCAGGGCGTCCCGTACAGCAGTCTCGGTCCACACACACACACACACACACACACACACTCAGCAGTTGTGTTGTGTGTTTCAGTGGACGGTGTTCTGGCCTCAGGGTGTCCCGTACAGCAGTCTCGGTCCTCTCGGCGCTCTCGCCAAGCGTCTAGTGGACGATCATTACCCTGTCCTGTATTACGGGTGAGTGGATCCCAGCGCTCACGTCACGTCATCATTAAGCATAAGTTCACATTATAGACAGATTGTGTAATTCTCTTTGAAAAATCTGGCCTTTTGGTGCAAAATGTGTTTAACCCTCTGTTGCTCTTCAGCCTTCAGCAGAGGTTGGGTTAAGAGAAGTTTTTACTTCATCGGAAACGGTACGAAACTTGGTAAAGGTTTGAAGTGAATTGATTGGAACAGGTTTAATGATCGTGAATAAACCGCCACACTTGAGCTCCTCGCGGTCAGAAGTAGATGAGAGAGTTCCCTCTAGTGGTTAGGGTTAGGTACTGCAGCCGGACTACATCTCACTGAACGCTCAGTTACGGAGATATCAAGCTCACATTTTTAACACAACTTGATTAGATTTATGGCTTTGGTTTTCTTGCAGTTTTAGAGTAAAACGTGTTTTTGGAAAATTTATATTTCATATTTTCAATTTTAAATAGTATTTTTGTCCATTTTTCATAACAATAAATGTAAAATTCTGTACTTTTCTTAAGTTCACTTTTTAAAGGGGTCATATAATGCCATTTTTGTACAAGCTAATATGATTCTTTAGGGTCTAAATTAAAAGTTTGTAATATACTTTAATTAAAAATTCTCATTAGTATTGTAAGAAAACACTAATTTTACCTGGTCAAAAACAGCTCTGTTTTCAGCACGCCGTTTCAGTGCATGTGTCTTTAAATGATAATGAGCTTTGCTCACCCCGCCCCTCTGTTCTGTGCGTACACCGTTTGTAACACAATAACCACGCGTTGTTCATTATAAACGTGGGATTATGAATTATATTGAGAACGTCGTACATAGAAAACATGCCGTAATGTACCCTGAGTGTAAACCTTAGACGCATTGTGAAGCCTGCAGCAAGGTTTGCAAATTTCGCAAAGATTAATATAAATACTAATATAAAGGTTAATAAAACATTACACTCACATCTTCTGGAGGTTCAGCAGGAACACGTTGGTACCGATCCGTTTTTTCTCGTTTGTAAAGCTGTCTGGTGTGAAAAGATTCGCGTAAACATGAAAGCACAGACGATCGTGGGGAATCCCCGTGAGGGAATCCCCGCGTCAATCCTTTGGGCATATCGCTTCAAAAACAAAACTCAGCCACTGCATCTATAACGGCTCAGATTTAGGAACATCCAAATGACTGCTGTGTTCCTTATTACATCTAAGAACAGAACACCACAATCGCTTAGACGCCATTCTACTCCAGCATATCAACAATGGCGGACGACGGCTGTCACAGCTTGCTCAGGGCGGGTCTTCTGTTGAAACACGGCTGTCAATCACAATCGCGGGAGGGGCGTACAATCTTATGACGTCACAATATCGAACGGCTTGATTTCATAGATGGTCAAACATATAAGGAGATTAAAACAAAACCACTGGATGGATTTTAATCATG
>NC_140225.1:512500-520000 GCF_951802725.1 Rutilus rutilus
TGGCATTTAAACGATGCCCAATTGGCACTAAGGGGCCTAAAGTGTGCCAAGAAAACATCCCCCACACCATTACACCACCACCACCAGCCTGCACAGTGGTAACAAGGCATGATGGATCCATGTTCTCATTCTGTTTACGCCAAATTCTGACTCTACCATCTGAATGTCTCAACAGAAATCGAGACTCATCAGACCAGGCAACATTTTTCCAGTCTTCAACTGTCCAATTTTGGTGAGCTGGTGCAAATTGTAGCCTCTTTTTCCTATTTGTAGTGGAGATGAGTGGTACCCGGTGGGGTCTTCTGCTGTTGTAGCCCATCCGCCTCAAGGTTATGCGTGTTGTGGCTTCACAAATGCTTTGCTGCATACCTCGGTTGTAACGAGTGGTTATTTCAGTCAAAGTTGCTCTTCTATCAGCTTGAATCAGTCGGCCCATTCTCCTCTGACCTCTAGCATCAACAAGGCATTTTCGCCCACAGGACTGCCGCATACTGGATGTTTTTCCCTTTTCACACCATTCTTTGTAAACCCTAGAAATGGTTGTGCGTGAAAATCCCAGTAACTGAGCAGATTGTGAAATACTCAGAGCGGCCCGTCTGGCACCAACAACCATGCCACGCTCAAAATTGCTTAAATCACCTTTCTTTCCCATTCTGACATTCAGTTTGGAGTTCAGGAGATTGTCTTGACCAGAACCACACCCCTAAATGCATTGAAGCAACTGCCATGTGATTGGTTGATTAGATAATTGCATTAATGAGAAATTGAACAGGTGTTCCTAATAATCCTTTAGGTGAGTGTATATATATATATATAAAATATATGTTTTTTCATGAAAAATGCTGAAATATGAAGTGAGTTTTTGCTTAAAACAAGAACAATTATCTGCCAATGGGGTCGGAATGTTTTTTAAATTTTATTATTTGTTATTTTATTTCATATTTTTTGTGTTTTTTTATTTCAAATGCTTTATTTTTGTTAAATTAACTCAATTACATTTTTGTTCAAGTATTTTATGTTTTACCTGCATGTCATGTGACCAATAACAGTCATCAGAGAAACATGAACATGTGAAGTGAGAAATTACTGAAATATGAACTGTAATTCTCGGGGCTGACGCGAGCGTTTGGGAGTCACAGCTACACACTCCAGAAATGAAGGGAATGTAAAAGTGTTCTGCCGGAGTAGAGTTTGTTAGAGAGTGTAAATGAAATGACCTCTGACCTGTGCTTTGAAGAGCTCAGCTTTATCACTGTAGCGTCTGTGGCAAACATCCAGCAACCTGAGAGAGAGAGAGAGAGAGAGAGATGAGTGAGTGAGTGAGTGAGTGAGAGAGTGTGTGTGTGTGTGTGTGCTCACCGCACGTCCTCTCGGGTCAGCAGGTCCAGTAGTTTGGTCATGTCTCCTGGCCAGTCCGTCAGCTGAACCGTGAAGCGAAAGACTCTGTCGTCCAGAACCAGCGCTCGCTCCACACACTGCAGAACCAGGTCCAGCTCCATGTTTGCACTGCTCACTACCACTGCCACCCTACACACACACACACACACACACACACACACACACAACTCCACAGTTAAACTACTTCCCCTTAAAGCTTTATCAGGGGTTTTGCATGTAAATCCTCAGTGTTTCTGTCTAGTTCCCTTATCGAGTCGGTCCCTCAACATGACGTATGGGGAAATCCATTTTCCTCTAAATGCTGAAGCCTGATTTGAATAACTCTTTTGCTTGCAAATAGCCAATGGCGCCCGTGCCCTCATCTGATTGGCTGACAGCCTCCAATATAGGTGGCATCGGGACCGGTGTGCATTTTTCAGTAAACAAGACGATCTTCAGTCATTTTGTCTCTCCAGTAAATGCATGAGACATTGTTGCTTGTTGTTAAAGTGCTACCATTTAATGTATCAATAGTAATTCACATAAACAGTGTATTCTAGTAATATATGGGCATAAACGGATGATATAATGTGTCGATCAAGTGCAGCTCGTGTTTGTTTTCTGAGGGAGATTCTGTTGATAGATCTCTTAAATGAGTTCAGTCCACCAGCTGAACGAGATCCTCTGCTAACTGGCTTTGGCTTTTCACAGTGAGTGTCCCGGTTAAGATGCTAATGATGCTAAAGATGCTAATGAAGTGAGTGAGGGGCTTTAAGCACCGTTTGCCTTTGAGTTCTGGCAGTTGTCCTGCTAAGATGGCGGCCAGACCCAAGGCTCCCTCAGCGTCGACGGTCGCGCGCTCGAACTCCTGGAACCTCAGCATCGCCACCAGCGCGTCCGACTCCCTTCGACAGAGAAGACGTGCATCGGATTAGCTGCTTTATATTTTAAATGCACTGCAAAAATGCTTTTCTTACTTAGTATTTTTGTCTACTTTCCAGTCGAAACGTCTAAAAAATCTTAAATCAAGAAGCATTTACTAGATGAGTAAAATGCCATAAGATATTATTAACAAGATATTAAGTCTTGTTTTCTGTGGAAATAAATAAAAATACGTTTTAGTGAGTTTTTGCTTTTAAAAAAAGCCACATTATCTTCCAATGGGGTGAGAAAAATTATCTTAATTCAAACAGAAACAGGGTTTTTTTTTTCTTACCCCATTTGCAGATCATTTCCCCAGAAAACAAGACATAATAAATTGCGGAAATTTTCCCATCAAGTTTGTTATTATAAATCATAACTTCTGCGTGTGAGGTGGCGTACGCTCGCTCAGATGAAGAGCTTCAGCATACCTGACAGAAATGACTTTATCCACCAGTTTCTTGGCCAGCTGAAAGGTGTGTGTTCCCAGAGAGTGATCCAGCAGATCTGTGTGAGCAGCAAACGATCAGAACAGAACCAGAACACAGCAGAAGCGTTGCGTGAGAGAGACTGTACCTCTGTAGAGTTTCTTGTTGGGGTTGCAGTGGAGATCTTTGATGGGGGAATTGGTTTTGAGCGACTGCAGAAGAAGTGGAAACTCCTCTGGTTCAACACCCTGTTAGAAACACAAGATCCACGAGACACGTCATGCTGCAAACTCACCATTACATTCAAAATTTGACAACTCTTTGTTTTTTTTTTAAGGAATATTGCAGTGCTCTTGCAAAGAAAATAAGTTCCTCTTGCAGCTTCTCTTCTCACTGCAAAACATGCTTTTCTTACTCAGTATTTTTGTCTTGTTTCCAGTCCAAATATCAAAAAATTCTTAAATCAAGATGCATTTACTAGATGCGTATGCTTCTTGATTGAAGAAATTTGAGATATTAGAACTAGAAACAAGACAAAAATACTAAGTAAGAAAAGCATTTTTATGAGTTAATTTCAGCTTTATCTCAGTGCATGTGAAACTGGAGCTGAAGGCAGTTTTCATCAGATGAGACTCACTATGACAGCGATGCGAGGGTTCAGGTGTTTGATGGCGAGTGCGGCTCCGGCCAGGAGGGCACAGCTTCCACCGGTGGGCACGATCACGGCGTCCAGCGCGGGAATCTGCTCGTAGATCTCCAGACCCACGGTGCCCAGGCCAGCCAGATACACCGCGCTCTCGTCTCTGTGTGCGAGAGATGATCACATCACACGTCACACACACCATCACACCTGTGCTGATACACACGTCACACACACCACACCTGTGCTGATACACACGCCACACCTGTGCTGATACACACGCCACACCTGTGCTGATACACACGTCACACACACCACACCTGTGCTGATACACACGCCACACCTGTGCTGATACACACGCCACACGAATTTTTGGATATTTGGACTGGAAACAAGACAAAAATACTAAGTAAGAAAAGCATTTTTGCAGTGTATAATAATAGTGCAGTGATTAAGTGCAGCCACTGTCTCCTTTGGGATCTAAAAGAAAGTTAATATTCAGTAAAATTACCCAGACAGCAACATAGTGTTGGCCCAGATCCGGCCCACATCTGGTACGCGTTAAATCCACATGTTCCAGATGTGTGCCGGATCTGGGCCAAAACTATGTTGCTGTCTGGGTGTCCAGACCTTTGACTCACTCAAGAGGATCTTTGTGTCTGTGTCTCTCATTTATCATGTAGTTCATTTCTACTCTCTGAAGGGTTTATCCTAAAAATCTCAGACGAGGCCACAGACAGAGTAGATAAGCACTAGAAAAAATGACTTTCTTTATCCGTTCTTCAATAAAGGTGAGTGAAATGACCAGTCAAAAGTCTGGACACACTATAACAGCTGAAATCTAGACAAAGAGAAGCGCAAATACAAGAGAGTTTCATTTGTGTCACATGTGTTATATTGTGAGATCACACCCAGACAGCAACAGAGTGTCGGCCCAGATCCGGCCCACATCCGGTATGTGTTCAATCCACATGTTCCAGGTGTGGGCCGGATCTGGGCCGACACTATGTTGCTGTCTGGGTTGTAAATCTCTTGTAATACTTCCTTATTACCAAATATTGGATTCAATCTTCAGTTTTCATTCTGTTACCACAGGTTTTGTGTTTCTTCTTGGATCTGATTGATCGTAGGCCTCAATGATCTGAGCTCAAGCTCAAATAAACTGAGGCGAATGAGCTCAGATCAATCAGATCTAAAAGAAATACAAAACCTGTGCTAACTGAAAGAAAACAAGGTTGAATCTAATATTTGCTGATAATATCGTAAAATGAGAGATTTAAAAGCATTTTTGACCAGGAACACTAAATGAACCCAGACAGCAACATAGTGTCGGCCCAGATCCGGCTCACATCTGGAACATGTGGATTGAACGCGTACCGGATGTGGGCCGGATCTGAGCTGACACTATGTTTCTGTCGGAAAGGGTTTTCACGTCAGACTCACTCCTCTAGACACAGGTATCCGTTCTCTTTGGCCAGGTGTCTGGCGTGGTTGCTGGAGTCTCGAGCCGTGCTGCCGTACGAGATGACCATGGCACCGTAGTCTCGGTACATGCGCAGGCGTGGAGGAGAACTGTACGCCGGCATGATGACGAACACGGGAATCCTCATCTCCGATGCGTGATGTGCCACTGCCATGGAGAAGTTACAGTCCGTGGCCACGATCACACCCTTCCTCTGCTGGTCCTGCACACGGTACCGTACCGTAACATATGACATTTCATCTGATGATAGTACAAAAATGAAATACCCAGACAGCAACACAGTGCCCTATCATACGCCAGGCGTGACACGAGTGTGTTTTGCTAGTTTCAGCCCGACGCAGTTTTCATTTTCACGTCCTGCGCCACGTTGTTTAAATAGCAAATGCATTTGCGCCCATTTGTGCGCCCATGGGCTGCTGGTCTGAGAACGAGTGTGTGTGTTCAGGCGCATTGTTGGCGCATTGCTATTTTGAGGCAACTGAAATATTCACACACACAAAAAAAAACCTGGTCTAAAGTCAATGGCGCAGTATTTTTTTGTTATTTAAAGAGTGTGTTAGTAATATGAGCCTATACGCTGATTTCACGCAGCCGCCATTTTGAAATCGAAAGTGAGGCTCCGGTGGGAAAAACCCCGGAAGTAAAGATAAACAACAATGCCTTTGGACTACCAACCTGAAGCTGCTGCCGCGATTTACACTTTTGGATGTTAATATCCAATATAGGATATGTATATAGTTCATTCCTGCTTCTTTTTTTACCTTCTGAATTATATAAAAAATTATTTTATTTATAAATGAATTTCACTGTATATAGTCTAAAGTATGAAAGAAATGTATGTACAGTTTTAGAATTGACACAACATCATTAAACACAACAATACGCCATCGCATTCACGACTCTCCTGTGATTAAAGGCGACACTTCCGGTTTTCTTCCCACCGGAGCCTCGCTTTCGATTTCAAAATAACGGCTGCGTGAAATCAGCGTATAGGCGCTATGAGCCACACACACGCCATTCCACACACAGGGACGCTGTGCACACGCAGACACGCACAGCAGCACACAAACATGCCAAATATTAAAAATAACAGAATTACAAAGTAAAAGATTATTATTGTGTATCCTGCTTGTCCCGTAGATGGTCTGCTTACGCTTTAACCTGTAACCTCAGATTCCGCCGTGTAAATAGCGAATCCGCCATGGTGTGAGCCCAACTGGCTTTTAAAGGGAATAAGAGATGAGACTCTGATTGGTATATTGCACGTTATGCCCAAAACACACCCATTACTCATTAAGAGAATAATGACAACCCTTTTAGACCAGCGCCGGGAGCGCCGACCGTTTTTCCCGTCATTAAACTAGCAAAAGTGGATTCGGACATGCTATCAGTGCACTTGTGCCGTGCGCTTTAGACCATGCGCTTAGATCCTTAAAATAGGGCCCATAGTCTCAGCCCAGATCCGGCCCACAACTCCCCATGTGAATTCAATCCGGATGTGGGCCGGATCTGGGCCGACACTATGTTGCTGTCTGGGTATAATATCAGATATGAAAGGTGATTCTCGTGACCTGTTTGAGCGAGGACAGCAGGCACAGCACTCCTCTCTCCTTCACTGACCCAGTGTAATGGAGAAGCTCTTTCTTCAGGTAGATCTCCATCCCGTACTGTTTGGACAGTCTGGAGTACTGAGGGAAGAACACACACGTTTATGGGCTGGATCAGAGTTTGACGAGCTCTTGCCTATTTTAGAGTGTTGTTTGTAAATCTAGCAAATGCCTCTCATTTTTAAGAGGCCATAAAACCAAACTGGCTGAGGCAGAGGAATCGTGTCTACATGCACAGCAGGATAACGACTGTACGTGTTCATTCCTGCAAAACTCGAAATCTGTATCTGCTGTTCTCCAGTTTGATCAGACGCAGATGTTTGAGTCTTCTTACACTTCTTCCTCAGTGTTTCTGTCTTGTTTTCATTCAAACATTCTTAAATCAAGATACCTTTACTGGAGAAGAAGTAGAATGACATTTTGTGAGTTCATGCTTAAAACAAGAACAAATATCTGCCAATGGAGTCAGAAAAATAAACTTTAATTCAAACGTAAAACAATATTATTTTTCTGACTCCATTGGCAGATATTTGTTCTTGTTTTAAGCATGAACTCACAAAATGTCATTCTACTTCTTCTCCAGTAAAGGTATCTTGATTTAAGAATGTTTGAATGAAAACAAGACGGAAACACTGAGGAAGAGGAGGATTTTTATGTGTGTGATTGTTGATGGTGTTCTGGCGCTGTGTGTGTGTGTGTGTGTGTGATTGTTGATGGTGTTCTGGCAGTGTGTGTATGTGATTGTTGACGGTGTTCTGGCGGTGTGTGTGTGTGTGTGTGTGTGTGTGTGATTGTTGATGGTGTTCTGGCAGTGTGTGTATGTGATTGTTGACGGTGTTCTGGCGGTGTGTGTGTGTGTGTGTGTGTGTGTGTGTGATTGTTGACGGTGTTCTGGTGGTGTGTGTGTGTGTGTGTGTATGTGATTGTTGACGGTGTTCTGGCGGTGTGTGTGTGTGTGTGTGTGTGTGTGTGTGTGTGTGATTGTTGACGGTGTTCTGGTGGTGTGTGTGTGTGTGTGTGTGTGATTGTTGACGGTGTTCTGGC
>NC_140225.1:525000-555000 GCF_951802725.1 Rutilus rutilus
TTTACTATCATATTTTTGTTTTACAAAAATTTGCACAGTATAATGCTCAGGTCTGATGACCTTTGACTAATTGTAAGGACAATTTTTTTTTCAAAATCATTTATTTTTTATTTATTAATATTTATTTATTTTATTGTAATTTTGACATTTTTTGTATTAACCTATT
Source organism: Rutilus rutilus (assembly GCF_951802725.1). Lineage (NCBI taxonomy): Eukaryota > Metazoa > Chordata > Actinopteri > Cypriniformes > Leuciscidae > Rutilus > Rutilus rutilus. The sequence continues at coordinate 525,167 of NC_140225.1, forward strand.
TGTGAAAAAAAAAAAAAAGTACGTTATTATTCTCAAGAACTGTTGTTGATAACTTCGGATTATTTCCAACTCAAAACACAGTTAAAGCAGTGCCGTTTCTGATGATCTGGAAGAGGTTTACTCTTTACTCAACTCAAATTAACAAGATTTGTAAGCATTTAGAAAACAGCTTGAAGCAAGGATTACCATGTATTCTTGATATCATATGTATAATCCAGCATAATAAATGAACTGAATGCTTTGATCAAGGTGACAACAACATAGAGCCACATTTGCACTACAGAATCTGCATCTGAAGTGGCATTTAAGTGAATTCACACAAACTCTTTAATGCTGCTCAGAGGTGCATAAATGCAATTAAAATTGCATAGATAAATGTTGAGCGGGCACAGAAGAGCCTTAATTCAGCTGTGTAAAATGCCTTCACTTAGGTGTCTTTACACACACCTGAATGAACACTTCTCTGTGCCTGATCACAGTTCAGTGTAAAGCCAGATCTGACACTCCTCAGCCCTCAGTATGAAGGTGTACAGTTCGACTAAATGCATGTGTCTGATCAGCTTTGACAGTCTGTATAAAGACGACACAGAGCAGAAGTGCTTCTGTTCCACTTTTGCAGTGTAAATCTGGCATTAGTGGTCAGTGTTCCAGTGTCTCTGGTCATGTGTCCGGTTCTGAAGGCTATTAATATCTGCTGTATTCTGCAGGCCTGAGCTTTCACCTCATTCCTACGTCACAGTGTCTAATACAGTCTCTGACCAAACCTCTCTGATTAACCCTATAAAGCCTATGTATCATATTTGATACGCACATTTATAAGACCTCTAATGATATCTGCACTCCATCTCCTCCAGTCCTTCTGTGTCTGAGTGATAGTTTAGTCTGTTTTATCCAGTAAAAGTTTTTTAGTATTACTGTACAAACGTCCTTCAGCTCGAGCTTCACGTGTCTTTCTGCTGTCAAATGTGATTTATATCAAGTAAACGTAAGAATAACTTTGATATTGTTAGTAATATTTCAGCTGGCCTGAAGCAGGTTTACTTCATTATCCATCATCATTTATTATAAAAATCATGAGTATCAAATATAATCATCTGGCTTTTGAGGAAGGGTTATTTGTTCATCTGTCAATCATCGTTATACGTTATATCGTTATACAATCATTGCATTATACGTTTTAAAACTACAGATCATAAAACTAAGCATTAAATATCATCTTAATAAGATTATTGGGAGATATTGATATTTATATCATTTTATTAGTATCTGCTATAGTGTTATAAAGATCTCATTGATTTACATTACAAGCATCCATATAAACCCATATGAATATCAGCATCTATAGCATATTTCTGCTCCGTTTGAGTCTCTGAATAAAGCTGAGCAGGTTTTCCTCCATATTCTATAGACTATATGAGCCTGATTTATCAAATCTGATACTCAACAAAAACACACAAACTGGTTCAACAAACTGTTCCAGTTTAAACAATGAGATATTATTTCATAAGTCAGGCTTTACAGGGTTAATGTCCTCTTAAGAGGAAACATACAGAGTTATTAGTGCATGACATTAACCCCGTAAAGCCTGACTTATGAAATAATATCTCATTGTTTAAACTGGAACAGTTTGTTGAACCAGTTTGAGTGTTTTTGTTGAGTATCAGATTTGATAAATCAGATTTTTATGCCTCATATAGTCTCCAGAATATTTTTAGAGCATTGTTTAGCATGTTCAGGTGTTTACCGTGGTAGGAAGAGGAGGATGAAGGAGAGGAAGAGTCTGAGGAAGATGTACACTAATGCCTGGAAGAGTGATAGGAAAGTGGGGTTTTCTCCGAGATGTGGGAATAGAGGGAAAGTTACGGATGAGGGCGTTCCTGCTGGATCTACAGGAGAAGCGGGTCGACGCTCAGGTGTTTTACGGGAAGGTCTGGGTGAATGTGAGTCACTGGATGAAGGAACGGGAGTCGCTACATGGTTTCTAGATTCATCCACATCCGGTTCATCCTCACATCTCTCAGATTCAACAGGACACTGGGAAGCATTGGGTGTCGGACACACTCTAAGGGTTTCAGATTTACATACGGTTTCCCACCTCTGCCAGAAGGGATCATATTCCTCGCTGTCATTAAAGCCTCTCCGTGTCTCTTGTGGATGTGAGCCGTCGCTCGCAAAGTTGGCAAAAAACTGTGCTGCGAAATTCATCCTCAAGCTGATGCTCTCTGATGTGTGTGTATGTGTGTGTGTGTGTGTGTGTGTATCCAACAGTATTGTCCTCGTTCTCTTTTCTCAGACGTCCTACAGGACATTAGCTGACTGCTCAGGGTTATTTAAGAAGGGATTACCCATAATCACACGCTGGACTCCACCTACAGCTCTATTCCTGTATCAGACCGGGTCTAAACCCGCCTCTCACGTGGTATAATCAGACACTCTAACGGGATAGATGAGGGCTTAATGCTTCCCAGAGAAAGATGACCTCAGACTCGCATCCAGAGGAAAGTGTCCCCCGTAAGACCTCAAGCCCTGACCTCTAGGACAGGCCAAATCCTCTTCAGACAGGATCACAGATCACCTCTGACCCAACCCGCATCATTTACGCTGCTACAGACTTTACGAGACTCAAATAGGTTTGGACGTGGAACAAAAATTATGATTTATAAAAGCATGGGTGCTGGGGTGTTCTGTTTAGTTGCTAGGGTGTTGCTAAGGTGTTCTGTGTAGTTGCTAGGGTGTTGCTATGGTGTTCTGTGTGGTCGCTTTGGTGTTGCTGGGGTTTTCTGTGTTGCAAGGGTGTTCTGTGTGGTTGCTAGGGTGTTGCTAAGGTGTGTTGTGTGGTCTCTACAGTGTTGCCGGGGTGTTCTGTGTGATTGCTAAGGTGTCTTGTGTGGTTGCTATGGTGTTGCCAAGGTATTCTGTGTAGTTGTTAGAGTGTTCTGTGTGGCTATGGTACTGCTAGTGTGTCCTATGTAGTTGCTAGAGTGTTTCTGGGGTGTTCTGTGCTCCTAGGGTGTTCTGAGTAGTTGCTAGGTTGCTGCTAAGGTGTTCTGTGTGGTTTCTAGAGTGTTTCTAGGGTATTATGTGTGGCTAGGCTGTTGCTAGGGTGATATGTGTGGCTAGGGTGTTGCTAGGGTGTTCTGTGTAGTTAATAGGGTGTTGCCAAGATGTTCTGTGTGTGGTCGCTAGAGTGTTGATAATGTGTTCTGTGTGGTTGCTAGGTTGTTGCTAAGGCATTCTGTGTGGTCGCTAGAGTTTTGCTGGGGTGTTCTGTGTGCCTAGGATGTTTCTAGGGTGTTCTGTGTGGTTGCTAAGGTGTTGCTAAGATGTTCTGTGTGGTCGCTAGAGTGTTGCTGGGGTGTTCTGTGTGCCTAGGGTGTTCTGTGTGGTTGCTAAGGTGTTGCTAAGATGTTCTGTGTGGTCGCTGGAGTGTTGCTGGGGTGTTCTGTGTGCTTAGGGTGTTTCTAGGGTGTTCTGTGTGGTTGCTAAGGTGTTGCTAAGATGTTCTGTGTGGTCGCTAGAGTGTTGATAATGTGTTCTGTGTGGTTGCTAGGGTGTTGCTAAGGTGTGTTGTGTGTTCTCTACAGTGTTGCCGGGGTGTTCTGTGTGATTGCTAAGGTGTTGCTAATGTGTTCTGTGTAGTTGCTAGGGTGTTGCTAAGGTGAAAATGTTGCGTCTGATCAGTCAGTAAAGTTGCAACACAAGATTTGAGGAATCATTCATGTCTGGAGCACAAACGCTGCATTATACACTCAACTTTAGCACTGAATGATAGTGCTATAGAGGTTTCAGTACATCACTAACCAGGAACAGATTGATCGGTTTGGGTCTTTGCTTTCAGCCCCTGTTGACAGAATTCTCACAAAAACGTTCAAATTTTGTATAAAATGTAAAAAGAAAGCGCTTTCATGCATACTGCTATTATTCATCCACAGGACGTGTTTTATGGAGGTTGTAATAAAACATTTGCTCCGTCTCTCTCTTTATCCAGCAGACGTACATGTGCAGACGAGATTTACAGACGCACACTAACCCCAGACATCACACTCCTGACAGCCTCAATACGTCACACACAACTAACAAGGGCTGAAGAAGATCCCGAAGGAGGATCACTGTTGTGCGAGTCCATCCCTCTGATGACCATTCCAGGAAAAAGAAAAGGATGCAAGTCCGGCCAAGAGAGAAGTCAATACAGAGATGGAGCCAAGAAACACTTTCAGCAGATTCTAGCCGTGGGACGGCACAAATAATGTAATACTCAGAAAGCTCAGAAAGTTTAAGAACAAATAGATGTATGGATTAGGAATCCGATCGCAGTTAATCAGCCAGATCTCATCAAAGCACAGAGGAGAAGATAAAAGATAAGCAGAGATCAGCTATCAGAGAGTGTGTCTTTGTCTCAGGTTATCTTCAGTCCCGTTGTGAGTCATTTACTTCTTAAGTAGCTTTGTGCACTCTGAACTTTACCCTTGAAAACCTGCGGCTGAACTTTCACTCTGTTTCTTACGCTGCTGTCATACTAACAATCAGTGTGTGTTTTTTAGGACAGTTCATGTGGAATGAATGATTGCTCAAATCATGTGTGTTTTTGAGGAGTGTGTGATGCTGCTTTACTCAATCAGACGCACCATTTCACCTGCTGGACCAGAAAACAGGTAAGAAAATCCCACAGACACACACTGAAGGAGGAAGATCAAAAGATCACTAAGACTCTTTTCAAACCAGACAGGAAAAAAAAACCTAGACACAACACAGAACAACCTAGCAACACCCTAGCAACCACACAAGACACTCTAGCAACTGCATAGCAACACCCCAGCAACCACACAGAACAACCTAGCAACACCCTAGCAACCACACAAGACTCCCAAGCAACTGCATAGCAACACCCCAGCAACCACATTGAACAACCTAGCAACACCCTAGCAACTGCATAGCAACACCATAGCAACCATACAGAAAAGCCTGGCAACACCCATTTAAAATAGCATACAATTGCAATCTAGAACTGCCTAGCAACCATGCAGAACAGCCTAGCAACACCCTAGCAACAACACAGGACACCCTAGCAATTGCATTGCCCTAGCAAACACCCCAAACACCCATGCAACCACATAGCAACTACATAGCAACACCCTAGCAACCAAACAGAAAAAGCCTGGCAACACCCTAGCAACCACTAAAAATGGCCTACAACCACACAGAAAAGCCTAACAACCACCTAGCTATTGCATAGCAATGGCTTAGCAACCACCCAGAACAGTCTAACAACACCATAACAACTCCATAGCCAAGCCATCGCAGCCACAAAGAACAGACAGCAACCACTCAAAATAGCATACCAACCACCCAGAACAGACTAGCAACACCTTAACAACAACACAGAGCAACCTAGCAACCACATATCAACTGCAATTCAACGCCCTAGCAACCTCACCGAGCACCCTAGCTACTGCATAGCAACACCTTTTCAACCACACAGAACAGCTTATCAACACCCTAGCAACCACAAAGAACACCCTAGCAACCACAAAGAACAGCCTAGCAACCATTCAAAATAGCCTACCAGTCACCTAAAACACCCTAGCAACATGGTGGCAGGTTTTACACAGGTACCATATGTGCTTTTGTCAGAAAATGCAAAGATCTAGTTGTGTTGTGGATTGCTCTGAGTTCAGCTGTTTATTGTGTCATATTAATAATAATAACAACACCAGTGACCTTGATTTGGTCTGTGTCTCATTAGAGCTGCTCCAGTCTAATCTAGACGGACATGTTTACTGTGATCCACTGCCTCAGGACCATGATGATGATGATGATGATGATGTGTGTTTGCTGTGTCTCATTACTGTTCATCTTCTGCACAGACTCTGGGAATGATTTACACACACATTTCAGCAAAAAAGCTTTTTTTATTCCCTGTAATTCTTAAATGTTCATAATGAGTTTTGAGTGTGTTGAATTTATTACAGAATGACAGTCTGAATATATATATATATATATATATGTGTGTGTGTGTGTGTGTGTGTGTGTGTGTGTGTGTGTGATCTATATCTATATATATATATATATATATATAAAATAGTAATAGTTCTGTGATGATCAAACTAGGGTTCTTCAGTTGATAAAAAACTAATAATTTGAAGCTAATATTAAAATGTAATATTAATAAAATAATACTTATAATTAAAATAATGAATAATAAAATACTGCATAACCACCCTTACCCTAGCAGCCACACATAACAGCCTAGGAACACCATAGAAACCACCTAACAACGCCCTAGCAACCACATGGAACAATAAATAATTAATTAATAAAAACACAATAAAAATGATTAAATATTGCATTAGTTCGCTGGCATGTCATGTGACCATTAACTGACATCAGAGACAGTTAGTTAACCAGACATACAGTTGATCAGAGAATGTTTAACATGTTAAACTATTGAAATATTAAGTTAAAGGGGTGGTTGATTATGATTTGACTTTTCTAACTGTAGTTCGTGTGTAATGTTGCTGTTTGAGCATAAACAACATCTGCAAAGTTATGATGCTCAAAGGGAGAGATTTGCTTTTACAGAAATCGCTTTTTAAGAACTACAACAAACGGCTGGTAGAGACTACACCACATTCCTCCCGGGTCAGTGACATCACCAACCCTAGAATTTACATAAACCCCGCCCCCTGAACACGATTTATAGATTATCATGACAGAATATGCTAATCAATGACTAGAAGATAACTACACATCAGATACATAAATTCATCAACTAACCGTTCAGAAATGTCCTGTTGCTTCTACATGTTGTCACTTCTTCTTAAAAGGCTAAAAGTTTTTAAAATGTTCAGTGCGTGTGTGTGACGTAAAAGCATATGAGCTCTTGTAGCTCCGCCCCCTGTGCCGGGAGCAGCAGCTCATTTGCATTTAAAGGGACACACACAAAAATTGTGTGTTTTTGCTCACCCTCAAAAAGTGACAACTTTAACATGCTATATACCTGTGGGGTATTTAGAGCTAAAACTTCACACACACACTCTGGGGACATCAGAGACTTATTTGACATCTTGTGAAAAGCGCATTATACCACCCCTTTAAAATCATTATCTCAGGAGGCCTATTAGAGCTCAAAGGGGTTCTGCTGTTGGACTCATGTCTGCATGTCTCAGTGTGTTTGGCTCCGGTACAGGAGACCCACCCGCTCGCTCCCTCCTCCTCCTCCACTTCTGCTCTGTGTTTTCATCAGGAAAGCAGTGAATCGAGAGACACGCTTCAGTGTAAACGGAGGATCTGCTCTTCTTCTGCTCGTTTCTCGGTGTTTGTGACAGGCGTGACGTCATGGGCCGCTGGTCAACCCGTGTCGCGCTGCTGACGCTCTTCCTCATTGGTCAGATTCTCGCAGGTAAGACCGCGGATTGGCTGGAGCTCGTGTTTATGAGTTTGACATGCAGCCGTTGTCTGTGAGGATCATGTCGATCTGTGTTTTCAGATTGTGTGTGTGTGTGAGAGACAGAGAGAGAGAGAGAGAGTGTGTGTGTGTGAGAGAGAGAGAGAGAGAGAGAGAGAGAGAGTGTGTGTGTGAGAGAGAGAGATAGAGAGAGTGTGTTTGTGTGTGTGAGAGAGAGAGAGTATGTGTGTTGAGTGTGTGCAAGTGTGAGAGAGAGAGAGAGAGAGTGTGTGTGTGTGTGTGTGAGTGACTGAGTGTGTGTGTGTGTGAGCGAGAGTGTATGTGTGTTGAGTGTGTGCAAGTGTGAGAGAGAGTGTGTGTGTGTGTGTGTGTGTGTGTGTGTGTGTGTGTGTGTGAGTGAGTGAGTGAGTGAGTGAGTGTGAGAGAGAGTGTTTGTGTTTGTGTGTGTTAAGTGTGTGTGAGAGAGAGAGAGAGAGAGAGAGAGTAATTGCGACTGGAACATCTGGTTCTGATTAGGTGTGTGTGTGTGTGTGTGTGTGTGTGTGTGTGTGTGTGTGTGTGTGTGTGTGTGTGTGTGTGTGTTCAGCGCTGTATGACTGACAGAACCGCAGAAACACAGGAGATTTCACACATGATCTACTGGAGTCCATCCAGAACCCTGAAGCTTCATGTTCCCGTCCTCAAATCCAGATCCGAGTGGATCTCAGTGTCAGTGAGAGATTCGTCATGTGTGTGTGTGTGTGTGTGTGTGTGTGTGTGTGATCTCACGCTCATGGAATGACCAGCTCTACCCATAAACCCATAAGAACCTTTCTCTTGTGTTTGGCTATGACTCACTTTATTCTTCTACAATATTGTTTTTATTAGTTTTTATATCAGCAGAACCGAAACAGAGAAAACAAGCCAGATGTCAGATTACACACATATACACCACAGATCTTGTTTTTTTTTCTTGTTTATTAGTAATATCTAAACATTCTTATATCAAGAGAACCTCTTTTTTTAAAGAGGACCTATTATACCTTTTCACAAAGTCGTGATGATGTCTTCAGGCTCGACTAGAACTTGAATGTTGATTATTCTCCTCATATTCTCCATTGTTGCGGCTCCTCTCTTCCCAGTCTGTCAGGAACGCTCTGTTCACTTCCTGTCTCTATGAAGCCCCTCCTTCTGAAAAGCACACTGTGCTCTGATTGGTTGGCTGGAGCAGTGTGTTGTGATTGGTCGTGTTTGGGAAATGCCCCGCCCCTTACCATAACCACCGGTTTAACACACTACTAACTAACTCAACCAGGCCCCGCCCCTTTATTCTGCGTATGAATTATTATAATGAGGAATATTGTGACGTGTTCGTTCCCGGAAGAAACTCAAGACTACAGTGGAGGCGTTTCAGGGAGTGTGTTATTTTTAAAATTTAACTTCATGTAACATTTTCTTGTTTTTTTGTTATGGTTTTAGTTTTAGTGAACTATAAGGACACTGATACACACAGGTCCTCATCTGTGTGTGTGACTGACAGTGCTGATGCGGATCTGACGTCAGATCAGAAACACGTGATCTCTGTGTGCTGGTTTACTCTCGCTGTGTTTAACGGGCTCATCCTCACTTACAGGAGATCTATTAAAGTGCAGCTCACGACAGAGAGTTTAATGCAGAAACATCAAAGACTGTGGAGGTGGGAATCCTGCGGGAAAACTCGTGAAACATAACAAGCCCTGAGAGCTTAAAGAGCTGCTGTAAAAGCTGTGTGTGTGTGTGTGTGTGTGTGTGAGTGAGAGACTGGAGAAAACGACCTTCTTCCTCAGTGTTTCTGTCCTGGTTATTTTTCTGACTCCATTGGCAGATATTTTTCAAGCATAAACTCACTTCATTTCGATATTTTTTTCATACTAATATCTTAATAATATGGAAGCCCATTGCCGCCACATAAGAAATAAAATCATGTTTTAGTAAATCATAATTATAGAACGAAAATCACAATTATGACATAAAAAGTCGATAAATTCGATATTTGGACAAAAAGTAAAAAATGAACTAAATTAAACATACTAAGTTATTATATTATTATAAGTTATTAATAAATTATAATTAAAAAGGGCAAAATTATTAAATAAATAGTCTAAATTATGACATAAAAAGTCAAAATTGTGACAAAAATCCAAAATTATAACATAGTAAGTTGAAGAAAAAGTCAAAATTCTGGTGTTAAAAAGTTGAAATTATGACATTAAGTCAAGGTTATATAAAAAAATCGAAATGATCATTTGTAATATTAAAAAAAAAAATCAAAATTATAACACTTAATGGAAATTATGATTTAAACATAATTATGACTTATTAAAGTTAAGTATGACTTAAAAAGGCAAAATTATTGCATAAAAAGTACAATTATGAAATTTAAGTCAAAATTATAATGTACTAAGTTGAAATTGACTTAAAAGGGCAAAACTATGCCATTAAAAAATGAAATTCTGATTTTTTTTTTAAATTTTAACATACTAAGTTGAAATTATGAATTTAAAAGTTGAAATTGACAAAAAGTAAAAATTTTAACAATTGAAATTATGACTTAAAAAGTCAAAATTATGGAATAAAAAAAAATCAAAATTAAGACAAAAAAAGTAAAAATTATAACATACTAAATTGAAATATAACTTAAAAAGTTCACATTCTGGTGTGAAAAGTCAAAATTCTGACAAAAAGTAAAACATTTACATAAAATTAAACATACTAGGTTGAAATTATGATTTTAAAAGTCAAAATTATGACATTCTAAGGTCATAGCATAAATCAAAATTATGACAATAAAGTCGAAATTATGTCTTAAAAAGGTGAAAATGACAAAAAGTCAAAATTATAACAACTGAAATTATAACTTTAAAAGTCAAAATTATAGCATAAAAAAAATCTAAATTAAGACAAAAAAGTCAAAATGATAACATACTAAATTGAAATTATGACTTAAAAAGGCTAAATTATAACATAGTCAAGGTTATACCATAAATTGTAATTGATATATTTTTTTTTTATTATGACTAAAGTTGAAATACTGTCCTAATTTAGATTTTACTATATAAAAATGTTGACTTTTTATATCATAATTTAGACTTTTCATCTTATAATTATGAATTAGTATGTCATAATTTCAAAGTTTTAGGTTATGATTTACAGAGTTTTTTTTCTTAATGTGTAAATGTGCTTATCATATAATAACAAACTTCTCCTAAATGTGTCTTGATTTAAGAATGTTTAGATATTTGTGCTGGAAAACAAGACAGAAACACTGTGGAAGAACAGCATCATTTTTGCTGTGTGTGTGTGTGTGTGTGTGTGTGTGTGTGTGTGTGAGCTGACATCATCTGTTGTCAGCATTATTCAGATGATGATATTGTAACTGCAGATGATTGTGTGAATCTTTACTGTCCTCTGATTGGTTTTTCCGTATGATTGATGTTAATGTGTTTTCAGTGACTCAGGTGTGTGTGTGTGTGTGTGTGTGTGTCACAGGGCCACAGACGAGCAGCTCTAACGCCTGTCAGGATCAGAAGGCTCTTCACGAGCGAATGGACGGCGTCGAGGAGGTGACGTCACTCATAAACCTGATCCACTGTCAGGAGTGTTTGATTTACTCTGAAACAATGTGTCAAAACTAAGACCAGATCAAAGATCTGCCAGTGGAGTCAGAACAATAATCCTGTTTTTACTTCAAATTAGGCAGATATTTGATCTTGATATATCGCTGTATATTTATATCACGGATTATTCGGTATGTGTGTGAATAAAGTTGGACGTGCTTGTACTTCATATGAAGAGCTGGGTTTATATTTTACAGTTATAATACAGTTTATATTTTGCAATGTCCCAAATCTCTTTTTTTTCCCAGTATATTTTTAGACGTTTCTACTACACACGTCACGAGACATTGAGATTTTTGCATAATTTGTAATGCTCAGAAATATCTTTAATATATATTTTTAATACAATTATGTAAAAATTAAAAATGTATCAAATAATTCATTTAAATGTTAGTACATAGTAGTTAAAGTTTTCTAGTTTCTTGCTTAGTTATAGAGCGCTTCAGAGATTATATGTGCTGGTTTTAACACACATCCCAGACAGCAACATCGTTTCGGCCCAGATCGTGTGGATTAAACGTGCACCGGATGTGGGCCGAGTCTGGGCCGACACTGCTGCTGTCTGGGCATTTACTGGAGAAAATGGCTGAAGATATTAAGTCTTGCTTTCTAAAACAATGATCAAAGTGGAGTTTGTGCTTAAAACAAGAACAAATATCTGTCAGTGTGGTCAGAAAAATCAAACTTAATTCACTTAAAGGTGCTGTATGTAAGTTCACATACTCGTGTCTCTGATAAACACTTCTACAGTTATTTTACTTATTATTTTACACCTTCCGTGTTGTCAGTCGGTTTTTGTTTTGGTCTGTGACTCCGCCCACTGCCAGCTCAGCCAATAGTATTTCGACACCCCTGGATGCCAGTTGGCGGGAAACACGGCGTATCGTAGCCATGGAAACGAGCAAACAAACTGGCCAGAGATTGCAGATTCCACACAACCTAAAAAGCCTCGATATCCATCGAAAAATCTCTCTGAACGAGAGCATATTAAAACACGGATAAATCAACTCATCAGCTAACGGTCTGTGAGTCTCCTCGGCTTTCGTTGTCAGTTGCGCTCGTTCCTGTTGCGTGCTCAAATTGGCGACCCGTGAGAGTCGAGTCTGAGGAGGCGGGGAAACAACGATCCCTGATATTTTGAACCTGGCCTGCAGTACCTATCTCGACCACTAGATGTCATTCTAACACACTGCACCTTTAATATTGATACATTTCTCACTTAATATCTTCAGTCATTTCGCTTCTTCTCCAGTAAATGTATCTTGATTTAAGAATGTTTAGATCCGGCCCAGATCCGGCACGTGTTGAATCCACGTGTTCCAGATGCGTACCGGATCTGGGCCGACACTATGTTGCTGTCTGGGAAATCACATATTTCCCATCGGACGCAGCCGTACGTTTGAGTCCGCTTGATGTTGACGTGTTCCTTCTTCTTCTTCTGTGGTCCAGCGTCTGGAGTCCGGCGTTCAGAAGCTGCAGGAGGAGCTGGATCGGCTGATGGAGGAGCTGGAGGCCCGTGAGTGGAGCCCCCTGGTGGACGGGTCACCTATAGACCTGCTGGACGAGCCCCCGAACCCGTGATCATCACAGCTCACGACATTCAGATTCACCATCACCTTCATGGCATCTACACACCGTTAAGCCCTTAAAGCAGCGACTCTCAAGCTCTCCGACTCCAAGTTCCCTCGTTACACCTCAGACAGTGACAGTGTCGGCCCAGATCCGGCCCACATTCGGTACATGTGGATTCGACGCGTGCCGGATGTGGGCCGACACCGTGCTGCTGTCTGGGACTGCAACAAATGATGTTCTTCCTCAATGTTTCTGTCTTATTTTCCAGCAGAAATATCTAAACATCCTTAACCCTCTGGTGCTCGTCACGTGTCGGTCTAAAATGTTTTATTAAATCATTATTTTATATAATATTTTGTATTTTTAGGGGATTTTTTTATACTTAATTATATTTACGCTGTATTTATAATCCATTTATTCACTTTTTGAGCATAGACCTGAACATTTTATTTATATCTTAAACTGCCGTAAATCTTGAACGCTTTAGAGCGACAGACGTAAGTTTGATCTCTTTTCAAAGACGATACTTGGCAGATTATTGCTGAAGTGAAAGAAGTTTTAAAAAGTAACAGAATTTTACGTGTTATTGTTATGAAAAATGCACAAAAATACTAAATAAAATTTTTTTTATATGAAATATATATTATCAAAAACACGTTTTACTCTAAAACTGTGAGAAAATCAAAGCAATAAATCCAAACAATTTGTGTTCCAAATTTAAGCTTGATATGTCATAAATGATCTTTCAGTGAGATGTTGTTCGGCTGCAGTACCAAACGCTTCCACTAGAGGAAACTCTCATTCATCTACAATGCGTCATTTCTGACCGCGAGGAGCTCAAAAGTGTGACGGTTTTCAGGACCATTTAACCTGTTCCAATCATGTCCAGGATTTTATTTTGTGTGTTCATATAGCCAGTGCCTAAACCTTTACCAAGTTTCGTACTATTCTGATGAAGTAAAAAATTCAAAAAAACCAAAACGTAAATGTTTTCGGTCTAAAATGACTGAAGAGCAGCACTGGAGAAGCAGAACGACTGAACACTGCAAAACATGCTCTTCTTACTCAGTATTTCTGTCTTGTTTCCAGTCCAAATATCAAACATTTCTTAAATCAAGATGCATTTACTAGATGAGTATAATGCCATAAGATATTATGTCTTGTTTTCCAGGGGAATTAATCAATATTAAGTGAGTTGTTGCTTAAAACAAGCAAAATTATCTGCCAATGGAGTAAGAAAAATAATCTTAATTCAAACAGAAAGGATTATATTTCTCACTCCATTGTCAGATAATTTAGCCTTTTTTAAGCAAAAACTCACTTAAATTTTTACATTTTTACATTTTTACTCACTTAATTTCCCAGAAAACAAGACATATCTTATGGCATTTTACTATTAAGTAAATGCATCTTGATTTAATATATTTTGATATTTGGACTGGAAACAAGACAAAAATACTGAGTAACAATAACTTTTTTTTGCAGTGAAGATGTCAAGTGAGAAATGTATCAAAATGAAGTGAATTAAGATTATTTTTCTGATCACTGATCAGATATTTGTTCTTGTTTTAAGCACAAACTCACTTAATGTTTCAGAAAGCAAGACTTCTATCTTCAGTTATTCTGATTCTCCACTAAATGAGGAAGAACATCATTTATGTAGTGAATATTTCACAATATTCAGGTCAATATATTTCCTCTGGTTTATCTGCTGTAATGATATTATTGTTCTGTCTTTTTCTTTTAATTTACAGAATCTATAGACTAGAATTACTAACTATAATAATTATGATTAAAATGAAAATAAAATTCAGGAATCCAGATGTTTTTCAGGGTTCTTGCTGTTTTTCACCAATGAATCTGCATGATTTTTTCTAACCCTTACACTGCAAAACATGCTCTTTTTACTCAGTATTTTTGTCTTGTTTCCAGTCCAAATATTAAACATTTCTTAAATTAAGATGCATTTACTAGATGAGTATAATGCCATAAGATATTATGTCTTGTTTTCAGGGGAATTAATCAAAATTAAGTGAGTTTTTGCTTAAACAAGCAAAATGATCAGCCAATGGGGTGAGAAAAATAATCTTAATTTAAACAGAAACAAGATTATTTTTCTCACCCCATTGGCTGATCATTTTGCTTGTTTAAGCTAAAACTCACTTAATTTTGATTAATTCCCGCGGAAAACAAGATATAATATCTTATGGCAGTTTACTCATCTAGTAAATGCATCTTGATTTAAGAAATGTTTGATATTTGGACTGGAAACAAGACAAAAATACAGAGTTAGAAAAGCATTCTTTGCAGTGTAGAGCTTGAGAGCTTTTCATAACTAGAAAAATCAATCACATTTCCCAGTTTTCCAAGACTGTGGGAATCCTGTTGTCAAAGACCAGAAGCAGTTTAGTTGTTTCAGCTCATTTTAATACTTGTTAACACTATTTAAGTCCTTGTTTTAAGTCATTTTAATTCATATTGAGAAAGTGAGAACTGCCTTCTGTAAAGCCTAAACTATCAGTGTTGGGGAAAGTTACTTTTAAAAGTAATGCGTTACAATATTGAATAATACTCCCTAAAAAAGTAACTAATTACATTACTTATTTTTCTAGAGAATTGTTATGCAAAGTAACGTTGTTACTTTTGCATTACTTTTTCTCAGTTGTGCTGGGCTTGCTTTATTTAAAAAAAAAAGAAAGAAAAAAAAGTTGTCCCTTCCACACCGGAAGTGATCTGAATAATCCTCAAACGCAGGTTCACTCCTGGACAGTAGAGGGCGCCGCTCTACAAAAGGTTCAACAATTACTACAGCAATAAAAACTACAAAATGAAACACAAATGTGATGTTTATCTAAAGTCGTTTTTTGCTTACTAGTCTGGTTGAAATGGATCATCGAAGGTCAGCAGCAAAATATTTTGGTTAATAAAGTGAGATTATCTGACAGAATATTACGCACACCTGCAGTTATTAAATGAGTTTGTTTCACTGTTTTTCTGCATGTGAGATGAACAACAGTGTGTGGGCCGACACTAAACTCAGAACTATTTAATTACCTTTGTAAGTGAACTCTGTTTACCTCTCTGATATTCTATTCTTTCTTTAAAGTCAACTAATCACATTTAACAGTGACTTTATGTGGGATTTGTTGTCAAATGTTTATTTCGTCTGTATGTTTGTATCGTGAACATCAGCAGAAATCATCTTCAGTCTCACACACGATACAGAAACACTTCAGTTCTACTGTGACTCTTCACACACACACACACACACACACACACACACACACACACACACACACACACACACACACACACGCGCGCTTTATTAAGAAATAAACCGACACAAAAGCATGTTAATACTTTATTCATACTTTAATGATCGTCAAAATCTATGGGTTGCCAAAATATTCAAGAGATCTATGTTTACGTACAGTATCATGCCGTCCACATTACAATGGATCACAATATAAGTCTGTCTTCATAGATCAGTCCGCGAGGATTCATGACAGACTGAGCAGAAACTGGACTCATCCGTGCAGAAACACACGTCATCACACACACACCCACACACACACACACACACACACACACACACACACTTCTGCTCGAATGATCGACTGGAACATGCAGGACTTCAGATTCTCCGCGGAATCTTCCACTTCTCTGACTAATGTTACTGTTATAGTATTTCAAAAACATTCCAATATTTTACTTATTACAATAAATGCTTGTTTACAAATGTTACTGTTTCTATGGGCTTTAAGCGCTAATCAACAGACACTCACATGCATGCACACACACTCACTCACTCACTCACTCACAATCTTAACACACACACACACACACACACACACACACACACACACACACACACACACACACACACACACACACTCTCACTCACTCACTCACTCACTCACTCACTCACAATCTTAACACACGCACTAACTCACACACACACTCACTCACTCACTCACTCACAATCTTAACACACACACTCACTCACAATCTTAACACACGCACTAACTCACTCACACACTCACTCACACTCACAAACACACACTCACTCACAATCTTAACACACGCACACACACACACACACACGCACTCACTCACAATCTTACACACTAACTCACACACACACTCACTCACTCACTCACTCACAATCTTAACACACACACTCACTCACAATCTTAACACACGCACTAACTCACTCACACACTCACAATCTTAACACACGCACTAACTCACACACTCACTCACTCACTCACAATCTTAACACACGCACTCACTCACTCACTCACTCACAATCTTAACACACGCACTAACTCACTCACACAATCACTCACAAACACACACTCACTCACAAACACACACTCACTCACAATCTTAACACACGCACTAACTCACACACTCACTCACTCACAATCTTAACACACGCACTAACTCACACACTCACAAACACACTCACTCACAATCTTAACACAAGCACTAACTCACACACTCACTCACTCACTCACTCACTCACAATCTTAACACACGCACTAACTCACTCACACACTCACAAACACACACTCACTCACAATCAACACACGCACTAACTCACTCACACTCACTCACTCACAATCTTAACACACACACTCACTCACACACTCACTCACTCATTCACTCACTCATAATCTTAACACACTCACTCACTCACAATCTTAACACACACACTCACTCACACACTCACTCACTCATTCACTCACTCATAATCTTAACACACTCACTCACTCACAATCTTAACACACACTCACTCACACACACACACACACACACACACACACACACTCTCACTCACTCACTCACTTACACAAACACACTCACTCACACAAACACATACTCACACACACTCACTCACAAACACACTCACACTCTCACAAACACACACTCACACACACTCTCACAAACACACACTCTCTCTCACTCTATCTCTCTCACACACACACACACACACACACACACTTACTCACTCACAAACACACACTCACTCTCTCACTCTATCTCTCTCTCACACACACACACACACACACACACACACACACACACACACACACACACACACACACAGGCACTCATTTATATTAGAAATGGCTATGCAAATGGTACAAAAGCTTTGGCGTATTTGCCTACAAGTTGTGCCTGCACACTTGAAAGAGATTTTAAACAACATGATATGAAGACGTCGCTTCATAAAACCTCTTATTATGGTCTACACACTCGCTTATGTCAGCACATCCACATAAAACTGTGGAGAAATACTGGAGCTTTCACTATGTACATGTTTTACATGATGAAGCGCTGGAGTTTACAGTTCACTGCAGAAGTCTTCTTCTTCTTCCTCATGTTTCTGT
Source organism: Rutilus rutilus (assembly GCF_951802725.1). Lineage (NCBI taxonomy): Eukaryota > Metazoa > Chordata > Actinopteri > Cypriniformes > Leuciscidae > Rutilus > Rutilus rutilus. Next base: position 543,175 of record NC_140225.1, read on the forward strand.
CCTGTTCTCCAGCGCTCATGTCTAAACATTCTTAAATCAAGAGAAGAAGCAGAATTACCAGATAATAATGTCTTCATTTCTGACATTTTTTTCTATAAAAATTAATCAGAAAAATAAACTTAATTCAAAGGAAAAACAATCAGATTTGTTTTTATCCCATTGGCAGATATTTGTTCTTGTTTTAAGCACAAACTCACTTCACTTTTAAATCATTTTAATATCTTCAGTCATGTTTCTTCTCCGGTTGATTATGAATGTTTAGATATTTGTGCAGAAAACGAGACAGAAACAGAAGAACATGTTTTCTGCAGTGTAACGAACGCTACACGTGTGCCGACATCAACACGCTTTCGGTTATTCCTACTAATGCTACACTAAAGAGACCTCGGGAAACTACTGAAGCACGTAACACACACATCCTCAAACACACACACACACACACACATGCTACTGTCTGTCAGCTATAAATAATCTTAAACTGGTGTCCTATAGAGTAAGCAGCAGAGATGAAGGGTTCACGGCTCATCAAACCCTTCACTGAATGCTAGTTTAAGAAGTCTAACAGTCAGAAAGGTAATTTGGCAACATGTGAGAAGAGAGGAAGGTTTCAAAGCAGCGACAAGAGACAAATATATTCCAGGAAACGCCATCATCATCATCATCATCATCATCATCATCATAGCTGTGGGTTCATGGGTCTATGATTATGATGCCTTCACTTGCTATTGGAAATTTCCTATTACGAGCTTGTCGCGTTCTGGTTCTTATTAAAACCAAAATGATATTTAGCGTCCCATTTATTGACAACCATATAAACATTCACTGCATCCGGATAGTCAGCTTGCTGACGGTTCTGGAATATCGTTCAAATACAGGCTATTTTCACTTTCGCTTCAAATTATTATTAATATCTGTAAATATGCACTACTTTAACATCAAGACAAGATCTTGTTAGCCTGACTACGTCAGACTTCCTACTTCACTTCTGTATTCAGTCTGAGAAAGCGTAATAGCTTTCCGTTTTCTCCGGCCTGAAAACAGCCGGCCAATCAACGAACAGAGGGCGGGCTGAGAGCCGTGACGTAGACACTGATTGGACCGTGGATGCGTAGATTTACTTCACATAATCTGCAAAAGTTGTTCACAGCCATGTTCACTCCGGTATTTCGCTCGATGGTTTTGTTTTCGCATCATACTACATGTGTTTACAGTGGAAGTTAGATGCAGCTGAGCATGCGCATAACACACGCCATAACCAAACGTTATGTGATTGGCTTACGGGAACCAATGATTTTAAACTTCCGACAAGCGCCCCCCCGCGAGAAAGAAAACGCTTTTCAATTATGATATGCCAGACTCTGTCTATGAAGCAAAGCGAAGTAGCAGAGTTTGGTATTACCAGGCTAAGATCTTGTAGCTGTTGGGGAAAAACTAAAGAATAGCAGTTACAGCAGCAATCGCTCTCTTCTCCGCCGTGTTTAAAGTTTATGGCCCGCCCAACTCGGTTTCCCAGTAAATATGAGTTGAGTTGTTCATGTCCAAAATCCAACTAGGAATTTCCAACTAGGAAACTTCAACTAGGAAGGCGTTCATGTCCAAAATCCAATTAGGAAACTCAAACTAGGCATTTGCGACTAGGAAGCTCAGACTAGGAATTTCTGACTAGGAAACTCCAACTAAGAAACAACAACTAGGAATTTCCAACTAGGAAACTTCAACTAGGAAGGCGATCATGTCCAAAATCCAACTAGGAAACTCAAACTAGGAATTTCCAACTAGGAAACTTCAACTAGGAAGGCAATCATGTCCAAAATCCAACTAGGAAACTCAAACTTGGAATTTCCGACTAGGAAACTACAACTAGGAATTTCCAACTAGGAAACTTCAACTAGGAAGGTGATCATGTCCAAAATCCAACTAGGAAACTCAAACTTGGAATTTCCGACTAGGAAACTACAACTAGGAATTTCCAACTAGGAAACTTCAACTAGGAAGGCGATCATGTCCAAAATCCAACTAGGAAACTCAAACTTGGAATTTCCGACTAGGAAACTTCAACTAGGAAGGCGTTCATGTCCAAAATCCAACTAGGAAACTCAAACTAGGAATTTCCAACTAGGAAACTTCAACTAGGAAGGTGATCATGTCCAAAATCCAACTAGGAAACTCAAACTAGGAATTTCCAACTAGGAAACTTCAACTAGGAAGGTGATCATGTCCAAAATCCAACTAGGAAACTCAAACTAGGAATTTCCAACTAGGAAACTTCAACTAGGAAGGCGATCATGTCCAAAATCCAACTAGGAAACTCAAACTAGGAATTTCCAACTAGGAAACTTCAACTAGGAAGGCGATCATGTCCAAAATCCAACTAGGAAACTACAACTAGGAATTTCCGACTAGGAAACTACAACTAGAAATTTCCGACTAGGAAACTTCAACTAGGAAGGCGATCATGTCCAAAATCCAACTAGGAAACTCAAACTAGGAATTTCCAACTAGGAAACTTCAACTAGGAAGGCGATCATGTCCAAAATCCAACTAGGAAACTACAACTAGGAATTTCCGACTAGGAAACTACAACTAGAAATTTCCAACTAGGAAACTTCAACTAGGAAGGCGATCATGTCCAAAATCCAACTAGGAAACTCAAACTAGGAAGTTCCAACTAGGAAACTCAGACTTGGAATTTCCGACTAGGAAACTACAACTAGGAATTTCCGACTAGGAAACTACAACTAGAAATTTCCAACTGCGTATTTCTGACTAGGAAACTACAACTAGGAATTTCCGTCAAGGAAACTCATATTTACGATAATTCTGATAGCATGTGAAGGCAGCATTACATGCCTGTTTATTAAGATTTGTGCTGCCTTCATGTGCTATTGAAATTATTATAAATACGAGTTTCCTAGTCAGAAATTCTTAGAGTTTCCTAGTCAGACATTGGTCATGAACGCCTTCTCAAGTTGTATTTACTGTGGAAAACTCTGAGATAATTTTGATAGAGAAAATGGCCTGTATTTGACTGAAATTGCGGATAGATTCTAGATAACGCGGTGAATGTTTATATGGTTGTCAATCATTTTGGCAAGATTAAGATTTTCACAATAAATAGGCAAGAATAAACTTGGTGTCCTCCATGATTTCTGTCTTTTCCAACAACAAAGCACTTGAACGAGACAAGCTCATAATCACGACTTCAGAAGTAGGACATTTCCATTAACACGTGAAGGCATCATAATAAAATCATCATACGCCACATATTTTACTACGTTTATGGATCCTTTGATAATGAGCTTATGCCTTCATATGCTATCGGAAATGTCCTACTTCCTATTCTACTTCCATGCTATTGTAGCTGTGTATAAAACAATATTTTTTCTAATAATTATTCATATTTGTAAATATGCACTACTTTAACATCAAGACAAGGCAATGTAGCTGTTGTAGAATAATTAATAAAGAATAGCAGTCACAGCAGCATCGCCGTGTTTAAAGTTTACGGCCCGCCCAACTCGGAAACTCGGATGTCATAATCATCCCCGAGCTTCCCAGTGGGAAACACAATTTGAGAGGGCATTCATGTCCAATTTCGGACTAGGAAACTCCAACTAGGAATTTCCAAATGGGATTTTCCGACTAGGAAACTACAACTAGGAAATTTCCAAATGGGATTTTCCGACTAGGAAAGTCATATTTAGGATAATTCCGATAGCACATGAAGGCAGCATCGAACACTCATTTTTGCTCAAATAAATGCAGCCTTGGTGAGCAGAAGAGACTTCATTCAAAAACATTTAAATACCCTAATGATTTCTTACTTTTAACCGGTAGTGTAAATACTGACATGATTTCCTCTAGGGAAATGGATGAAAATACTGATGATCTTTAATTCAGGAACCAATATGTATATACTGTTAAACTGTACCTCCTCCAAAACTATTAGTAAATCATGGTTCATGATGTAAACTAATGACTACAGGATATTTACAATAAACAGGGTGATGAGCCCTTCAGGAAATAGAAGCTTTAAAGGAAATGCTGATTGTAGAAATGGTCATGTGATCACCCTCATGTAGAACTAAATCGACATGACTGCAGTTCATCTCACTGTAAACAGATTTGTCAATGCATTTTCCATTTCTTTAGAAGAAAAATGAAACAAATGACTCTCCGATTGAATTCTACCACAGAATTTCTGCTTTAAAGTGCTGTGGAGGAACTCTAAACATCTCAAACGGCTGGAAAACAGGTGAACTGTTTTTCCTCCCGCGTAAAATCGGCTCTGATATGAGGATGAAAGAAGAAGAAGAACTACACAAACACTAGTCCTATAGTTAGTCTTCTCACAGCGCATGAAAGCAAGAAACTCGGTGCTGAACTCAAAAGGCACCAGATGCTTCCATGATCAGTAATAACTCACGCATGTAAACATACAAATGCATGTGAAATATCAACGGATCCTCAAGCAGCTTTATGTGTGGATGGCGTCTCTGCCTGAAGACGAAGAGCTCCTTCATCAGTTTCATGGGGTGTCGTCATACTCAAGCGTGTTGATTTGCCTCTACAATCTCTATTTTACATCATGCTGAAGAGATACGTTGCATAGAAGTTCAAACTTGCTGCAGGAGACGGCTCTGATCATGAGGGTTTAAAGGCATGGTGAGCGCTAGCAGCTTCCAGGAGACGAGCAGACCGAACCGCACATGCTCAGTTTGGAGGTCTCGGGTTCGGGTTCGGTCTCTTCGTCCTCGGTTCCTCCTTCGGCTTCGGCTTCATCGCCGTCTGGATCTCCGTCTCCGTCTCCGTCTCCATCTGCTCCCAGACAGCCCTCCTCCTGCCGACGCTTCAACCTGAACACACACACACATCTGATGTAAAACACACACAACTGCACACACATCTGATGTAAAACACACACAACTGCACACACATCTGATGTAAAACACACACAACTGCACACACATCTGATGTAAAACACACACAACTACACACACATCTGATGTAAAACACACACAACTGCACACACATCTGCTGTAAAACACACACAACTGCACACACATCTGCTGTAAAACACACACAACTGCACACACATCTGCTGTAAAACACACACAACTGCACACACATCTGCTGTAAAACACACACAACTGCACACACATCTGATGTAAAACACACACAACTGCGCACACATCTGATGTAAAACACACACAACTACACACACATCTGCTGTAAAACACACACAACTGCACACACATCTGATGTAAAACACACACAACTGCATCTGTCCTGTATGGGATCAATAGTAAAAGAATTGCGGTCACGGATACAAATAATAATAAGCGTGAATCAAAAATGTAAAACACATGTAAAATATATATTGCACAAACTGAAAGAAATAATGCAAAATGATCAGAAAAGCAAACAACGAGGTCATTGGTGTGATGTCAACTCCCCTCTTCGATTGATTGGCTAGAGGAGGAGCTGTCAATCTAGAACTAGTGGACCAATGGAGACGCTTCAGCCCGCCCCAATTTACATGAAACTCGAACTGCAACATTTGGAAAAGCGAGTGCAGAACGTGGAAAGAAGGCGTACAAAAGAGTCAAATATGAGCAGAAAATGTACGAGAGCACAAAGTACAGTGTAATAACACCAAGGAAAACATCATTTTTAAGAAAACATGAACATAAGTTGAAGTTTTGTGCAATAGAATTTTGTATGCGTTTAAAGTTTTTATTCCTGCTTGTTATTTTTTGATTCACGATTATTATATCTTGATCTGTGACCACGTTGTTTGCTATTCTGATCATTTTGCAGTCTTTTTTTTAGTTTGTGCAATATATTTGTGTTTTTAAATGTTAGATTCACGCTAATTTTTTTTATCTGTGACCGCAATACTTTTGACGAGATATTGATCCCATAGCCCTGCTTTACCTGCACACACACACACATATATATATGAAGAGCTGTTTTTTTCATGCACTGGTCAATTTTCATAACATGTTTTTAGACTAGCGGAGAGGAAGCATGCAGAATGCACACTGAAGTCTTTGTTTTAATGCACTTGATCAATTTGCGTCTGTAGATTTAAATCTCAATCCATCTCTTTAAAGTCAGAAATCTCCACTTCAGGAGCTTCTCACACACCAAATTATTCATATCTGTATTCTGAGGGTTTATTTATATATCCTTCACCTGATTTATACATCATTTTACTCCTAAAAACATGGTGAAATGTATTTGGCTTTATCCAGTGTTCAGATTTCTGTTCTGTTTTCTCCAGAAACGAACTCTGTTGCATTATTCTCCTGTAATCTATAAAGACACCATTTTAACAGAAAACAGAAACTTTTAATGTGTTCTGGCCGTTCATTCGCACACTACAGTGTTTGGAGCTCGAGAACTCAAACTGGGAGACAAGGTGCAAGTTTTTGAAAGCAATACCGTAAAGGTAAAAACGTGAATCTGTGTAAACGGTGATGCGTATTACGTATTTAGTCTATAGATATGCGCGTTTGAGCGTAGTCTTTCTTTACAAACTGACATCTCCAGTTACTTGTCTGTCCTGCATATACAGCGTTTAAAGTCATTCCCGCCGATCCATGTGAACGGGAATCATTCTGATAACGGTTTCATCTGTACAGAGGAAAAACTTTTGTTGTGAAAAAATAAAACTTGAGTGATTGATGACAGAATTTTCATTTCTGGGTGAACTAAGCCTAATCTTCAAGAACATATGACTAAGAACTCTAGTTTTTATATTCTCACTTTTCACGGTTGAAGATCATGAACTCCTGCTGGACGACTTCAAGGCACTCCTGAAGATACTCGTTCTCCTGCAGGAGAAACAAAGACAATCATCAGCCGTCAGACGCCAGTCACAGTTCAGCCATCGTTCAGTTATCTAGTCTAATATCTGTTATTCATACATCGTTCATGAAGCTGTTTTTACTGAAATGTTTCAGCTGGATGTCGTCTAACATTTAAAAATGTTACTATTGAACATTCAAAACTAATGTTCCTTTAACGTTCGCATGACCAAGAAAAAAACATTTATAAACAAAAAAGGGATGTTTAACTGAATGGGAACGTGAGGAAAATGTTCTCAGAACACATTTCTGTCAGCTGTTGTTGTGCTGAGCTCCGAACACACAATCCTGCTTGAAACACCAAAAATAGCCCGGCGTGTTTCAGGAGAAGCTGCAGCTCTGAAAGCTTCATAATTTAATCATCCAGGTAATAATGCCTTCGCTTCCGGCGTCTCCAGACCATAGCAGCTCATCTTCAGTAAGAGCAGCGAGATGACCTCATAATCATGTGATCTGATCACAGACACGCCTCACAATCATGTGATCATCACAGACACGCCTCACAATCATGTGATCATCACAGACACGCCTCACAATCATGTGATCTGATCACAGACACGCCTCATAATCATGTGATCATCACAGACACGCCTCATAATCATGTGATCATCACAGACACGCCTCACAATCATGTGATCATCACAGACACGCCTCACAATCATGTGATCATCACAGACACGCCTCACAATCATGTGATCATCACAGACACGCCTCATCACAGACACGCCTCACAATCATGTGATCATCACAGACACGCCTCACAATCATGTGATCATCACAGACACGCCTCATCACAGACACGCCTCACAATCATGTGATCATCACAGACACGCCTCACAATCATGTGATCATCACAGACACGCCTCACAATCATGTGATCATCACAGACACGCCTCACAATCATGTGATCATCACAGACACGCCTCACAATCATGTGATCATCACAGACACGCCTCACAATCATGTGATCATCACAGACACGCCTCACAATCATGTGATCATCACAGACACGCCTCACAATCATGTGATCATCACAGACACGCCTCACAATCATGTGATCATCACAGACACGCCTCATAATCATGTGATCATCACAGACACGCCTCACAATCATGTGATCATCACAGACACGCCTCACAATCATGTGATCCGGCGCTGTTAAGGTTTAAATGTCACACTATATCAGTAAAATGTCATTTTCACTCACAGACTGAGAATCTTTGCTGTTGTCTCTCGATCTGTTTTTGGCCAGTCGCTTCTTCTTCTTGTGAAGCGGCCGAGACTCCAGAATCATCTCCTCCAGTTCGAAGGTCGGATCGCAATGCAGACGCCCTTTCTGTTCGAGAGAAGAAAACACACGTTTCCTCATCATGAGTGTGTGTGTGTGTGTGTGAGTGTGTGTGTGTGAGAGAAGAGAAAACACACTACTGAGAATACAGCAGCGTTTCCTCATCATGAGTGTGTGTGTGTGTGTGTGTGTGAGAGTGTGTGTGTGTGTGTGTGTGTGTGAGTGTGAGAGAAGAGAAAACACACTACTGAGAATACAGCAGCGTTTCCTCATCATGAGTGTGTGTGTGTGTGTGTGTGTGTGTGTGTGAGAGTGTGTGTGTGTGTGTGTGTGAGTGTGAGAGAAGAGAAAACACACTACTGAGAATACAGCAGCGTTTCCTCATCATGAGTGTGTGTGTGTGTGTGTGTGTGTGTGTGTGTGTGTGAGAGTGTGTGTGTGTGTGTGTGTGAGTGTGAGAGAAGAGAAAACACACTACTGAGAATACAGCAGCGTTTCCTCATCATGAGTGTGTGTGTGTGTGTGTGTGTGTGTGTGAGTGTGAGAGAAGAGAAAACACACTACTGAGAATACAGCAGCGTTTCCTCATCGTGTGTGTGTGTGTGTGTGTGTGTGTGTGTGTGTGTGTGTGTGTGTGAGTGTGTGAGAGTGCATGTGTGCGTGTGTGTGTGTGTGTGTGTGTGAGTGTGTGAGAGTGCATGTGTGCGTGTGTGTGTGTGTGTGTGTGTGAGTGTGTGAGAGTGCATGTGTGCGTGTGTGTGTGTGTGTGTGTGTGTGAGTGTGTGAGAGTGCATGTGTGCGTGTGTGTGTGTGTGTGTGTGTGTGTGTGTGTGTGTGAGTGTGTGTGTGAGAGTGCATGTGTGCGTGTGTGTGTGTGTGTGTGTGTGTGTGTGTGTGTGTGTGTGTGAGTGTGTGAGAGTGCATGTGTGCGTGTGTGTGTGTGTGTGTGTGTGTGTGTGTGTGTACAGAGTCTAAAACTAACCAAATCAACACCTGTCAGTGCAGAACATTTACGGGCCATAATGCGGTTTTACTGGCTATGAAACAGTATTTCACATCACTGCCTTAAAATAGATTTTGTCCCTTTGGAATTATTATTTAAAGACTATGTCACTATGTTTTCAGGACATTTAATAAATAAGGACGTTGCTTTTCTTACTTTCTTGGAAAAACAAGAGAGTAAGTTCACTTTGACTGAAAGTAAGCATGTGTGCAGGTTTGGAGGGATTGTGATCTAAAGGAACGATGCATTATTCCAAACAGAGACTCTCGCATCGACTCTTTTTGGCATGAGTGTTCGGTTTAGACCCTGATTGTGTGTGTGTGTGTGTGTGTGTGTGTGTGTGTTCTGTCACTACTGGAACTCAATCTCACATTGGGAACGAACCCGGGCTCCATCTTCTTCTCATACACATCGTCCCAGCTGACGTCGGAGAGATAGGGAGCCGTCTGCATCTGAGCCAGACTACAGAACCGGTGCTCAGGGTTCACTGTCAACAACTGCAGAATCACACACACACACACACACACACACACACACACACACACACACACACACACACACACACACACACGATTAGACATGATTCGAAAAGGTTAAATAGTCCTGAAAAAAAAAAAAAAGATCTCACTGAAAGATCATTTATTGAGATATCAAGCTCAAATTTGGAACACAACTTGTTTAGATTTATGGCTTTGATTTTCTTGCAGTTTTAGAGTATAAATGTAAAAAACCTATCAAAAATGAAAATAGTATTTTTGTGCATTTTTCATAACAATACACGTAAAATTCTGTCTTTTCTTAAGTTAACTTTTTAAAACTTTTTTGACTTCAGCAATAATCTGCCAAGTGTCGTCTTTGAAAAGAGATCAAACTTCAGTCTGTTGCTCTAAAGCGTTCAAGATTTACCAGTTTAAGTTGGAAATGACATTTTTAGGTCTATGCTCAAAAAGTGAATAAATGGATTATAAATACAGCATAAATATAATTTAGTATAAAATAAATCCCCTAAAGTAGACCACTGTTAGTTAGTAGTGTGTTGAAACTGGCGGTTATGGTAAGGGGCGGGGCATTTCCCAAACACACTCGAAGCGCTCGACCAATCACAACACACTGCTCCAGCCGACCAATCAGAGCTCTGTGCGCTTTTCAGAAGGAGGGGCTTCATAGAGACAGGAAGTAAACAGAGCGTTACTGACAGACTGGGAAGAGAGGAGCTGCTGAATCTGAATTTGTCTTATTTTTGATGATCTGTTTATTACTGTGAAGCTGCTTTGAATCAATCTGTGTTGTTTAAAGCGCTATAGAAATAAAGCTGACTTGACCTAAAAGAGGAAGTTCTGAGCATCACACTCCTGTACCCACAATGCTCTTCTCCTCTGATTCTTCTGTTTGTAACTGGTCTAATAAATGACTGTAATATCTCTCCTCGCTCCTCTGTTCTTCACTCCTATCCATTTTCCTCTCATAATATTTCTTCTGTCTCTCCACTCGTTTTCTTCAGTTATCTCTCATTATCATCAGCTCCTCTTTCTCTCGCTCGTCTCAATCCTTCCTTTTATTCTCTCCTGCATAATTAGTGTTTTATGTTCTCTTCATTCATTCTGACTCCATCTGTGTTTCGTCTATTTTCATTCCTCTCCATCTTTTTTCCATTTAATCCTTATTAATGCAGTTTGTTGAGGAAGAGGCTCGGTAAGAACTCACCTAACGACGACCCATGACACCATAGCAACCACCTAGAACACCCTAGCAACTGCGGAGCTGCTTAAAACATAGAAATGCCTGCCAACTACCCAAAACACCCTAGCAACCGCCCAACTAAAATGACATGAGAATAAGAATATGTGAGTGGTGTTTGTTCATCACATGTAAGATGAGCTCTTACCTTCCTCAGCAGTGACACAAGGTCTTTGTGCCAGGAGGAGCTGTACTGAACACTGACGGTGCTGAACAACTGCAGCAGAGACTCCACCGAATTACTGCCGTGGATCTCATACGGCCTCTGATGGACAGACAGCAGTCAGTGAGATAGACAGGGTCAGACAAACAGACAGACAGTCAGAAAGTCAGACAGACAGTTAGAAAGACACAGTCAGACAAACAGACAGACAGTCAGAAAGTCAGACAGACAGTTAGAAAGACACAGTCAGACAAACAAACAGACAGACAGAGAGACAGACACAGTCAGACCTAAAGTCAGACAGAAAGTCAAACAGACAGTCAGACAGACAGACAGACAGACAGACAGACAGACAGACAGAAAGTCAGACAGACAGTCAGACAGATAGTCAGACAAACAAATAGACAGACAGAGAGACAGACACAGTCAGACCTAAAGTCAGACAGTCAGACAGACAGACAGACAGACAGTCAGACAGACAGACAGACATACAAACAGACAGGGAGACAGTCAAACAGAAACACAGTCAGAGAGACAGACAGTCAGACAAACAGACAAACAGACAGACAGTCAGACAGACAGACAAACAGACAGACAGACAGTCAGACAAACAGACAGACAGACAGACAGACAGACAGACAGACAGACAGACAGACAGACAGACAGACAGACAGTCAGACAAACAGACAGACAGACAGACAGACAGACAGACAGACATACAAACAGACAGGGAGACAGTCAAACAGAAACACAGTCAGAGAGA
>NC_140225.1:560000-650000 GCF_951802725.1 Rutilus rutilus
TGACGCTAACAGAAGACAAACGGCTAGCAGTGACATCAGCGGCAATCCACCTGTCACTCAAGTGGCCACGCCCTTAATTATGCAGAACTTTAAGGCTTAATATAATTTAAACGGATGAGTTATAAAAAAATATCACCCCCCTCACAGTCGTCATGAAGAGCAACATTAGCGATATAGACCAAAACCACTTTTTGCACCAGGCTGTAAACATGTTTTTTTCTGCTGTAAAGTTGGGCATTTTAACATGGGGGATTATGGGATAGACTCTCTTTTGGAGCCGGTCTCTAGTGGCCAGTCGATGAATTGCAGTTTAAGGTTGCCGCTTGGTCATAACACTGAGAAAACGATCATTAGAGACACATTTTAATGGTCAGTCCTCTTCTAAAGCCTCTACAGATCTTGCTTTCGGACGCAGGGTGACAATAGTTGAGAAGTGCGTTAAAGCTGGAGTGTGTTGTTGTAGAACAGCCGTCCTGGAGCCGGAGCTCAGAGGGAGCAGGAACGAGTCCGAGAGGATGAAATAATCAGGCCATGATGACAAATGAGTCGAGGGATGCAGAGAGGAGTGTGTGAGGAGAGGACAACATTTCGGCAAAATTCGCAGTGTCCCAGATAAAACTGGAGCTCGTCTCGGCTTCACGAGCAACTGGTGACACACACACACAGAGACACACACACACAGAGACACACACACACACACACACACACACACACAGAGACACACACACACACACACACACACACACACACACACACACACACACACACACACACACACACACACACACACACACACACATACATACACACTCTCTCTCTCTCTCTCACACACACACACACACACACACACACACACACTCACTCACTCACTCACTCACTCACTCAAACACACATACACACTCTCTCTCTCTCTCTCACACACACACACACACACTCACACACATTTGACACCATCGACTACAACATTCTTTTAAATAGACTCGAAAATTATGTTGGCATTAGTGGAATTGCATTAGCATGGTTTAAATCATACTTATCTGACCGTTATCAGTTTGTAGCAGTAAATGAAGAGATGTCTCATCCATCACAAGTTCAGTATGGCGTACCACAAGGCTCAGTACTAGGACCGCTGCTGTTCACTCTGTACATGCTACCCTCACACACACACACACACACACACACACACACACACACACACACACACACACTCTGTACATGCTACCCTCACACACACACACACACACACACACACACACACACACACACACACACACACACACACACACACACACACACACACACACACACACACACACACACACACAGTACATGCTACCCTCACACACACACACACACACACACACACACACACACACACACACACACACACACACTCTGTACATGCTACCCTCACACACACACACAAACACACACACACTCTGTACATGCTACCCTTGGGAGATATCATTAGGAAGCATGGCATTAGTTTTCACTGTTATGCTGACGATACTCAGCTCTATATTTCTTCACGCCCGGACGAAACTTACCAATTCACTAAATTAACGGAATGTATAGCTGATATAAAAAACTGGATGACTAGTAATTTCCTACTAAATTCTGAAAAAACAGAGATTAATTATTGGACAAAAAACTTCCACACGTTATAATCCAGAATACTGTCTAACACTTGATGGCTGCTCTGTTAAGTCCTCGTCGTTAGTTAGGAACCTGTGTGTGTGTGTGTGTGTGTGTGTGCTCTTTGATACCAATCTTTCATTTGAAAGTCACGTGTCTAGTATCTGTAAAACCGCATTCTTCCATCTTAAAAATATATCTAAATTACGTCATATGCTCTCATTGACAAATGCGGAACAGTTAGTTCATGCGTTCATGAGCTCAAGGCTAGATTACTGTAATGCTCTACTGGGTGGCTGCCCTGCACGCTTAATAAACAAACTACAGCTGGTCTAAATGGTTTAGCTCCGCAGTGCTTGAGCGGGCTCTTAGCGCATTATAGTCCTTCACGTCTATTGCGATCTCAAAACTCTGGCCAGTTGATAATACCTAGAATATCAAAATCGACTGCTGGCGGTAGATCCTTCTCCTATTTAGCACCTAAACATTGAAACAGTCTTCCTAACATTTTTCGGGAAGCAGACACACTCTGTCTAAAAACAAATCTCTTTAATCTGCCATACACAAAGAACATTATACTGTACATTCCTATAATTAAAATCAGTTAAATGATTATTAGGCTGCATAGATCAGGTCAGCCGGAACCGGGAACTCTTCCTATAACACCTGATGTACTCGTTACATCATAAGAAGAACAGCGTCTACGCTACTGTTAGTCTCTCTGTTTATTCCGAGGTTTAATGTAGTCAGCCGGATCCAGATCAGTGATCTTTGGGATAATGCAACAAAGTTTGTTTATAGAAAAAAGTGTCAGTCCAGCTGAAGTAAGTTCAGTGATGTTTCATTTTGTTGTAAAAAAGTTATTAATTTAGTTCATTTATATATATAGAGCCGCTCTGGAGAAAACCGTGATGTCATCGTCCAGCTCAGTTCAGTTCTCATATAATGATGTCAATGCAGCAGATCAGTAATATTGTAGAATTTTAAATTAAATGTCCCTAACACACTCTCTCAAACATACACACACACACACACACACACACACGCTTCATTCCTCTGTGTATTCCTCCTGAATGTGTCACGCACCAACGCCTCTCGGCTGGCCTTATTTCTCAAGGTGCTTAATGAGGAACGTCCTGAATGAACTTCACAAGTTTCTGGTCTGGGAACAGAGGAAAGTTCCAGCGGAGGAGAGACAGACGCTCGACAGGGTCGGTGTTCGGTTTCTTCTTTTACAGACGAAAGTAAGTCATGCAGGTTAGAACGACATATGGGTAAATGATGACATTCACTCTATTTTGAGTGAACTGGCCCTTTAAATAGCAGATTTTACTGTGTTTTTACTGTGCTAAAACACTCAGTCTCTCAATCTTACAAATATAGGTAAAATATAATAACTTAAATGTTTCTCCTTCAAAGCTCAGACGTTTCAGTGGAGTATCAACTGCATCTCAGACATTTCACCGAGATTCTCTGAGGAGAAATAAAGACGAATTAAATACAGATGCTGATGGAAGACAGGCATCCATCCATCATCCATCCTCCATCCATCCATCCATCCATCCATCCATCCATCCTCCATTCATCCATCCATTCATCCATCCTCCATTCATCCATCATCCATCCATCCATCATTCATCCATCATTCATCCATCCATCCATCCATCCTCCATTCATCCATCCATCAATCATCATTCATCCATCATCCATCCATCCATCCTCCATTCATCCATCCATCCATCCATCCATCCTCCATTCATCATCCATTCATCCATCCTCCATTCATCCATCGTCCATTCATCCATCATCCATCCATCATTCATCCATCCATCCTCCATTCATCCATCCTCCATCCATCCATCCATCCATCCATCCATCCTCCATTCATCCATCCTCCATTCATCCATCATTCATCCATCCATCCATCCATCCATCCTCCATCCATTCATCCATCCTCCATCCATCCATTCTCCATTCATCCATCCATTCATCCATCCTCCATTCATCCATCCATTCATCCATCCTCCATCCATCCATTCATTCTCCATTCATCCATCCTCCATTCATCCATCCATCCTCCATTCATCCATTCATCCATCCATCCTCCATTCATCCATCATTCATTCATCCATCCATCCATCCATTCATCCATCCTCCATCCATCCATCCATCATTCATCCATCCATCCATCCATCCATCCATCCATCCATCCATCCATCCATCCTCCATCCATTCATCCATCCTCCATCCATCCATTCTCCATTCATCCATCCATTCATCCATCCTCCATCCATCCATTCATTCTCCATTCATCCATCCTCCATTCATCCATCCATCCTCCATTCATCCATCCATCCTCCATTCATCCATCCTCCATTCATCCATCCATCCATCCTCCATCCATTCATCCATCCTCCATCCATCCTCCATTCATCCTCCATTCATCCATCCTCCATTCAACTTCCATCCATCCTCCATTCATCCATCCTCCATTCATCCATCCATCCATCCATCCATCCTCCATCCATTCATCCATCCTCCATCCATCCATTCTCCATTCATCCATCCATTCATCCATCCTCCATTCATCCATCCATTCATCCATCCATCCATCCATTCATTCTCCATTCATCCATCCATCCATTCATCCATCCTCCATTCATCCATCATTCATCCATCCATCCATCCATCCATCCATCCTCCATCCATTCATCCATCCTCCATTCATCCATCCATTCATCCATCCTCCATTCATCCATCCATCCTCCATTCATCCATCCATCCATCCATTCATTCTCCATTCATCCATCCTCCATTCATCCATCATCCATCCATCGATTTTGTATAGGAATGAGCCAAGGTATTTTAAAGATTATTTTAAGCTTATTAGGAACTCTCATAGCTACTCAACTAGAGGCAGTGCCACAGACATAGTTCATTGTAGATTTAAGAGCTGTTCTGGGCAAAACACCTTTTTGTACATGGCAGCAATGGAATGGAACAAACTCCCAATTGAGATTAAGTTAAGCCAGTCAGATCGCTGTTTTAATAGAGCATGTGGTGAATGGTTGCTAAATGCTAATTAGATTAAAAAATGTATGTGATCTTAAGGGATATTTATTATTGCAGTTTATGTATTTGTGTTTATCTTATTTTGTATTTGGATGTGGTTGAATGTACAAGGTACCTTTTAGTCATCTGTAGCTTGCCTGGCCATCTTTATCAGTCTACAACGAGGACCACAATGGAAATAAGTTTGTAACTTTCTTGTGTTATCCTCGAAAGTTCTGATAAATGTATAATGTCACTGTGATGGCTTCTTGTAATGCATTTATTTTTGTTACTGTCTAATAAATCAAAAAATCCATCCATCCATCCATCCATCCATCCATCCATCCATCCATCCATCCATCATTCAACCTGACCAGACAATGTTTTATGAAATTCTGGAAGAAGTCTGCTCAAAGTGTATGGACTTAAAATCGGTAGGTATCATGATAGGAGATTTTAATACTGATCCTCGAAAGATGGACCTTTCCGGCAATAAGGCGTTAATGAATTTTTGTCGCTCATTTAGTTTACATCAGCTGATCAAAGAACCAACGCGTGTCTGTTCTTCCACTTGTTCTAGTGTCAGAAAAGTCTAGGATAGCAGGAAGTGGGGTAATTAATTATGGATTGAGTGATCATTCAGTTTTCTGCACTCGAAAGATAAAGAAAGCAGTGCTCAATTGTCATAGCTCTGTAAGAGTCAGGTCGCTGAAAAGGTATAGCAATTTAGAATTTAATAAACTGTTCTGCTGTGTTGCAATGTAATGATGCTGATAAAGCATGGTGCTCTTTTAAATGTATGTTTTTAGAAGTTGTAGACTAATTAGCCCCATTTCAAGTAGTAAGAGTTAAACAGAGGACAGAACCCTGGATAAATGATGATATTCTCCAGGCAATTAGGATGAGAAATAAGAAGTATGACACATTTAAGAGAAACAAGAGTACAAAAAGGTGAGAAATGAAGTGAGCAGATTAGTGGTCAATAATAAAAAGGCCTATTTTAATGAGAAAATTGTGGAATATAGAACTGATTGGAGTAAGTTATGGAAGTCCCTCAAGCAGCTTGGCTACAGTAACAGGCTGAAACACAACTCTTGATTTGGGGAATAATGTCACAGCAGGAAAGGTGACAGTGATGGTGTTAACAACTACTTCTCATCAGTCGCTAGTAAACTGGTGGAATAAAGACCTGTCCAGTCAGGGCGGTGCGGTGAAGGTCACATCTTTGACTTTTATTCTCAGCAAGAGGTCAAAGCAGAAGACTTCTCTCTTGAAAAGGTGTCAGAGGCAGTCGTACTCGAGAAGCTTATGAACCTAAATATCTCCAGAGCCACTGGCTTTGACAATCTTCCATCTAGATTCTTGATTTCAAGCTTGCCAGAGATTTCCACTTTACAAGAAAGGGAGTAAATTAGACCATGGAAACTATAGACCTGTTTCTATTCTGTGTCGTCTGTCAAAGATAATTGAAAAGATTATTTTTGAACAGACGGACAAATATTTAGCATCACACAATCTACTCTAAGAGTTCCAGTCTGGCTTTCGTCAATCACACGGACCGCATTAGGAAGATAAAGGTCATTGTTGTGGTATGGTCATGTCAGACCTACAGAAGGCCTTTGATACCGTTGACCATGGTATTCTGCTACGCAAATGAAAAGCCATTGGTTTTAATGACTGAGCAGTCAGATGGGTGATATCTGAAGGATAGGAAGCAGGAGGTGGACACTGGAGGAACAATGTACAGAATGTGGGGTTCCTCAAGGGACTGTCTTGGGTCCACTTTTTTTCCTTCTATATATAAATGACCTTAAGTCATGTTCACGTGAACTTTGTTATATGTAGATGATTCTGTGTTATTGCTTTCAGATAAAGATAAGAACATAGCTGAAAGAACTCTCAGGTGGATGTCAGACAATCGCTATCACTTCACTTCGGGAAAACGGAAGCCATATTTGGGTCAAAAATAAAACTGAGAAGATCCTCTGGTTTTAAGGCTTTAGTTGGAGATAATGAGATTAGTGAAAAATTACCAATATAGCACCTTTTTTATTTGATACTTTTTTCTAGTTTTTTGTTATTGTAATATTTGATTGTATTTTCCCCTGTAATTCCTTGTTTCTGCGTATAATGCTTTGGAAATATTGTATGTAAAAACAATCCTTATTATTGAAATTCAATATGAGCCGCACAGCTGGATTGAGGATCGGATGAGAAATGTGTGTGTTCTTCTGCTCTGATCGTGATCAAGGGACAGCAACGACTGAGACATCAGCGAGATGTGTGTATCAGTGAGACGAGTGTTTGTGCTTTACGGACGGTGTCGTGTGTGTGTGTGTGTGTGTGTGTGTGTGTGAGACGGAGCTGTTTTCTGCCGTGACTCAGAGCTGGTAAACGGATACAGTAATTACAATTTTCTGCATACTTGACATTTTAAAGGCTTAAAAGAGTGGAGGAGGAAGCCCTCTTTATTCCCGACAGCAGAAGATCCTTTGACTCACAGAGACGAGGCTGTTCAAAGCTCAGTGTGTGTGTGTGTGTGTGTGTGTGTGTGAGACGCATGAAAGAGAAAATCCTGTCTGCTTCAACTAAATAATTATATATAGACACTGTGTTCAGATGGAGTCGTCAATGTCGAACCGTCCTTCCCTTCTTCACATGACTTACAGAAGCATTGCTGTCCTTCAAAGAACACACACACTCACACACACACACACACACACACACACACACACACACACTCTTTCCCTCACACAAAGAACTCTCACACACACATTTAACTAGCCATCTAAAGGAGGACAGAACATGTATTGTTCTTATATAAAGCTTATTTTTTATATATATTCTAAAGAAAATGTGTGCAAAACTGCCCTAATGCAGAAACGCTGCAGGACAAACTCAGCTTCAGTGCTTCAACACTGCTAGAGGTTTATAATACCAGCACTAGTACAGTGATGACTGACTTGGTAAACACTACAGGTTATTACAGACTAACTAGTGAAAATCAAGTTTTTAAATGTTGTTTATGTGTCTATGTGGTGTTTTTAATGTGCTTTAAGACAAAGCATGTGTAGATTCATAAGTCGACAGCATTGCTGAGTATTTCCTCCTTAAAACTGCAGTGAACCAAAGACAGTCTCAAACACACGCTTTGAAATCGCTGGTGTTTCTGACGTCACAAACTACCTTGTAACCAATCAGATCAACGTGTGATCGTCAACCAGTGGATCTCTGAGCTGAGTGAGTGAGTGGAGGCGGGGCTCATTTGCATATTCATAGATCCGCGCATACTAAATGAGGCAAGGGTGTCGAGTTACATTCAAGATATTTTAAGACATGAAGACATTTTTTAAAGGATTTTTTTTTTTTATGTCATTTTGGTGATCAAAGATGAGTTTTAATGAATGAAATTATTGAATACAGGGAGACTTTAAGATAAAGTCTAAGAATGCAATTCTGGAAAATTTTAAGATGTCACAGAATATCTCTCTCTCTCTCTCTCTCTCTCTCTCTCTCAGGAACAGATGCTTTCGCTTGACCTGCCGTCTGAGTTCCTCTCTGATGAAGTTTCTCAGATAAAGTTTCTCTGGGTTTCTCCACACGTTCTGGTTTTTGACACTCGCATCTGCCGGGATCCAGTCCGCTGATGTTTCCACACATATGGATGAACAATAAATGACAGGTATTATTTATAAACGGCTGACGACTCCATCATGAGCGGAGAGGAGGAAGAAGAGCCATTGTCTAACAGATGGAAACGTGAAGCGCTGTCATGATGAAGCGTGGGAGAGAGAGCCAGCGCTGAAATGCACACGAGACAGAGACACACTGTGTGTGTAGTTCACATGCGTTGAGTCTTTCCTTCTCCGTGTTTGTCGTTCCGTAAGGCTTTTCTTTAGACTGCCGATCAGGAGTCATTCAAAGAGGTTTGTCTCCTCCAGGTATGTTCCTAGTTGTAGTTTCCTAGTCGGAAACCTTCTCAAATAGCATTTCCCACTGGGAAGTTCAGGGATGATTGACACCGCCCATACACAAAAGAATTATATTTGAAATATATTTTCTGGATATGTTTTGGAATATATGCAAATATTTGAAATTGGCCCAATAAATATATTTCATACTTATATTTCATATATTTTTGTTATATTTCAGAATATATTTCAATGTATTTGGAATATATGCCACATATATTTTTGACACTTTTGGGGACCCGTACAGAAAAAAATACATTGAAATATATTCTGAAAAATAACAAAAATATATGAAATATAAGTATGAAATATATTTATTGGGCCAATTTCAAATATTTGCATATATTCCAAAACATATCCAGAAAATATATTTCTTTTGTGTATGGGCGGGAATGAACGATTATCTGGTAAAGCATTCTCGCGCTCAGATGAGACACTTCCTGAAAGTCATCTTTACCAGAGTTTCCATTTATGCAGACGCTTTTATCCAAAGCGACTAACTCTGCATTCAAGGTCTGCACGTCATCAGTTCACGCATTGCCTGGGATCAAACCCGTGACCTCTGCGTTGCGAGCGCCAGGATCTACAATCACTGACAGAAACTGATCACAAAGTCACTTGTTTTACACTCTCCTCTCTGTACAATGTCCTCAGACAGAAAGTGCTGTTACATTGAGTTCATACCGAGGCTAGTTTCACTAGATAATGTCTAAGAATGTTCCTAAGTGCAATTCCTAAAAACTTCTCTAATATAATACAATATAATTAATATAATACAATACAATATATAATAAAATACAATAAAATTTTGAGTTTATAACTTGCAATTCGGACTTTTTTCTCACAATTCGGACATTGTGATCTTTAGATATAAACTCGTAATGGCGAAAAGAAGAAATTTTTTTATTGCGTGGAGAAAACAAGCTTCCATAACAACCATTTGCAGAGACTGCTGTGTCAAATTTTAAATTCATATTTTCCAAGCCACTCTATTATTGTAATATAATCTATTTCAGATAAACGGCATATAAAAACTAGCCTGGTTCTACCAGACTCTCTTACATTTCATTTGTACAGAGAGTCTGGCCTCTCTCCATTGACAAGCGTTAACTTCCTTGTAGGCGGGAACTCTGTTGAAGTTTAAAACTATTGGATCTGCCCAGAGTCACTCTGGATCTGCCATTACCAATCGCTAACCTTTGGTCGTGACGTAACCCTACAACTCAAACTAGCGCACGACCTCAACGTCATCGTTCTCAGGCACTCCCTCTGTTCGCTGATTGGACCGCCAAAAAAATGATCGGAGAAAACCAAAGAATACACCACAATCCCAGACGTAGTACTGAAGGGAAGTACGCAGGAGGGCGGAGCCAGGCTATATAAAAACACCCCTAAACAAAACATACAACCAGAACGAGTGCTGTCCATCAGTCAGACCGCGCTGAGATGTGAACGTACAGACGGAGGCGACTGAGACGAGAGATGAAGTTTAATCGATAAAAATCAGATCATACTCCGCATCTTTATATTTTCCCCATGAACACTCACCGGTAATACATAAAGATGAGGCCTGTACTACTGACAGCACATTAACACACACATTATCATTAAATAAAGCATGAAACACACACACACACTGGATTAGATTAGGTACAGACTCAGAGTCACAGAAGGACAGGAAGTGATGAAGCGTTTCTATGGAAACAGCCTTAAAGACGACCTGGCCGTGCAAAGAGGAAGACGATAATGATGATGCTCTTCTTCAGCTACACAACTACACACTCGCACAAATCTCCGATCCCGTGACGTCGAACAGTCAGGTGTGTTGGATTACGCGGATGATCTTATTTCAGGTTGAACTGCCACATTAAACAGATTAAGAGGATTTATGCAGCATATTTCATTCATTTCTTTCCCTGAGGTCACAAATATAATCAGGAAAGATGTTCGGCAGTAATCGCATCTATCCTACTTCAGCTGCACACATGTATTAAGAAAAACTAAGATTTAAGGCAAGACACAGCAGACAAACCCTGTTTTTTTAAGACTAGTGGAAATAAAACGTCCAAAATACACATTTAAGTGCTTATTTCACTGCACATATCTAGATTGTAATAAATCAACTAGGGAAACATGGTGATGTTTATTATAGTGCTGAGCAACGATTAATCGCTTAATCAATTTAAGTTTACATTATATATGTGTGTGTACTGTGTATAAATATTTTGTATATATAAATACACACACATGCATTGAAGAATATATTAAGAAATATATTTTATATTTTTTTATTATATATTTAAGAAATATTTGCATGTATATACTGTACACATAATTTATATTACATATAAATAAAGCACATTTTTCTTAAATATTTACATGCATGTGTGTGCATTTATATATACTAAATAATTGTACACAGTACACACATATATTACGTAAACACACACTTTTATTTTGGATGCGATTAATCGCTGCACAGCACTAGTTTATTAGTTAAATTATTTTTTTACCGTGTTCACCTGCGGTGTCTTGCGTTAAAGCACGATAAGTGAGTCTGGTCCTCATGCACATGCCGAACACATGAAGAACACATGAAGAACACATGAAGAACACATGAAGAACACATGAAGGAATCAGAGGAATCAGAGGATAGTCACCAGAGGTTCACTAGAAACACATGTTCAATCTCCTGCAGGATCTCCAGCTCTCTGAAGACGTTCCGGACCTCGTCGCGCTCGATGCACTGCTGCTTGTTCATGTACTTCATGGCGTACATCTTCTCTGTGTCCCGCTTCTGCACGATGCACACCTGCACACACACACACACACACACACACACACAATGAGAGAGTTACTGAGACACAACGGCTCAGGCCGCGTTAATGACATCAACATACATCATTATAGACTCGCGTCTGATATTAATAACCCGTTCGCTTCAACCGGCACAAAATGCCACGGGTCAGAGATCCTTCACGAACACAGAATCTGCATTAAAAGCTCATTAAAGGATAATCAAGAGTGTGTGTGATGTGAGACAGGGATAAAGGTCAAACACAGTATGGACTGGAGCAGCACATAATGAAAATCTGATATCACTGCATATTTCACTATAGAGTTCATTTTACTGGAAATTCTGAGATATATTTATATATTATATATTATGTAATAAATAAAAAATATATTTTCCTCAAAATTTGTTCAGAGCTCATATGAGTAGTGTGTCTCAATCAGGCAAACAGCAACTGAGTCATTGAATCATTCATTTAAAGAACCGATCGGTCTGTACAGCGTCTGTATTCATTGAGGAACAAAACAAACGAGTCAGTAAATCATTCATTCAACAGATTTGTTTCAAAAACATGGACTCATTCAGGGGGAAAAACCAAGTGAGTCAGAATCACACACTCAACCGATTCGTTCAGGAGAGTCACGTTTCATTCAAAAGATTCATTCACTAACAAAACAAATGAGTCATTGATTCATGGAGACTGATTCGATACAATCAGTCATTGGATTGATTGAATAACTCTTTATTTTGCTAAGTTTATTCTTCAGTTGTCCTCATTCAGGAAAACTGAAACGAGCCACAGCGCCACTTCTAGAAACTGCTCTGATTCTGTCAGACGGATCCTGTGAGAGTCCAGAGGCGACAATCCAGTCATTTCGCTGTCCGATTGAAACAAGCAAACAAAATAATCCAGTTGAAATGGCCTTTAGAGCGTCTCATCGAAATGTTGTTTTCCTGAAGTGTAGAAAAGCCTTTGAGCTCTCATAGTGTTTCGCCCCACAGATCCGGACGGAAGCGTTCCTTAATTACATCCACTTTGACCCAGCGGTTCACGGAAGACTGAAACCTCCAATCCAAACCTGCCCGCGGGCCCGATCACTCAGATAACCAGAACAAATATCAGTGAGGAGAGCAGACGGATACCAGCGTCCCCAACTCAGATCTAATCATCCGCTCCAAAACAACACAAACCCAACAGAAAACCGTGAAAATAAGATGCTTCCAAACCATTATACAGTTTAAAGTGCTTATAAAGTGCAAAAAATGATGGTTTTCCACAGTGTTTCTGTCTCATTTTCCAGCACAAATATCTAAACATTCTTAAATCAAGATACATTTACTGAAGAAGAAGCAAAATGACTGAAGATATTGGGCCCTATTTTAACGATCTGAAACACAAGTAACTTTGTGGGCGGGTCCGACGCAAATCTAAAATGTGTTGGTCTGAAGTCGCTTCATTACTCATAGGTGTGGTTTGGGCGTAACGTGAAATAAACCAATCAGAGCGTCATCTCACATTCCCTTTAAGAGCAGGTGTGCTTGTTCCATGGCGGATTGCTATTATAACGGCGGATTTGCCAGACGCACGCCAGGAGCGGTTCACAGCCGAGGAGACCGACGTTCTCGTCAGGGCCGTAAAACACAGAGAAGTGACATTGGGGATGGAGAAACACACCCAGATTAGCTTCGCTTAAACAGGCCTATAATAATCTGGGTAAATGTGAAAGCTAGATTTATGCCTATTTTTTCACATCTTCATGGACACCACAATGATTTCCCTCGTGTGGAATATTTTTCCTTGTAATTATGTATGATTTGCAAAAATGAGAACTGCTGCGTCTGTGTGTAGATGAGAGAAGCAAAGTGTGTGTGTGTTGTGCACACGCTACATTATGGCCAAGCATGCGCCCTTAAAATAGCATCTGAACGCGCCACTGACTTTAGACGAGGTTTCTCCTGGTCTGTGGTGGAATTGTTTTCTGAAACTGCAAAATAGCACCAGGGAACGTTTGCGCCGGAACACGCCTCCTCTTTTCGCTGAACCGCCTTCGGGAGCGCAAGTTCATTCCCTAATTTACCGACGTGCGTTTGTGGAGGGAAAAGTCCGCTGTGCGTTTGTGGAGGGAAAAGTCTGCTGTGCGTCGGGTGCAGAATAGGAATGAAACATGCGTCGCTGTACAAAGAAAATTGCGCTGGGTGCGAGATAGGGCCCATTAAGTCTTGTTTAATGAAACTTTTTTTTTAAATGAAGTGAGTTATGCTTAAAACAAGAACAAATATCTGCCAGTGGAGTCAGAAAAATAAACCTAATTCAAAGGGAAATATTTGTTCTTGTTTTAAGACTAAACTCCAGTTTGCTTCTCCAGTAAATGTATTTTGATTTGATAATGTCTAGATATTCACACTGGAAGGAAGAAGGGCATGTTCTGGAGTAATGCATCACAACAGTAACTCTCACTGAAAATATCACTTTGTCACAGAGCTGTTCTTTAACAATCTAATAAAGTTCACATTTATCTTTTATTCCAAACATTAATAAAGCGCATTAAACTCCCGCTGGCTGCTTTTCACGGTTTAATATTCATAACGAACACCTGTGATTGTGCTTCAACACGCATTAAACAGGCTGTTAAAGGTCAGCCGCTGGCTGTGCCGAAAGACTGTTTCATGCTGGAGTTTCAGTGGAGAGTTTGGCTCCGGGAAACATCATAATGTCGGCTGTCGTCATCCGAGCGGATCGAGCCTCAACCGAGTCGCGCTGTGAGAGCGAGATAAACCGGGGAGAGACCCGTATAAACCCACATCTACACTCGGATCATTCACCATATCATCGTTCTGTTTGCATGTTCGCAGAAACCCTGAGCTTCTGGCTAGACACTGCTGAATCAGTGTTGAGCGTCCTGATGAGAAATCCTGCAGAGAACATCAACATGTGTGTGAATCACACAATCACTGTGTGTGTGTGACGTGTGCATGTACAGTAGAGGCCAAAAGTGATGTCCGGCCTATGAGGATTGACATCTTCACCCTTTGAATGCGTTGCAGATTTTGTATTCATTCTGCGTAGTTTTCATTTTATTTGTGAAATGATGAACACATGCAAAAACAAGAGAGAACCAACCAAACATTAATATCTGATTATGTTGTAGTCAATGCATATTTGTGCATATAGTAAAATAAAACCTGTATTCAATATTATAATGGCTTAGTCAAACTTGTATCTCCTCCACTACTGTACACTAATGGTCAAACGTTTGGAATAATTAAGATTTCATCATGTTTTTGAAGTCTCTTCTGCTCCCAAAGGCTGCATTTAAAACGTGCAATATCATACTTCAAAACCGCTGTTTTCTATTAATATATTGAAAAATGTAATTTACTTCTGCATTTTCAGCAGCCATCACTTCAGTTCAACGACGATTAGTTACAAATACATGAAGCACATAAAAAGAGAAACTTCTGTCGCTCAGATCTTTGAAGCTGCCCTCGGTTACGTCTCCACTAAAGAGTTTGATGAGCGTTTATAGGGAGCAGAACCTCCATCTTTATTCTCCTTCCAGAGAGAAACATAGAGAGAAAGAGGTGAGAAAAGACGAGGACAGAAGCACAAAGAGTCTTTTCTCTCACAGTGACGGATGTAAACCCCAGCGTTTATGGATCGGACTCATGAAAGCTACACCTCACATTGTCCACACCACTGCTGAAATGACACCTTATTAAATGAATCACCGCAGCCTCTGCCAAAACCATCAAATTAAATGCGATATGCTTCCTTTCTTTTTGGGCGACCGTTCTGTAATTATGTAATTTTGGTGGAGACTATGGTAACCATGGTTACCATTTTTGGTAAGAATCCTAATGAGGAAAATTGACTTCCCTTTCCTAGACACCGATGTCAATCTTTATAAAGCAACATTTAATTAGCAACAGAATATCTCAGCACCTCTTCGCCATGATCACTATGATGACACACGATGATGATCGTGGCTGTAGACTTACTGAAAGAGACGGTGGATAATTCATCTCAGACCTTGAAAATAAATGAAAGGAAACAAGAATGTTCAAATTGTGAACAAACAAGTGTATTCTATGATAAAGATTGTTTCAGGCACTCAGTATGTATTTTTAATAATGTTAAAATGGTGTAATATTTATGAATTTGATTATGCGCAGATCTGTTTAGTTGCGAGTGCAGAGACTCCGCCCATACGCTCTTCTGATTGGCTGTGATTTGAGATTGATTTTGGAAAGACAGAGATCTGCTTATTTTTCGACCCTCTTAGAAGAAAACAAACACGACCCTAGGTATTTAATTGATACAGTGGCAAAATTAATGAGAAATGAAGCTGTTTCCAAACAGCACAGCAGTAGTTCACTTTATGAACTACTTTGCTTGCAAGATTGATAATATTAGAGAGAAACAGTGCGCTTGCAGAGAGAATCCGCCCATACGCTCTTCTGATTGGCTGTGATTTGAGATTGATTTGCAGTGTATTTTGCAGGGAGACTCCACCCACACACTCTTCTGATTGGCTGTGATTTGAGATTGATTTGCAGTGTATTTGCAGGGAGACTCCGCCCACACAGTCTTCTGATTGGCTGTGATTTGAGATTGATTTGCAGTGTATTTGCAGGGAGACTCCGCCCACACACTCTTCGGATTGGCTGTGATTTGAGATTGATTTGCAGTGTATTTGCAGGGAGACTCCGCCCACACACTCTTCGGATTGGCTGTGATTTGAGATTGATTTGCAGTGTATTTGCAGGGAGACTCCGCCCACACGCTCTTCTGATTGGCTGTGATTTGAGATTGATTTGCAGTGTATTTGCAGGGAGACTCCGCCCACACGCTCTTCTGATTGGCTGTGATTTGAGATTGATTTGCAGTGTATTTGCAGGGAAACTCCGCCCACACACTCTTCTGATTGGCTGTGATTTGAGATTGATTTGCAGTGTATTTGCAGGGAGACTCCGCCCACACACTCTTCGGATTGGCTGTGATTTGAGATTGATTTGCAGTGTATTTGCAGGGAGACTCCGCCCATACGCTCTTCTGATTGGCTGTGATTTGAGATTGATTTGCAGTGTATTTGCAGGGAGACTCCGCCCATACGCTCTTCTGATTGGCTGTGATTTGAGATTGATTTGCAGTGTATTTGCAGGGAGACTCCGCCCACACACTCTTCTGATTGGCTGTGATTTGAGATTGTTTTTGGAGCACAGCAGAAGGAAAACAAAACCAGAGGTTTTTCGCATTTTGTGGAAAAACAGCACTTTTGCATAAAGAAAAGCCTGAAGGCCAGAAATCTGCTTATTTTTCGACTCTCTTAGAAGAAATCAAACAACTAAGATATTTAAAAATCTATTTGATACAGCGGATAAATTAATGAGAAATAAAGCTTCCAAGTTTCCAAACATAACAGCAGTAAGACTTTATGAACTTCTTTGCTTGCAAGATTGATTTTTATAAATTGAATTATAAAAATTATAATTATAATTATTATAAATAATTATAACCATCTACTACAGAACTGCATCATTGTAGTCTACCTGAGGAAAAAATTCCATTCATTCATTACTATAGGAGAGGAAGAATTGTCTAAACTCGTTAAATCATCTAAATCAACAACATGTACATTAGACCCTATACCGACTAAGCTACTGAAAGAGATGCTCCCAGAGGTCACAGATCCTCTTATTACTATCATTAATTCATCTTTGTCATTAGGATACGTACCAAAATCCTTTAAGCTGGCTATGATTAAACCGCTTGTTAAAAAAACGCAACTTGATCGTACAGGCCGATCTCGAATCTGCCCTTTCTGTCAAAGACACTAGAAAAGGCAGTATCTTCACAACTATGTTCCTTTCTAGAAAGAAATGATATCTGGAGGATTTCCAGTCAGGATTTAGACCGTACCATAGTACCGAAACTGCTCTCATTAGAGTCACACATGATTTGCTCTTATCATCCGATCGTGGTTGTGTCTCTCTATTAGTGTTACTCGATCTTAGTGCTGCATTTCATACCATCGACCACAACATTCTTTTAAATATACTCGAACATTATGTTGGCATTAGTGGAATTGCATTAGCATGGTTTAAATGATACTTATCTGACCATTATCAGTTTGTAGCAGTAAATGAAGAGATGTCTCATCGATCACTAGTTCAGTATGGCGTACCACAAGGCTCAGTACTAGGACCGTAACCCTAATTCTAAAACCACTGTAAAAACTAAATGAAATATGAAGGATGCAAGACTACTCTATAGGTACTCAAGATTAACATGAGATTGGCAGAAACTGTGTGTGTTATGTACCCTTTAAAACTCTGAAAAATCCTTGTTTTTACAGTGTAGATGAATAATCCTTGTCACTTTCTCATGAGAACACACAGCTTTCTCTACTAAGCGTGTCAGGTATAAGATGCAGTGTTTTATGTAACTCTGCATAATGCGTCGGTCGCGTGATGACTGCGGAGACGCTGGGGTTTGCAGAGTGTCGTTACTTTTTAAGCTTCTTCTATTCCCATGACTCTGATATATTTAGCTGCTCTATCCATTGTTGTCACAAAGCTTCTGGTAGGCCTGACCCAGCCCAGAGTGTTCTGTTCAATCTACAGGAGACTCGAATCAAAAGTGTTGGGTTTCTGGGTCACACAACTGCTGATACGAACGTCTTACGGATATAAAACCTGAGAGCCGCAGACAAACCCACCCGTCGGTCCACTGTTTCGGTCTTACACTGATGCCATAGAACAACCTTTGGTAACACTTTACAATCAGGTTTCATTAGTTAATTACTGTATTAATCACAGCTGATGTTAATTTCAACATTTACTAATACATTATTAAAACCAAAGGTTGTATTTGTTAACATTAGTTAATGCACTGTGAACATGAACAAACAATGAACAGCTGGATTATTATTAACTAACATTAACAAAAAATGTTATGTTAGTGTTGCCGAACCATTTCTGGTTCCCCAAAGAACCTTTCAGCAAAACATCCTGAAAAGAACCATTCTGTTCTTAGTGTTCAGAACATTTTAATAATATGAAGAACCTTTACATAAGAATCTTCCTCAGTGTTTCTGTCCTGTTTTCCAGCACAAATATCTAAACATTCTTAAATCAAGACACATTTACTGGAGAAGAAGCAAAATCTGGCAACATTTTCTTAAAAATTGATCAATATTAAGTGACTTCATGCTTAAGACAAGAACAAATATCAGCCAATGGAAAATAAACTTATTTCAAAGGGAAAACAAGATTATTTTTCTGACTCCATCGGCAGATATTTGTTCTTGTTTTGAGAGTCGCTTAATTTTGACATTTTTCTGACATTTTTAATTACACTTGTTATTATTTGCATCTCCAGTAAATGTATTTTATATACTTGTACTGGAAAACAAGACAGAAATACTGAGGTAGAACATTATTTTGTGTGTGATGTGAATGGAAAGATTCCATGGATGTTAAAAGCTCTTAGACTATCGAGGCCTATAAGAATGTATTTCAATCCCAACAAAGACTCTTTATACCAGAATAATATTTCCTCATGAAGTTTGAAAATTGCCAGTGAGATTTAGGGGATTGGGTTTGATTGAAACATCTGACTGGAACAAGCCCCGTGTTTCTTCTCTGAGCGCTGATGAGTCTGAACACTGATGAGTCTGTGAGAGACAAAGAGAAATAATTTCCTCTTATGTAAATTTGTTTTCTCTCCATCTTTAGAGACGAGGGGCGGGAAATGAAAGCACACGACCAGCACTTACAACACAGAGAGCAAAACGCACCATTCATCCAGCGTCTGAACATCTCATCTGCGCTCGCCGAGAGGCCGGGAGTTGGCTGGGAATTAAAAATTAAAGGCCAGAAGTGCAGATGAAAAAAAAGATGGAGACAAAGACTGAGAGAAGAACATGTTGAAGGCTTTATTCGCAAAAAGGAACAGCCTTCAAAATACAGAGAGAGAGAGAGAGAGAGAGAGAGAGAGAGAGAGAGAATAGCTATCAACCCACACACACAACTGAGAAACCAAACAATTAAAGAGAATGACTGTGGGCTGAAGGATTCATCCAGACGATGAGGACAGAAGACAGAAGAGCAGAATTAATCACTCTGGTTTGATAAACACAGGCTGATCTTTAGCAGCACTTCAGGCCTGTAACACGAACATCACTGATGCAGAAGAGAAGAGCTTCATTCAGGACCACATCAGCGTGACTGATGACATGTGAATGAGTGACACACAAAACTAGGGCTGATCTAGTTACAGTTATATGAAAGAGATCACCATCATCATCATCATCGTCATCATCACCATCATCATCATCATCGTCATCATCATCATCATCATCATCACCATCATCATCATCATCATCATCGTCATCATCACCATCATCATCGTCATCATCACCATCATCATCATCATCGTCATCATCATCATCATCATCATCATCATCACCATCATCGTCGTCGTCACAGATGAAAACGCTCTTTCCATTTCAAAATTTCACCATTCAATTCAATTTTAATTCACAAGCTTGCGATTCAATTCAGACTTCAATTTCGACTCAGTATTGATTCATTTGGATATTTCAGGTTCAGCGCATGAGGAAAACTGTCTGTGCTAATGCTGTAAACTAGGGAACCCTGTCAGTTGGTGCATTATTATCATAATTAAAATTAAAAGCTATATAAATTATACATTGCACATAAGCAAGTTTTTATAATAATAATAAAGTAATAATAACTTTGTAATGACATAATCAATATTTCTACTCCAATTCATTTTTGAAATATAAACATTTAAATGGTGGCTGTCATTAAAAAATAACATTTATTCAAATATAGGCTAAATTAATATTGAAGAACATGTTTAATATAAATATAATGAATATGTAATATAGTGTATACATTTATCTAGAGTTATTCTTATAGTTAACTCTGGAGTTTATAGACACTGAAAGGCGTTTCTGAGGTAAATGTGACATCATTGTTCTCCAGCTGTTTTACTGACGGTCGAAACACTGATTTATGGATTATATGAGTTTATTGATTTCAGGAAGTTGTTCTGAATCTTCTGATGTTCATTGATGTTGATTTGCTGCTGTAACTAGTAGCAAAGAGGAAGAGATGATCGGTTCTTCTGTCACACACACACACACACACACACACACTGACTGATTTACTGATGAAACTGACAGGATTTGAAAGTGGAGACTTTGTTTCATATCAAAAGTATTAAAGCACAGATATTGCAGTGATTATTGGACGGCAGGAGCTGCGGAAAATGTTTCGTTTTTTTCACGCATCAACTCTTGAGATTGATCTATTTCGTTCAACATGTTTAAACACAGTCCACGAACACTCTAAAATATCTTGGGTTATTTTCCTGTTTTTTTTGTTGTTTTTTTTGTATTTGGCTTGTTTTTGTGCAACCCAGATCCTGGGTCAGACGTAACAACCCAGGGATTGAGTTATTCACAGGGTTTTAGGGCTTTCTGTGATCTCTTCAGGAGAGAGCGGTGCTGATCCGTCAAAGTGCTGCGTGTCTTCAGTAAAATACAGGCGTGTGTACATTTGATTTTATCTATACATTCGTTATTGTGCTGTATATTGTTTAATTTTATGCAAAGCAACATACAGGGGCACGAAGTGAGTCGCCTAAACGAGTGTCGCGTGACGGAAACGCAGGAAAAAAAGTAAAAAATTAATAGTAAAAATTAATCAACTGTGCAAGGTTAAATCAACCCATTATGCTGGGTAAAATGAACAACCCATTATGCTGGGTAAAATGAACAACCCATTATGCTGGGTAAAATGAACCCAACACGTGTTCTGTCCTGTATTTACCCAGACCTTGGGTTGAAAGCAACACAGATTGGGTTGTTTTTAACCCAGTGTTTTTCAGAGTAGCTTCTCCTTTAACATTCACAATATAGGATGAATTCAGTTCTCAGACTAATCAGCTCCTGTTCTAATGAGTTCTGAACAGAATCTGAAAAACAGAATCTAAGATTGGAATCGAACAGAAGCTGCTACTGAAGATCCGAGAGTCTTTGAGCCGGACCGGGTCACACGGGCTCTTAGAGAGGAAAGCAATCGTCCCGTCGCTCTGGAACGGCTCGTGTCATTAGTCTCACCGCGACTGGGAAATATAATCCTGACGGCCTCCGGCTGAGCGTCTCCACGGGAGTGTGTCCCGTCACACACACATCACAGCAGGACTGTGTCCTGTCACACACACATCACGACAGGACTCAGACGCCAGCCGGGAAACAAACGCCCTCAGATCGGCTCCAAACTCCAGCTCAATCACACACACACACACACACACACACACACACACACACACACACACACACACACACACACACACCCGACCGCTAGTAAACCACATTATCAAGTGTTTGTTACTATTAAAATCACATTCTGCTTTACCTTTCAAAAGACAGATTCTGTGTTCACTGCAGTCAAACTGCTCAAAT
Source organism: Rutilus rutilus (assembly GCF_951802725.1). NCBI lineage: Eukaryota > Metazoa > Chordata > Actinopteri > Cypriniformes > Leuciscidae > Rutilus > Rutilus rutilus. The sequence continues at coordinate 581,948 of NC_140225.1, forward strand.
CATGCTCTTCTTCCTCAGTGTTTCCAGCAGAAATATCTACACATTATTAAATCAAGATATATCTCCTAAAATATACATAAAAAATTAGGGCTGTGGAACGAATAATCGCGATTAATCGCATCCGAAATAAAAGTTTGTTTACATAAAATATGTGTGTGTACTGTGTTATATAATTATTCTGCATATATAAATACACACATATGCATGTATATATTTAAGACATTTTCCATGTATATAATGTATATATATTTATACATAATTCATATTATATGTAAATATAAATATTTTATATGTAAATAACACATTTTTCTTAAATACTATACACATTGTGTGTATTTATATATACAGTATAATTATACACAGTACACAGTACACACACACACACACACACACACACACACACACACACATATATATTATATATATATATATATATATATATATATTTTTTTTTTTTTTTTTTTTTTTTTATGTACTTTAAATTAAAAGTAAGTGACAAATATCTTCCAATGAGGTCAGAAAAATAAATGTAACTCAAAGGGAAATATATATATTTTACCCTATTGGCAGATATTTGTTCTTGTTTTAAGCAAAAACTCACTTAATTTTGATATTTCTTCAGAAATCAAAACTTAATGTGTAATTTTCCTTTCTCAAGCATGTTTAGATATTTGTGCTGAGGAAGTAGTTTAGCCTTCGGTTCACTGACCCGAGATCCTCATGCGTCACAAGCACTTTTCTTAAAGCATCAAAATCCTCTGTGTAAAACAACACCAGTCCACATTTAACATGAGAGTCTACGAGTCGCACTTCTAAACGGGCTGACACTTTCAAATGAGCACATTTAACTTCTAGTTACTAGGCAACCATACATCCCATTAATCTCCAAATTACATAAAATGCAATTAGCCACATACCCTTCATGCATGCAAAATTTGGTGAGTGTTCACCACGGGAATATGAAGTTATAGCCGTTCAAACAGGCATTAATAATGACAGAAGCAATGGGAAGTTAATCGGATAAAAACACTCTCCAATTAAACGCAGGACGAGTTACTCGCCACATTCTCCAACAGGAAGAGCATCACGGATAAATGATGTTTTACTCCGGTTATTAGTGGCTGTGTGTGTGATGAGACTATCATATTCAGTCGCGCACACACACACACACACTGTACTGACAGCAAAACTGCATATTACAGCTGCTCTTCCTCGCCAGAAGATGAAGATTGCAGACATAGATCTTCAAGGTTCATGTATTTCATGTGTGGGAAACAGGAAACAGGGGATCAGTTTTTTATTCTGTGTAAAGCTCAAATTATGACAATTTTGACTAATTTCGACTGCCATCATCTAACATTTCATTTTAATTTAGAATATATCATGATTTAGATATATGGTCAATTTCAACAATGTACTGTATATGTAATTTAGACATTTTATGACAGTTGAAAATATGAATGGCAAAAATTATGACGAATTTTTTAGAAATTATAACAAAGTTGAAATGACGACAGACGAAATTATGACAATCGAATTTCTGACATAAAATGTTGAAATTATGAAAAAAAAATTCTGCAATTATGACAAATTTGAAATTTATAATTAACGGAATGTACAGCTGATTTAAAAAAATTGGATGACTAGTAATTTCCTACTTCTAAATTCTGAAAAACAGAGATTCTAATTATTGGACAAAAAACTTCCTCACGTAATAACCTTGAATACTGTCTAACACTCGATGGCTGCTCTGTCAAGTCTTCGTCGTCGGTTAGGAACCTGGGTGTGTGTGTGTGGGTGTGCTCTTTGATACCAAGGTGTGTGTGTGTGCTCTTTGATACCAATCTTTCATTTGAAAGTCACGTGTCTAGTATCTGTAAAACCGCATTCTTCCATCTTAAAAATATATCTAAATTACGCCATATGCTCTCATTGACAAATGCGGAACAGTTAGTTCATGCGTTCATGACCTCAAGGCTAGATTACTGTAATGCTCTACTGGGTGGTTGCCCTGCACGCTTAATTCAGCAGCCATGTCACCCTGTAGCCCAAGACTGGTTGCCCACTGAAGCTAAGCAGGGCTGAGCCTGGTTAGTACCTGGATGGGAGACCTCCTGAGAAAACCAGGTTGCTGCTGGAAGAGGTGTTAGTGAGGCCAGCAGGGGGTGCTCACCCTGTGGTCTGTGTGGGTCCTAATGCCCCAGTATAGTGACGGGGACACTATACTGTCAAAGAGCACCGTCCTTCGGATGAGACGTTAAACCGAGGTCCTGACTCTCTGTGGTCATTAAAAATCCCAGGATGTCTTTCGAAAGAGTAGGGGTGTAACCCCGGCATCCTGGCCAAATTTGCCCAGTGGCCTCTGTCCATCATGGCCTCCTAATCATCCCCATATACTGATTGGCTTCATCACTGTCTCCTCTCCACCAGTAAGCTGGTGTGTGGTGGGCGTTCTGGCGCAATATGGCTGCCGTCGCATCATCCAAGTGGATGCTGCACATTGGTGGTGGTTGAGGAGATTGCCCCTTCTATGTAAAGCGCTTTGAATGCCGAGAAAAGCGCTATATAAATGTAATGAACTATTATTATTATTATTAATAAACAAACTACAGCTGGTCCAAAACGCAGCAGCTCGAGTTCTTACCAGAACCAGGAAGTATGACCATATTAGCCCGGTTCTGTCAACACTGCACTGGCTCCCTATTGAACATCGTATCAATTTTAAAATATTGCTGATTACTTACAAAGCACTAAATGGTTTAGCTCCGCAGTGCTTGAGCGAGCTCTTAACGCATTATAGTCCTTCACGTCTATTGCGATCTCAAAATACCGGACAGTTAATAATACCTAGAATATCAGAAATGACTGCTGGCGGTAGATCCTTCTCCTATTCAGCACCAAAACTCTGGAACAGTCTTCCTAACATTGTCCGGGAAGCAGACACACTCTGTCAGTTCAAAGCTAGATTAAAGACACATCTCTTTGACCTAGCATTCACATAACACATTATAGACTTCTATAATTCAATGTTAGGCTGCATAGATTAGGTCAGCCGGAACCGGGAACACTTCCCATAAATCCTGATGTACTCGTTACATCATGAGAAGAATGGCGTCTACGCTAATATTAGTCTCTCTGTTTATCCTGAGGTTTTCCCGCAGCCTGCCGGATCCAGGCCGTATCCAGATCTGATGACAACGCAGTGCTGAAGTGCCAACTAGTCTCTCCCTATGGAGGATCCCTTTCCCACTCTACAGATAAAGCGTTGTCGGGAAAATCTGTTTCGCGTTCCTACCCCGAAGTGACAAAATAAAATTCTGTATCACAACTTCTAAGGAAAGCCCAGTACTTTGTTTAGGCTTGGTCTGTAGGGAATTACAAACCTGCACACATATATTCAAACACACATAACTATAGAACCAGTTCTTAATGCGCATGTGAACGCCATCAGCGTCTCTCACAGGTTCACCTTTAAAGTCTGTGTAGAGAGAATGGTGTCGTCTTAGCGGCCCCTAATTTAATAACTAATGATCGTTGCGACGGAAGAGAATCAATCAAAACTAACTTTAGCTGGAAAATAACTTTATTAAAGAACCGCTATAAAGCCAAAACAATCTCTGTTACCTTAAAGTATACACTTATCTCTGTAAAGCTGCTTTGAAACAATCTACATGGTTAAAAGCGCTATATAAATGAAGATGACTTGACTTGACTATGACTGTTGAAATTATGGCAGTCGAAATTGACAAATTGTCGAAATTATGACAAAATGTTTAAATTATGACAAAATGTCAAAATTATGACAAAATGTCAAAATTATGATAACATTTTTTGAAATTATAACAGTTGAAATTATGAAAGTCGAATTTATGACATAAATGTTCAAAATGATGACAAAAATTATCTAAATTATAAAGTTGAAATTATGACAGTCAAAATAGACAAAATGTCAGAACTATGACAAAGTTGAAATTATGAAAGTCGAAAATGATTTTTTTTCCGAAATTGAAAAGTCAAAATTATGGCAGTAACAATTATGACAAAATGTCGAAATTATGACATACCAAAGTGAAATTATGAGAATAAAAATGTTAAATTATGACATACTACGTTGAAATTATGACAGTCAATTATGAGATAAAATGTTGAAATTATGACGGGTTGAAATTGACAAGTCAAAATTATGACATTATAACGTAATATAATTTCACATCATTTTTACTTAAATCAATTCCATCTTAGTATGACATAATTTTGACTTTTTTATGTCATAATTAAGATTCACCAAAGCATGGTTATTTCTTGTGAGGTGTAAATAAATATGAAGCGTTGAGAGGTAAATACGGTAGGAAGTGAAGAGAGTGAGAGCATTTCTACACAACACCAGATTCGTGTGAAACTGCCAGATCAGCAGAAGGTATTGATCAGGAGAACGAGAGTCTGCCAAACCGAGCCATTCCTCATATTTCTATGGAGAGAGATAGGCCGGTGTGGAGGAGATCATAACTCATTCTGATGGTGATTTATGGATGGGCTTCAGAAAGGGTCACTTATTTCCTGAAAGACCGTTTAAAAGAGCAAAAGTAGAGATCAAATCAGAGGCTCTGAAGAACAAATCTACAGCAGACTGAACCTGATCTGATAGTCTGACCACAGACGATGATGGAAATTCAGCTTAAATTACACTTTACTATATATTCACATAGAAAACAGCTGATTTACACTGGAATAATATTTCACAATTTTTACTGTATTTTTTTATCAAATAAAAGCAGCTTTGATGAGCAGAAGAGACTCATTCAGAACATTAAAAAAATTAATTCAAAGTTTAATTCAAACTTTTGACCGGAAGTTATTTATTGCAATAAATATTCAAACCAAAAATTATTCAGACACCAGATATAATTTTTTATATGTTTCTACTAGTGTGTGCAGGACACTATAGTTAATTTCTGTAAGTGAGGAGAGCAAAATAAAGTAAACTGTGACATATTATACCCAAAATTTCTTCATACAGTGACTACCAGTGACATTAATAAACATTTGTGATCAAAAATGATTGGGACACTTTGAGCTGATCATGTTTTGCTGAAGTGTGTTTTCTTTAATTGCTAATGCTCTTTTTACACACAGACTGAACACAATGAAGCATTGCTTGGTGATTGGTTGAGCTAAACTGGTATTATCTAATTGTGCAGTTAAAGGGATAGTTCACCCATCATTTACTCTCCCTCAAGTTGTTCCAAACCTGTATGACTTTCTTTCTTCTGCTGAACACAAAAGAAGATATTCTGAAGAAAGTCGGTAACCAAACGACTGATGGACCCCATTGACTTCCATAGTAGGAAAAAAAATATATACTATGGATGTCAATGGGGACCAGCAACTGTTTAATTACCAACCTTCTTTAAAATATCTTCTTTTGTGTTCAGCAGAAGAAAGGAAATCATACAGGTTTGGAACAACTTGAGGGAGAGAAAATGATGACAGAATTTTCATTTTTGGGTGAACTAACCCTTTAAATTTAACAGCTGACAGATATTCAACATAATTCATGTGTGAGACAGTCTAACAGAAGGATATGAAATATCAACTGATTCTTGTCATATTGTATTACCATTTTCTAAACTATAGCGAATAAACTGTGATAATGTGAGAAATGTTGAAGGTTTGACTGTATATTCCTGTCTGTTACCATGAAAGTTATTGCTCATGAGACTTAATGGAGTTCTCAGTGCAAACGTTGGTATCATGAGACAAAACAATGTGACTTTAAGTTATAAAAAACATAAAATAAAATACAAACTGTAGAGGAAACATGAGATTACTGGTGCTTTTCCTCTGGATCTAATCTGAGCCTGAGAGAACGAGATCTGGTGTGACTCTGACAGATAGTGTCTTTCTCGGGTCATTCAGAGGATAAATCTCACACGACACACGCGCCTTAAATTAATTAACCGCTGCGGTCCAGATTAATGGAAAAATTAATTTGTAATTACTTAAGGCCTTCTTAAGCGGTAAATCTCAGCGCGGCCTGGTTTCAGAGAAGAAGAGCGCAGGGTAATTAGAGGAGCAGAATTACCCAGGGTGCCGAGCGACTGTGGCGTTCTTACTGTACTTACTGTAGGTCATGTGACAGCCATCAGCTGGCTTCTTCATCTGTTCATTAGTTCACTTGTACGAGCTGCAGGGGTTTGAAGACTGATGTGGATATGAAAGTGAATGTCATCTTACCTTCCCAAAGCTCCCCTTCCCAATGGCCCGCAGGATCTGGAAGTGATCGAAATTCACTGCAAAGGAAAGGAAAGAAGAACATTAATAAAGGAAATGCAACTATTAATGGTTACAAAGTCAATTGACCCTTCGCAGGGAGTTTGATTGACAGGTGATCTGACCAATCATAATCCGCCATCCGCCGAATCCGCCATTTTTGTCCGGAACAGCAGTCAGGAGAGTTAGTGGATTAACAAGGATTTGAAGGAGTGTCCTGACAGCTTTCCGCAGTTAAAACAACATTCCTTCTGATGTTCATTCATGTTTATTTGATGCTACAAATGAACTAGAAGGAAGAGATGATGGGTTCACGAGCAGCTTTAACTGAGCGGCGACACATTAAAGAGCCACAAAACCGTATTTATTGTTTAAATTTCGTTCAAAAAAAATGACCAAATTGTAAAGATGAGACTTTGTTTCATATCAAAAGTATCCTGGTCTGTCGTGTCTGTCAGTGTCCTCTCTGCTCCGCGGTGTGTGTTTCACTGCGCGAGAACATAGTGTGTGTGAGAGAGGCGTGGCTTGTTGGACATAGCAACAGTAACCATAGGGGGCGGGTCTTTGCGAACGGTCAATTCTGTCTTCATTTACCCACCATCATGCTGATGACATGCCTCAATTAAAACAGTAGAAATTATGATGACGTAAAATATCAAAAGTATGACAAAGTTAAAATTATGACAAACTCGAAATAATGACATAAAATTATGATAGTCAAAATTATTTGATTGTCATAATTTCAACATTTTACGTCATTATTCTGACTGTCAATTTTACCTAATTTCGACTGTCATAAAATATCTAAATTATATATATATTAAGTCCAAATTATGACATCAAATGTAAAAATTATGACTAAGTTGAAATGATGACAATTTTGACGGTCATCTTTTCATCATTGGGCCCTATCATACAACCGGAGCAATGCAGCGACGGCGCGACGTTTTGCTAGTCTCAGCCCGACGCAGTTTTCATTTTCACGTCCTGCGCTACGATGTTTAAATAGCAAATGCATTTGCGCCCATTTGTGCGCCCACGGGCTGCTGGTCTGAGAACGAGTGAGTGTTCTGGCGCATTGTTGGACCGTTGAGGAACAGAAATAGACTGCGACAATCATTTTTTTTGTTATTTAAAGAGCGCGTTAGTAATGTGCACCTATAGGCGGGTCCACAACGCACACACTCTGCTTATTACACACACAGGGACGCACAGCAGCACACAAACATGCCAAATATTTAAAATAAAAGGATTACAATGTAAAAGATTATTATTGTGTGCATAAAGATATGGTGAATCCGGCTTGTCCTGTAGATGTTCTGCTTGCGCACTTTGACCTCGCGCACGAGCAGATCCGTTTGCGCTCCGCAGACGCGTTCGGTCTTTCCACTGTCAAATTCCGTCATGTAAACAGCGAATCCACCATGGCACGAGCGCAACTGGCATTTAAAGGGAATGGGAGATGAGATTCTGATTGGTTTAACGCACGTAAATCCCAAAACACACCCATTACTCACTAAGAGAATAGGGACGACACTTTTAGACCAGCGCCGGGAGCGCCGACCATTTTTCCTGTCGTTAAACTAGCAAAAGTGGATTTGGACACGCCCTGAGTGAACTTGCGCCGTGCGCTTAGATCCTTAAAATAGGGCCCCTTATGTTAATTTTGACTTATCATAATTTAGACATTTGGTCAATTTCAACAATGTATATATAATTTAGACATTTTATGACAGTTGAAATTGTCAGTCAAAATTAAAAAAAAAGAAAAAAATTGCGAAATTATAAAATTGAAAATTGAAAATTTTAGGCATTTTCAAAATTGGCAAAATAGGCAAAATGTCAAAATTACAACAAAGTTGAAATCATGACAGTCAAAATTATGACAAAATGTTGAAATTATGACAGTTCAAATTGACTAAGTCGAAATAATGACATAAAACTGACTCATCATTTTAAACATTTTATGTGTTAATTTTGACATACAATCATAATTTAGACATTTGGTCAATTTAAAAAATGTAGGCTATATATAATTTAGACATTTTATGACAGTTGAAAATATGACAGCCAAAATGATTACATAAAATGTTGAAATTATGGCAGTTGAAATTATGACAAAATGTCCAAATTAATTATGACATATTAGATACTACGTTAAAATTATCACAAGCTGAAATTGCCAAGTCAAAATTATGACGTCAATTAAAAAAATTATGACAAAAACTGAGATCAAAGTTTAAATTGACATCAAAATTATGACATAAAATTATTTTACACAATTTTGACTTTAAAAAGTCAAAATTATGACATACTAAGACGAAATTGACTTAAGTCAAAATAATGTAAAATTATATTAAGTCATAATTTTGACTTTTTATGTCATAATTATGATTTACCAAAGAATGATTATTTCTTGTGAGGTGTAAATGTGCTTCCATAAATATGAAGCATTGAGAGGTAAACACGGTAGGAAGAGAAGAGAGTGAGAGCATTTCTACACAACACCAGATTCAAAACTCTGTCAATCAATACTTCAGGTCATAAAAATCTCCAGCGTGTGTGTGTGTGTGTGTGTGTGAAGTCATGAGAAAACCAGCTCATCGATTTAACCTTTATCCAGTCAGCAGAAAACCTCCAACACAACAAATCACATTATTATGATACTGTCTTCATATCTAACGCATTAACAAATGCTGCAAATGACGGCTTTAATAGTAATTAATTAAAAGAATGACTTTAATAGTAATTACGTGGAACTAAATTAAGCCACTCTGAGATGCATTAAGAGATTTATATTCAGAGAAGTCAGAGCTTATGCGTTTTGATTTCATTAGATCTGTGTTTAACGATAACATGTTTTGATTGATGTGCTCTAAAAACCTTTTTTCCTTTTCAAATGTCGTCCTTCATGAAAGCGATTTTCCGAAGCAGAGATGCACTATAGATTTCAGATGAAGCTTCCGTCCACTAATGGCTTGTGCTTCTTTCTAACAGCATTCTCTCACACACTCACACACACACACACAAACACACAAACACACTTGAGAGGACGCCTCGGGTCACTGCTGAAGAGGAGATGTGAGTGTTTCCGTGTCGAGTCGGTCTAAAGACTCCCAGCATCTCATTCTTACTTGAACCTGTTTATCATTTATTTATAAAGCGCTTTTCCCGACACAAGCTGTGAGCCGTGGAGCTCATCACACACACACACACACACACACACACACACACACACACACACACACACACACACACACACACTACAGCATTTTAGAAGATAATTACGACTTTTTATCCCCAGCCAGCGACTGTTCCTTCAGTATACGTCTATAGCGTGTGTGTGTGTGTGTGTTTCACGTTCCTTTAGTATACGTCTATAGCGTGTGTGTGTGTGTGTTTCATGTTCCTTCAGTATACGTCTATAGCGTGTGTGTGTGTTTCATGTTCCTTTAGTATACGTCTTTAGCGTGTGTGTGTTTCATGTTCCTTTAGTATACGTCTATAGCGTGTGTGTGTGTGTGTTTCATGTTCCTTTAGTATACGTCTATAGCGTGTGTGTGTGTGTGTTTCATGTTCCTTCAGTATACGTCTATAGCGTGTGTGTGTGTTTCATGTTCCTTTAGTATACGTCTTTAGCGTGTGTGTGTTTCATGTTCCTTTAGTATACGTCTATAGTGTGTGTGTGTGTGTGTTTCATGTTCCTTCAGTATACGTCTATAGCGTGTGTGTGTGTTTCATGTTCCTTCAGTATACGTCTATAGCGTGTGTGTGTGTTTCATGTTCCTTTAGTATACGTCTATAGCGTGTGTGTGTTTCATGTTCCTTTAGTATACGTCTATAGCGTGTGTGTGTGTGTGTTTCATGTTCCTTTAGTATACGTCTATAGCGTGTGTGTGTGTGTTTCATGTTCCTTTAGTATACGTCTATAGCGTGTGTGTGTGTGTTTCATGTTCCTTTAGTATACGTCTATAGTGTGTGTGTGTGTGTTTCATGTTCCTTTAGTATACGTCTTTAGCGTGTGTGTGTTTCATGTTCCTTTAGTATACGTCTATAGCGTGTGTGTGTGTGTGTTTCATGTTCCTTTAGTATACGTCTATAGCGTGTGTGTGTGTGTGTTTCATGTTCCTTTAGTATACGTCTATAGTGTGTGTGTGTGTGTTTCATGTTCCTTTAGTATACGTCTATAGCGTGTGTGTGTGTGTGTTTCATGTTCCTTCAGTATACGTCTATAGCGTGTGTGTGTGTGTGTTTCATGTTCCTTCAGTATACGTCTATAGCGTGTGTTTCATGTTCCTTTAGTATACGTCTATAGTGTGTGTGTGTGTGTTTCATGTTCCTTTAGTATACGTCTATAGCGTGTGTTTCATGTTCCTTTAGTATACGTCTATAGTGTGTGTGTGTGTGTTTCATGTTCCTTTAGTATACGTCTATAGCGTGTGTTTCATGTTCCTTTAGTATACGTCTATAGTGTGTGTGTGTGTGTTTCATGTTCCTTTAGTATACGTCTATAGCGTGTGTGTGTGTGTGTTTCATGTTCCTTTAGTATACGTCTATAGTGTGTGTGTTTCATGTTCCTTTAGTATACGTCTATAGCGTGTGTGTGTGTGTGTTTCATGTTCCTTTAGTATACGTCTATAGCGTGTGTGTGTGTGTGTTTCATGTTCCTTTAGTATACGTCTATAGCGTGTGTGTGTGTGTGTTTCATGTTCCTTTAGTATACGTCTATAGCGTGTGTGTGTGTGTGTTTCATGTTCCTTTAGTATACGTCTATAGCGTGTGTGTGTGTGTGTTTCATGTTCCTTTAGTATACGTCTATAGCGTGTGTGTGTGTGTTTCATGTTCCTTTAGTATACGTCTATAGTGTGTGTGTGTGTGTGTTTCATGTTCCTTTAGTATACGTCTATAGCGTGTGTTTCATGTTCCTTTAGTATACGTCTATAGTGTGTGTGTGTGTGTGTGTTTCATGTTCCTTTAGTATACATCTATAGCGTGTTTCATGTTCCTTTAGTATACGTCTATAGTGTGTGTGTGTGTGTGTTTCATGTTCCTTTAGTATACATCTATAGCGTGTGTGTGTGTGTGTTTCATGTTCCTTTAGTATACGTCTATAGCGTGTGTGTGTGTTTCATGTTCCTTTAGTATACGTCTATAGCGTGTGTGTGTGTGTGTGTTTCATGTTCCTTTAGTATACGTCTTTAGCGTGTGTGTTTTTCATGTTCCTTTAGTATACGTCTATAGCGTGTGTTTCATGTTCCTTTAGTATACGTCTATAGCGTGTGTGTGTGTGTGTGTTTCATGTTCCTTTAGTATACGTCTATAGCGTGTGTGTGTGTTTCATGTTCCTTTAGTATACGTCTATAGCGTGTATGTGTGTGTGTGTTTCATGTTCCTTTAGTATACGTCTATAGCGTGTGTGTGTGTTTCATGTTCCTTTAGTATACGTCTATAGCGTGTGTGTGTGTTTCATGTTCCTTTAGTATACGTCTATAGCGTGTGTTTCATGTTCCTTTAGTATACGTCTATAGCGTGTGTGTGTGTTTCATGTTCCTTTAGTATACGTCTATAGCGTGTGTTTCATGTTCCTTTAGTATACGTCTATAGTGTGTGTGTGTGTTTCATGTTCCTTTAGTATACGTCTATAGTGTGTGTGTGTTTTATGTTCCTTTAGTATACGTCTTTAGCGTGTGTGTGTGTTTCACGTTCCTTTAGTATACGTCTTTAGCGTGTGTGTGTGTTTTATGTTCCTTTAGTATACGTCTTTAGCGTGTGTGTGTGTGTGTGTGTTTCATGTTCCTTTAGTATACGTCTTTAGCGTGTGTGTGTGTTTCACGTTCCTTTAGTATACGTCTTTAGCGTGTGTGTGTGTTTTATGTTCCTTTAGTATACATCTTTAGCGTGTGTGTGTGTGTTTTATGTTCCTTTAGTATACGTCTATAGCGTGTGTGTGTGTGTGTGTGTTTCATGTTCCTTTAGTATACGTCTATAGCGTGTGTGTGTGTGTGTGTGTTTCATGTTCCTTTAGTATACGTCTTTAGCGTGTGTGTGTGTGTGTGTGTTTCATGTTCCTTTAGTATACGTCTATAGTGTGTGTGTGTGTGTGTTTCATGTTCCTTTAGTATACGTCTTTAGCGTGTGTGTGTGTGTGTTTCATGTTCCTTTAGTATACGTCTTTAGCGTGTGTGTGTGTGTTTTATGTTCCTTTAGTATACGTCTATAGTGTGTGTGTGTGTGTGTGTTTCATGTTCCTTTAGTATACGTCTTTAGCGTGTGTGTGTGTGTGTGTTTCATGTTCCTTTAGTATACGTCTTTAGCGTGTGTGTGTGTGTTTCATGTTCCTTTAGTATACGTCTATAGTGTGTGTGTGTGTGTGTGTTTCATGTTCCTTTAGTATACGTCTTTAGCGTGTGTGTGTGTGTTTTATGTTCCTTTAGTATACGTCTATAGTGTGTGTGTGTGTGTGTGTGTGTGTTTCATGTTCCTTTAGTATACGTCTTTAGCGTGTGTGTGTGTGTGTTTCATGTTCCTTTAGTATACGTCTTTAGCGTGTGTGTGTGTGTTTCATGTTCCTTTAGTATACGTCTATAGTGTGTGTGTGTGTGTGTTTCATGTTCCTTCAGTATACGTCTATAGCGTGTGTGTGTGTTTCATGTTCCTTCAGTATACGTCTATAGCGTGTGTGTGTGTTTCATGTTCCTTCAGTATACGTCTATAGCGTGTGTGTGTGTTTCATGTTCCTTTAGTATACGTCTATAGCGTGTGTGTGTGTGTGTTTCATGTTCCTTTAGTATACGTCTATAGCGTGTGTGTGTGTGTGTTTCATGTTCCTTTAGTATACGTCTATAGCGTGTGTGTGTGTGTTTCATGTTCCTTTAGTATACGTCTATAGCGTGCGTGTGTGTGTTTCATGTTCCTTTAGTATACGTCTATAGCGTGCGTGTGTGTGTTTCATGTTCCTTTAGTATACGTCTATAGCGTGTGTGTGTGTGTTTCATGTTCCTTTAGTATACGTCTATAGCGTGCGTGTGTGTGTTTCATGTTCCTTTAGTATACGTCTATAGTGTGTGTGTGTGTGTTTCATGTTCCTTTAGTATACGTCTATAGCGTGTGTGTGTGTGTTTCATGTTCCTTTAGTATACGTCTATAGCGTGTGTGTGTGTGTTTCATGTTCCTTTAGTATACGTCTATAGCGTGTGTGTGTGTGTTTCATGTTCCTTTAGTATACGTCTATAGCGTGTGTGTGTGTGTTTCATGTTCCTTTAGTATACGTCTATAGCGTGTGTGTGTGTGTGTGTTTCATGTTCCTTTAGTATACGTCTATAGCGTGTGTGTGTGTGTTTCATGTTCCTTTAGTATACGTCTATAGCGTGTGTGTGTGTGTTTCATGTTCCTTTAGTATACGTCTATAGCGTGTGTGTGTGTGTTTCATGTTCCTTTAGTATACGTCTATAGCGTGTGTGTGTGTGTGTTTCATGTTCCTTTAGTATACGTCTATAGCGTGTGTGTGTGTGTTTCATGTTCCTTTAGTATACGTCTATAGCGTGTGTGTGTGTGTGTTTCATGTTCCTTTAGTATACGTCTATAGTGTGTGTGTGTGTGTTTCATGTTCCTTTAGTATACGTCTATAGCGTGTGTGTGTGTGTTTCATGTTCCTTTAGTATACGTCTATAGTGTGTGTGTGTGTGTTTCATGTTCCTTTAGTATACGTCTTTAGCGTGTGTGTGTTTCATGTTCCTTTAGTATACGTCTATAGCGTGTGTGTGTGTGTGTTTCATGTTCCTTTAGTATACGTCTATAGCGTGTGTGTGTGTGTTTCATGTTCCTTTAATATACGTCTATAGCGTGTGTGTGTGTGTTTCATGTTCCTTTAATATACGTCTATAGTGTGTGTGTGTGTGTTTCATGTTCCTTTAGTATACGTCTATAGCGTGTGTGTGTGTGTGTGTTTCATGTTCCTTCAGTATACGTCTATAGCGTGTGTGTGTGTGTGTTTCATGTTCCTTCAGTATACGTCTATAGCGTGTGTGTGTGTGTGTTTCATGTTCCTTCAGTATACGTCTATAGCGTGTGTGTGTGTGTGTTTCATGTTCCTTCAGTATACGTCTATAGCGTGTGTGTGTGTGTGTGTGTTTCATGTTCCTTTAGTATACGTCTATAGTGTGTGTGTGTGTGTTTCATGTTCCTTTAGTATACGTCTATAGCGTGTGTGTGTGTGTGTGTTTCATGTTCCTTCAGTATACGTCTATAGCGTGTGTGTGTGTGTGTGTTTCATGTTCCTTCAGTATACGTCTATAGCGTGTGTGTGTGTGTGTTTCATGTTCCTTCAGTATACGTCTATAGCGTGTGTGTGTGTGTGTTTCATGTTCCTTCAGTATACGTCTATAGCGTGTGTGTGTGTGTGTTTCATGTTCCTTTAGTATACGTCTATAGTGTGTGTGTGTGTGTTTCATGTTCCTTTAGTATACGTCTATAGCGTGTGTGTGTGTGTGTTTCATGTTCCTTTAGTATACGTCTATAGTGTGTGTGTGTGTTTCATGTTCCTTTAGTATACGTCTATAGCGTGTGTGTGTGTGTGTTTCATGTTCCTTTAGTATACGTCTATAGCGTGTGTGTGTGTGTGTTTCATGTTCCTTTAGTATACGTCTATAGCGTGTGTGTGTGTGTGTTTCATGTTCCTTTAGTATACGTCTATAGCGTGTGTGTGTGTGTGTTTCATGTTCCTTTAGTATACGTCTATAGCGTGTGTGTGTGTGTTTCATGTTCCTTCAGTATACGTCTATAGCGTGTGTGTGTGTGTGTGTTTCATGTTCCTTCAGTATACGTCTATAGCGTGTGTGTGTGTGTGTTTCATGTTCCTTCAGTATACGTCTATAGCGTGTGTGTGTGTGTTTCATGTTCCTTCAGTATACGTCTATAGCGTGTGTGTGTGTGTGTTTCATGTTCCTTCAGTATACGTCTATAGCGTGTGTGTGTGTGTGTGTTTCATGTTCCTTCAGTATACGTCTATAGTGTGTGTGTGTGTGTTTCATGTTCCTTTAGTATACGTCTATAGCGTGTGTGTGTGTGTGTGTTTCATGTTCCTTCAGTATACGTCTATAGCGTGTGTGTGTGTGTGTGTTTCATGTTCCTTCAGTATACGTCTATAGCGTGTGTGTGTGTGTGTTTCATGTTCCTTCAGTATACGTCTATAGCGTGTGTGTGTGTGTGTTTCATGTTCCTTCAGTATACGTCTATAGCGTGTGTGTGTGTGTGTTTCATGTTCCTTTAGTATACGTCTATAGTGTGTGTGTGTGTGTTTCATGTTCCTTTAGTATACGTCTATAGCGTGTGTGTGTGTGTGTTTCATGTTCCTTTAGTATACGTCTATAGTGTGTGTGTGTGTGTTTCATGTTCCTTTAGTATACGTCTATAGCGTGTGTGTGTGTGTGTTTCATGTTCCTTTAGTATACGTCTATAGCGTGTGTGTGTGTGTGTTTCATGTTCCTTTAGTATACGTCTATAGCGTGTGTGTGTGTGTGTTTCATGTTCCTTTAGTATACGTCTATAGCGTGTGTGTGTGTGTGTTTCATGTTCCTTTAGTATACGTCTATAGCGTGTGTGTGTGTGTGTTTCATGTTCCTTTAGTATACGTCTATAGCGTGTGTGTGTGTGTTTCATGTTCCTTTAGTATACGTCTATAGTGTGTGTGTGTGTGTGTTTCATGTTCCTTTAGTATACGTCTATAGCGTGTGTTTCATGTTCCTTTAGTATACGTCTATAGTGTGTGTGTGTGTGTGTGTTTCATGTTCCTTTAGTATACATCTATAGCGTGTTTCATGTTCCTTTAGTATACGTCTATAGTGTGTGTGTGTGTGTGTTTCATGTTCCTTTAGTATACATCTATAGCGTGTGTGTGTGTGTGTTTCATGTTCCTTTAGTATACGTCTATAGCGTGTGTGTGTGTTTCATGTTCCTTTAGTATACGTCTATAGCGTGTGTGTGTGTGTGTGTTTCATGTTCCTTTAGTATACGTCTATAGCGTGTGTTTCATGTTCCTTTAGTATACGTCTATAGTGTGTGTGTGTGTGTGTTTCATGTTCCTTTAGTATACGTCTATAGCGTGTGTGTGTGTGTGTGTTTCATGTTCCTTTAGTATACGTCTTTAGCGTGTGTGTTTTTCATGTTCCTTTAGTATACGTCTATAGTGTGTGTGTGTGTGTGTTTCATGTTCCTTTAGTATACGTCTATAGCGTGTGTTTCATGTTCCTTTAGTATACGTCTATAGCGTGTGTGTGTGTGTGTGTTTCATGTTCCTTTAGTATACGTCTATAGCGTGTATGTGTGTGTGTGTTTCATGTTCCTTTAGTATACGTCTATAGCGTGTGTGTGTGTTTCATGTTCCTTTAGTATACGTCTATAGCGTGTGTTTCATGTTCCTTTAGTATACGTCTATAGCGTGTGTGTGTGTTTCATGTTCCTTTAGTATACGTCTATAGCGTGTGTTTCATGTTCCTTTAGTATACGTCTATAGTGTGTGTGTGTGTTTCATGTTCCTTTAGTATACGTCTATAGTGTGTGTGTGTTTTATGTTCCTTTAGTATACGTCTTTAGCGTGTGTGTGTGTTTCACGTTCCTTTAGTATACGTCTTTAGCGTGTGTGTGTGTTTTATGTTCCTTTAGTATACGTCTTTAGCGTGTGTGTGTGTGTGTGTGTTTCATGTTCCTTTAGTATACGTCTTTAGCGTGTGTGTGTGTTTCACGTTCCTTTAGTATACGTCTTTAGCGTGTGTGTGTGTTTTATGTTCCTTTAGTATACATCTTTAGCGTGTGTGTGTGTGTTTTATGTTCCTTTAGTATACGTCTATAGCGTGTGTGTGTGTGTGTGTGTTTCATGTTCCTTTAGTATACGTCTATAGCGTGTGTGTTTCATGTTCCTTTAGTATACGTCTTTAGCGTGTGTGTGTGTGTGTGTGTTTCATGTTCCTTTAGTATACGTCTATAGTGTGTGTGTGTGTGTGTTTCATGTTCCTTTAGTATACGTCTTTAGCGTGTGTGTGTGTGTGTTTCATGTTCCTTTAGTATACGTCTTTAGCGTGTGTGTGTGTGTTTTATGTTCCTTTAGTATACGTCTATAGTGTGTGTGTGTGTGTGTGTTTCATGTTCCTTTAGTATACGTCTTTAGCGTGTGTGTGTGTGTGTTTCATGTTCCTTTAGTATACGTCTTTAGCGTGTGTGTGTGTGTTTCATGTTCCTTTAGTATACGTCTATAGTGTGTGTGTGTGTGTGTGTGTGTTTCATGTTCCTTTAGTATACGTCTTTAGCGTGTGTGTGTGTGTTTTATGTTCCTTTAGTATACGTCTATAGTGTGTGTGTGTGTGTGTGTGTGTTTCATGTTCCTTTAGTATACGTCTTTAGCGTGTGTGTGTGTGTGTTTCATGTTCCTTTAGTATACGTCTTTAGCGTGTGTGTGTGTGTTTCATGTTCCTTTAGTATACGTCTATAGTGTGTGTGTGTGTTTCATGTTCCTTTAGTATACGTCTTTAGCGTGTGTGTGTGTGTTTCATGTTCCTTTAGTATACGTCTTTAGCGTGTGTGTGTGTGTTTCATGTTCCTTTAGTATACGTCTATAGTGTGTGTGTGTGTGTGTGTGTTTCATGTTCCTTTAGTATACGTCTTTAGCGTGTGTGTGTGTGTTTCATGTTCCTTTAGTATACGTCTTTAGCGTGTGTGTGTGTGTGTTTCATGTTCCTTTAGTATACGTCTTTAGCGTGTGTGTGTGTGTTTCATGTTCCTTTAGTATACGTCTATAGTGTGTGTGTGTGTGTGTGTGTTTCATGTTCCTTTAGTATACGTCTTTAGCGTGTGTGTGTGTGTGTGTGTTTCATGTTCCTTTAGTATACGTCTATAGCGTGTGTGTGTGTTTTATGTTCCTTTAGTATACGTCTATAGCGTGTGTGTGTGTGTGTGTTTCATGTTCCTTTAGTATACGTCTTTAGCGTGTGTGTGTGTGTTTCATGTTCCTTTAGTATACGTCTTTAGCGTGTGTGTGTTTCACGTTCCTTTAGTATACGTCTATAGCGTGTGTGTGTGTTTTATGTTCCTTTAGTATACGTCTATAGTGTGTGTGTGTGTGTGTTTCATGTTCCTTTAGTATACGTCTATAGTGTGTGTGTGTGTGTGTGTTTCATGTTCCTTTAGTATACGTCTTTAGCGTGTGTGTGTTTCACGTTCCTTTAGTATACGTCTTTAGCGTGTGTGTGTGTGTTTTATGTTCCTTTAGTATACGTCTATAGCGTGTGTGTGTGTGTTTTATGTTCCTTTAGTATACGTCTATAGCGTGTGTGTTTCATGTTCCTTTAGTATACGTCTATAGTGTGTGTGTGTGTGTGTGTGTGTTTCATGTTCCATTAGTATATGTCTATAGTGTGTGTGTGTGTGTGTGTGTGTGTGTGTGTGTGTGTGTGTGTGTGTGTGTGTGTGTGTGTGTGTTGTGCAGTTCTTGGCTGTGTGAGTCTGTGGGAAGTTTGGCGTCGCTTTATCAGACTTAAAAAGACTAGATAAGAAACGGCAGCCGTTCTGATGACTAATAATGTTTAGCCATTTGTTCGCTGGAACGTAATCAGCGGCTGGATGCTCGAGTTCCCAGAATATGCAATAAACCTGCTTTGATCTGACAGTTACAGAGATATTAAACAATAACGATCTTCTCCACACACACACACACACAGATCACAGCTGAAGCTTTCTTTTATATTTAATATTTATTATTATTTTTTACGCTCGTGTGAGTCAGCAGATCTGAGACGGATGATGATGGACTCGTGCCAACATGATGAAGATTCCCAATCGCCTGCTAATGGATCCCGGAGAACAACACACTGATGAAAACTGTATCGCCGCAAAATATGACGTCCAGCAATCTCTTAAGAAGGACACATTATATATAATATACCCATACTGTAAATTTACGGTAAAAAACGATAGCTGTGGTTGCCAAAGATTTACAGCAAAAAATAAATAATACGGTAGCAACATTTTTAAGCACAAAAACGTATTTCACTATTTGATGTAATGTTAATTTACCGACTTATTGAAGTACTAATATCAGTTTTGTATCATTGTAATACACTGACAACCACCAATCACAGCAGTGACGAGAGTCACATGATCAATCAAAGCTCATCACAAGCAGATTTTCCACAAGATCATTAATACTAATATAGAACCTTTACAGTGTCATTCACACACACACTAATGGTAACGCACATTTAGCAACATTAAATGTAACATAAAACCCTA
Source organism: Rutilus rutilus (assembly GCF_951802725.1). Lineage (NCBI taxonomy): Eukaryota > Metazoa > Chordata > Actinopteri > Cypriniformes > Leuciscidae > Rutilus > Rutilus rutilus. The sequence continues at coordinate 601,496 of NC_140225.1, forward strand.
ATGTACACAACTGATTGGAAAAATCTAAGAAAAACTATGAAGAAACAGTTACTTCAACAAAAATACATCAAGTGTGAAGTGTCACCCAGGGAATTGTGGGAATGTTATAACACTGTAAATTATACAATGAATTGTTCTTTTTTACTACCCAAAACTGTAAATTTACTGTACAGTTAGATCTATCACAGTTATTTACCGTATAAAGTACGGAAACTTTCTGTTGACCAATTAACAGGTTTTCACCGTAGCATTTTTACAGTCTTTTACCGTTAAAATCACGATAAATGTTTTACAGTGCAACTAGTGAAACTAATGATTGTCAATAAGGTGAACTTTGACTAGTTATCCTGCAGCCGTAAAGAATGAAAATATTTAGAAAAACTAATATTTAAACTATTTAATGTTGCATTATAAAAGACTTTCATAGAAACATTTGCATACAGTTCATTAATGTAAAGTGAAATATATGATATAGTTTATATCGTTCATGAATGTAAGTCTATTATCGTCCAGCTCTAATCTGATAAATGCAACTAAAACGCATGAAAATATTAAGATATTATAAACATTAACATCATGATTTTCTGCTTTTAATCAATGTGTTGTAAAAAGTGCATAAATGAGACCTGACAGTGGAAATGAACGAAAACATTAAGAATACTAATATTCAAAGGATTTTAATGTTGCATGATAAAAGACTTATAGACACGTATAATTACAGCCGCTGATATACGAAACACATCACCAGAAGCCAAGACAACTTTATGAAGGTATATTTTTAGTTTCATGTTGACTTTAAGCATCTGTATTTTATTATATGATTTTGCTGAAGCTTTGGATTATTCCCTGACAGCGGTTCAGTGTTCGTGGGCAGAAGCTGCAGAAAAGCCACAGACAGGAAGTCATTAGTGTCACTTCCTGTCGGAGGTCCATCTCGTCCCACACTCCTCTTCACACACTCACACACACACGCTCATCAAACTCCTGCTCACACACAGACACACACACACACACTCATCAAACTCCTCCTCACACACACACAGACACACACACACAACTCTGACTAATGACAATGGCCCTCAACAGACTACATGAGCCAGAAATATACATTATACACACACACACACACTCGCACTCATTTTTTTATTTTTTTATTAAAGAATGTTTATATATTAGTGCTGGAAAACGAGACAGAAACACTGAGGAAGAACACCACACACACACACTCTCTCTAGCAGTTCTCAGATCCATCATATCACAGTAAATGTTACACAGACGTTCTGAGATCATCCGAAGACAGACTCATCTGTGCTCGTCCCAGCCTCTCTGAATACATCACTTGTTTGTTTGGAGATGCTGTCATAGTTTGGCATTAATTATTAAAAAAGAGATTATGCAATTTTCATAAGCTTTTCCTTATTAATCACAATCAAGGGCACAAACGCCTCCCGGGCACAAACAGTGTTGCACTGAAGCATGATGGGTAATCTGAAACGCAGCGGCTCATGAAACGTGCTTGAGATCATGTGAGAAACACATCAACATCAGCAGAGCGTCAGACCTTTCATTCACGACAGGGATCTGATACACGTCTAAACACTTTACAGTGGACAAGAGCACAGAAGAACTCAGCTTTATTATTTCTACAGCGCTTTAGTCAAGTCAGCTTTATTATTTCTACAGCGCTTTAGTCAAGTCAACTTTATCATTTCTACAGCGCTTTAGTCAAGTCTGCTTTATCATTTCTACAGCGCTTTAGTCAAGTCTGCTTTATCATTTCTACAGTGCTTTAGTCAAGTCAACTTTATCATTTCTACAGCGCTTTAGTCAAGTCTGCTTTATCATTTCTACAGTGCTTTAGTCAAGTCAACTTTATCATTTCTACAGCGCTTTAGTCAAGTCTGCTTTATAATTTCTACAGCGCTTTAGTCAGCTTTATCATTTCTACAGCGCTTTAATCAAGTCAACTTTATCATTTCTACAGCGCTTTAGTCAAGTCAGCTTTATCATTTCTACAGCGCTTTAGTCAAGTCAGCTTTATTATTTCTACAGCGCTTTAATCAAGTCAGCTTTATCATTTCTACAGCGCTTTAGTCAAGTCAGCTTTATTATTTCTACAGCGCTTTAGTCAAGTCAACTTTATTATTTCTACAGCGCTTTAGTCAAGTCAGCTTTATCATTTCTACAGCGCTTGTCAAGTCAGCTTTATTATTTCTACAGCGCTTTAGTCAAGTCTGCTTTATTATTTCTACAGCGCTTTAGTCAAGTCTGCTTTATCATTTCTACAGCGCTTTAGTCAAGTCAGCTTTATTATTTCTACAGCGCTTTAGTCAAGTCAACTTTATTATTTCTACAGCGCTTTAGTCAAGTCAACTTTATCATTTCTACAGCACTTTAGTCAAGTCAACTTTATCATTTCTACAGCACTTTAGTCAAGTCTGTTTTATCATTTCTACAGCGCTTTAGTCAAGTCTGCTTTATTATTTCTACAGCGCTTTAGTCAAGTCAACTTTATTATTTCTACAGCGCTTTAGTCAAGTCAACTTTATCATTTCTACAGCACTTTAGTCAAGTCTGTTTTATTATTTCTACAGCGCTTTAGTCAAGTCAACTTTATTATTTCTACAGCGCTTTAGTCAAGTCAACTTTATCATTTCTACAGCACTTTAGTCAAGTCTGTTTTATCATTTCTACAGCGCTTTAGTCAAGTCAGCTTTATTATTTCTACAGCGCTTTAATCAAGTCAGCTTTATCATTTCTACAGCGCTTTAGTCAAGTCAGCTTTATTATTTCTACAGCGCTTTAGTCAAGTCAACTTTATTATTTCTACAGCGCTTTAGTCAAGTCAGCTTTATCATTTCTACAGCGCTTGTCAAGTCAGCTTTATTATTTCTACAGCGCTTTAGTCAAGTCTGCTTTATTATTTCTACAGCGCTTTAGTCAAGTCTGCTTTATCATTTCTACAGCGCTTTAGTCAAGTCAGCTTTATTATTTCTACAGCGCTTTAGTCAAGTCTGCTTTATCATTTCTACAGCGCTTTAGTCAAGTCTGCTTTATTATTTCTACAGCGCTTTAGTCAAGTCAACTTTATTATTTCTACAGCGCTTTAGTCAAGTCAACTTTATCATTTCTACAGCACTTTAGTCAAGTCTGTTTTATCATTTCTACAGCGCTTTAGTCAAGTCAGCTTTATTATTTCTACAGCGCTTTAGTCAAGTCTGTTTTATCATTTCTACAGCGCTTTAGTCAAGTCTGCTTTATTATTTCTACAGCGCTTTAGTCAAGTCTGTTTTATCATTTCTACAGCGCTTTAGTCAAGTCAGCTTTATTATTTCTACAGCGCTTTAGTCAAGTCAGCTTTATTATTTCTACAGCGCTTTAGTCAAGTCAGCTTTATTATTTCTACAGCGCTTTAGTCAAGTCAGCTTTATTATTTCTACAGCGCTTTAGTCAAGTCTGTTTTATCATTTCTACAGCGCTTTAGTCAAGTCTGCTTTATTATTTCTACAGCGCTTTAGTCAAGTCTGTTTTATCATTTCTACAGCGCTTTAGTCAAGTCAGCTTTATTATTTCTACAGCGCTTTAGTCAAGTCAGCTTTATTATTTCTACAGCGCTTTAGTCAAGTCAGCTTTATTATTTCTACAGCAATTTAGTCAACTTTATTTCTACAGCGCTTTAGTCAAGTCTGCTTTATCATTTCTACAGCGCTTTAGTCAAGTCAACTTTATTATTTCTACAGCGCTTTAGTCAAGTCAGCTTTATCATTTCTACAGCGCTTTAGTCAAGTCTGCTTTATTATTTCTACAGCGCTTTAGTCAAGTCTGCTTTATTATTTCTACAGCGCTTTAGTCAAGTCTGCTTTATCATTTCTACAGCGCTTTAGTCAAGTCAGCTTTATTATTTCTACAGCGCTTTAGTCAAGTCTGCTTTATCATTTCTACAGCGCTTTAGTCAAGTCTGCTTTATTATTTCTACAGCGCTTTAGTCAAGTCAGCTTTATTATTTCTACAGCGCTTTAGTCAAGTCAACTTTATCATTTCTACAGCGCTTTAGTCAAGTCAACTTTATTATTTCTACAGCGCTTTAGTCAAGTCTGCTTTATTATTTCTACAGCGCTTGTCAAGTCAGCTTTATTATTTCTACAGCGCTTTAGTCAAGTCTGCTTTATTATTTCTACAGCGCTTTAGTCAAGTCTGCTTTATCATTTCTACAGCGCTTTAGTCAAGTCAGCTTTATTATTTCTACAGCGCTTTAGTCAAGTCTGCTTTATCATTTCTACAGCGCTTTAGTCAAGTCTGCTTTATTATTTCTACAGCGCTTTAGTCAAGTCAACTTTATTATTTCTACAGCGCTTTAGTCAAGTCAACTTTATCATTTCTACAGCACTTTAGTCAAGTCTGCTTTATCATTTCTACAGCGCTTTAGTCAAGTCTGTTTTATCATTTCTACAGCGCTTTAGTCAAGTCTGTTTTATCATTTCTACAGCGCTTTAGTCAAGTCAGCTTTATTATTTCTACAGCAATTTAGTCAACTTTATTTTTACAGCGCTTTAGTCAAGTCTGCCTTATCATTTCTACAGCGCTTTAGTCAAGTCTGCTTTATCATTTCTACAGCGCTTTAGTCAAGTCTGCTTTATCATTTCTACAGCGCTTTAGTCAAGTCTGCTTTATTACTTCTACAGCGCTTTAGTCAACTTTATTTCTACAGCGCTTTAGTCAAGTCTGCTTTATCATTTCTACAGCGCTTTAGTCAAGTCTGCTTTATTACTTCTACAGCGCTTTAGTCAACTTTATTTCTACAGCGCTTTAGTCAAGTCAGGCAAGTCAGCTTTATTATTTCTACAGCGCTTTAGTCAACTTTATTTCTACAGCGCTTTAGTCAAGTCTGCTTTATTATTTCTACAGCGCTTTAGTCAACTTTATTTCTACAGCACTTTAGTCAAGTCTGCTTTATTATTTCTACAGCGCTTTAGTCAAGTCAACTTTATTATTTCTACAGCGCTTTAGTCAAGTCAGGCAAGTCTGCTTTATTACTTCTACAGCGCTTTAGTCAACTTTATTTCTACAGCGCTTTAGTCAAGTCAGCTTTATTATTTCTACAGCGCTTTAGTCAAGTCAGCTTTATTTCTACAGCGCTTTAGTCAAGTCAGCTTTATTATTTCTACAGCGCTTTAGTCAAGTCAGCTTTATTTCTACAGCGCTTTAGTCAAGTCTGCTTTATCATTTCTACAGCGCTTTAGTCAAGTCAACTTTATCATTTCTACAGCGCTTTAGTCAAGTCAACTTTATTTCTACAGCGCTTTAGTCAAGTCTGCTTTATTTCTACAGCGCTTTAGTCAAGTCTGCTTTATTATTTCTACAGCGCTTTAGTCAAGTCAACTTTATTATTTCTACAGCGCTTTAGTCAAGTCAACTTTATTTCTACAGCGCTTTAGTCAAGTCAACTTTATTTCTACAGCGCTTTAGTCAACTTTATTATTTCTACAGCGCTTTAGTCAAGTCAACTTTATTTCTACAGCGCTTTAGTCAACTTTATTATTTCTACAGCGCTTTAGTCAAGTCAACTTTATTTCTACAGCGCTTTTTACAATACTGACTGTTTCAAAGCAGCTTTACAGAGATAACAGGAAAATAATGCAACAAAGTTTGTTTCCAGAAGAAAATAGCGTCAGTCCAGCTTCAGTAAGTTCAGTGATGGTTCATTTTAGTTGTAAAAAAGTTATTAATTTAGTTAATTTATACATACATATACATACATATACACACATATATATATATATATATATATACATATATATATATATATATATATATATATATATATATATATATATATATATATATATATATATATATATATATATATAGCCGCTCTGGAGAAAACCGTGATGTCATCGTTCAGCTTTATACAGTAGATCGCTTCAATGCAGCTTCAGATTGATAAACGGGAATATTACAGTAAGAATCAATGATTCAATCAAAAACATTAGTCATTATTCAGATCAACTCAGTTCACGTTTTGTTCTCATCTGATCAGGGCATTAAATCAATAATATTAATTCTGTTTTTTAAACCAAAGTGAGCGAGCCAGAACATCATTCTACATGTTCACTGCCGACATTCTCCTTCATCTTCCTCAAATCAAAACTAATCAAAACTAACTTTATCTGGACAATAACTTTATTCTAGATCTACTGTAAAGCCTAAACAATCTCTGTTACTGTAATCTCCTGTTATCACTGTAAAGCTGCTTTGAAACTCTATATTGTTAAAGCGCTGTATAAATGAAGGTGACTTGGCTTGACTAAAGAGAACTTGAGAAAGAGCAGATCATATATGTTAATATAGGGTGCGATACAAACTTCTAATCTGGTATGATTCTGTCTGATGTCTTTTAGAGCATTATATGTTGTAAAAGTCTTTGGTTCGGAAGCAGAACTTCACAAGAGAAAAATCAAACAGATGTTCAGAAGATGCAAAGCAGCACAAGACGTTCCTCCGTAAATCAAACACTGTGAAGGCAGACGACGTGAAGTCTGGCCCTGAAACATCACTCGTCCCTGGAGATAAAGAGCACGAGCTTCAGGATCTCATGATAATCGATACGACTGTCTGCAGAAACACAAGGGCAGGAGAAACACCAACACCACACTTCATCACAACACCAGATGCGTCTCCACACAGCGCTGAGCGTTCCACTTCTGCACACAAAACACTCGCAAATCAAAAACGCTTCACTTAGGCCTCGTTTACACTGCAGGTCTTGATGCCCAATTCTGATTTGTTGCCTAAATCCGATTTTTTTGACTGTCTGTTTACACGTTCTTTAAATTGTGACCCATATCCGATTCATATGTTTACACTTGCCATGGCTAGTAGCCTACTATCTGAAACATATCGCGCATGCTTAAAGGGTTAAATTCTCTTGCACAAATGGACGAACACAAAATATGTTTCATGCTCTGCGATATGCAAAGTTGCCAAACACCACTTTTGAATAAGAAACAATGTCTATAAAACTACCACGAATCACAAGCGTATCGGTGAGAACACTCGTTAAAACAACATACACACACCCGAACATGACTGCACATCAGATTACTGATACTGCTTTCATTCGTAATGCAAGTGCAACGGACCGATCTACGGCACATAAATTAAGGGCTGTTCACTGTTATACAATAAAGAGCCTGCACAGCGACAAGAAATAGAAATTAACACAAAAAAACTGTCTAGAGCCTTTACTTACACAACACTGACAGTGGAGTTGCGCTCAGGAGTAGAGCAGCTATGGACAATTTTCTTTTTCTTTTTTGAGCGGCTGCGGACAAATTCTTTCTATGCACACACAATATTACATCACAATCTGCGCGCATGTTTTAAAAATATAATTGAACATGTAAATAGTCCTAGCACTTTTTAAATTTAAATAGCCCACTTAAAGTGTTTATTACAAATAAATTATTAATTGCTTAAAATGAATAAATGTAAATGAACAAAAATTTTCGTTAAATTTACAATCATGTGAAAACACTTCCCGTGCCCCTCTCCACATTCCTCTCCTACGATGACACGTTTCGTCGGGCCATCCGTCCCTTTGCAGATGTGCATCGGGGTTTCTCTCGTCATTAAACCGCGGAGACGTTGCCTAATGCCTCACAAAATCCGATCTGCCTGTTTACATGACAGTCGCATTGGCACATATCCGATTTATTTCCACATATGAATGAGGCCTGAAACCGATCTGGAAATATCCGAATGCATGCGTTTTTTTCCTGTTTACACTGTGATAGAACACATCCGATCTGTGTCACATGTGAGCAAAAAATCGGAATTGGGTCACATTTCACTGGCAGTGTAAACGGGGCCTTACTTAGATATTTGGACTGGAAACCAGACAAAAATATCCAAAATTCTTAAATCAAAACAAGCAAAATGATCTGTCAATGGGGTGAGAAAAATTATTCAAATAGAAACAGGATTATTTTTCTTACCCCATTGTCAGATAATTCAGTTTGTTTTAAGCAAAAACTCACTTCATTTTGATTTATTTCCCCAGTAAACAAGACATTACATCTTATGGTATTTTACTACTTTAGTAAATGCATCTTGATTTAAGAAATGTTTGATATTTGGACTGGAAACAAGACAAAAATACTGAGTAAGAAAAGCATATTTGCAGTGCAGTGTTTCCATCTGGTGTGTTCAAGAGAACAAAATCATCACTTCAACAGCAGAATATCAGTAATAAACTGTTAGTTGCTGCAATCGGGCTCTTTTACCCTTCTCAGAAAAATGAATAAAAACTATATAGACGTATATAAAGTATAACTGGTAAAAATGACAAAAACAAATGTACTAAAGTACTAAAACTTTAACTAAAATTTAAATGAAAACAGAAAATATAAAAATAAAAACCAAGTAAAAATTTTAATAAAAACTCAAATAGAATCTAAACGACAATAAAGTAACACTGCAGATTTGAGTCTCGAGCGTCAGGCGAAACACAGTAAACGCTGTCGTGTTCTCTGGCGTTCGGGAACACACTCGTGTGTGTGAGACGCTTCTGGAGGGAATTACACCAAATCATCCTGATCACACACTTCCAGAAACACCAAACCAACATTAGAGACGCTGCGACACCATTGGTCCGCTGGTTACTCCAGTTATCCAATCACAGCCTCCGCTGAGTCACATGAGGTTTGAGGGATTTATTCAGTAAATGTGTTTCTGTAGTTTATGCGCATTTCTTCTTATCGGATAAAAAAAAAATTATACGTTTTCATTTAAAGCACAAAAATAACTCAAACTAAAACTGAAATAAAAACTATACCGATATATTTAACAACAAAAATGCACAAAAAAAATACTCAAACTATAACTAAAATAGAAAACAGAAAATATAAAAATAAAAACTAATTCAAACCTTTAATAAAAACTAAAATAGAATCTCAATGACACTGCATCCATCCAGGGTTATTATAGTCAACTAAAACTAAAACCATAAAGAATTATTATTTTATTTTAGCTAGTTGCCAAAACAACATCTCATTTTCATTTAATTTACCTTGATGTAGCTACTAAAATAACTAAAACTGAAATTAAAATGGCTAAAAACTATATAGATGCATTTAAAAATTAACTGGCAAAAATGAAAAAAAAAAAAAAAAGTATTCAAACTTTAAAAGAAAATAATTATTACTTTTTAAATATTATTATTAATAATAATAATAATAATAATAATAATAATAACAATAACAATAATAAACAATTCTTCCACCAATCATTCATTAGCCGAACTATAGGCTGTTTAACTGCCAGCTTAACAATAAATCAGAGTAAAAACAGAATTGTGCATCACATGTGTCCGTACAGTATAAGGTCTATTTCCCGGATTAGAATGTGTCTCATCCAATCAGATCGCAGGACTCTGTGAAGGTGCTTTAATTCAGTTATCATGGAGTAATCACTGATCGTCCAGCTCTCATACAGACGAGAACGGAGGAACTCAGAGAATCCGAGAGAGACCAGGCCTTAAGCAGCGCGTTTCATCTTCTTTAAGGATTACACAAGAACGAACACACACACACACACACACACACACACTAGTGATCTTCAAAGCTTGTGCACGAACACGTGTGCCGCACGTTTACCATGGTTATATGTAGTATGAAAGCACATTTCCACCACATAAGAGACAAAATAATTCTCTGCTGAATCATAATTAAGAGATGAAAAGTCAAAATGATGACATAAAATGTTGACATTATGAGTCATAATTATGAGATAAATTGAAAATTGAGATAAAAATGTGAAATTATGACATACTAAATTGAAATTACGAGATTCATTTTTTTCTTTAATTATGATATATAAACTCTAAACTATGACAAAATGTTGAAATTATGACAAAATATCAAAATTATGACAGAATTATGAGGTAAAGTCAAAATTTTGACATACTAAATCACAGTTATGACAGATTTTTTTTTTTTTTCATATACTAAATTGAAGGTACAGTATGAGATTAAAAAGTCAAACTTATGACAATGTTGAAATTATGAGTCAGAATTGACATAAAAAGTCAAAATTATCAGATAAAATCATAATGACTTGGAATGGAAAACCACACAAAGATACCGAGGAAGAACATTCTGTTTTGCGGTTCACGCTGACCCAGATCAGCAGAGCAACGACTGAATCAATGCATGTGTTTCTCCACTGTCGTGTCTGAATTTCCCCAGATATAAATCTATAAGTCTGAGTCTTTGTTTACTCAAATTACTATCATTAATAGAGCGGCTCTCATTGTTTTCTGGCCGTGCGCTGAAGGACTCATGCAGTTTAATGAGCGCTTTCACAACACACTGAATATGGATGAGAATCGCAAGTCCACTGCAAACCTGCCTATTTTCTCTCTGCATGTATAAAGATGTGCTGAGAATTAAAATGTCACGGAGAACACAGAGCGCTGGGTTTGTGTGCCATTAAGGAAAACACTCGGGCTATGTTTAACTTTAGCTGCTCATTTTCACCTCACTTTAATATCTTCACTTTAATTATATGATCATTCACTCTTGAAGGCAACATGTCATACTGAAGGATTTTAAAGCAAACATGACCTATCCAGCACACAAAATCATTTTACTCATCTTCCTCTCAATGCTCTTTGGTCATTTGTGACTGAAAGATTGTACTTTATTTAAATTTTTTTGCTTCATTGGAGTGGTACGAAACTTGGTAAAGGGTTTGGCACTGGCTATATGAACACGAAAAAAATCATGGACATGATTCAAACAGGTTAAATGGTTCTGAAAAAAGAGTCACACTTGAAATGAGTCACAAAATACTCACAAAAACGACGCATTGTAAATGAATGTGAGAGTTTCCTCTAGTGGAAGCGTTTGGTACTGCAGCCGAACAACATCTCACTGAAAGATCAGTTTTTGAGATATCAACCTCAGATTTGAAGCACAACTTGTTTAGATTTATAGATTTGATTTTCTCAGGTTTAGAGTAAAATGTGTTTTTGAAACATTTTTTCATAAAAATAAAAGTAAAATTCTGTAACTTTAAGTTGACTTTTTAAAGCTTTTTTCACTTCAGCAATAATCTGGGAAGTGTCGTGTTCGACAAGAGATCAAACTAAAGTCTGTTGCTCTAGTCTAAAGCATTCAAGATTTACCACAGTTTAAGTTGGAAACTTCATTTTCAGGTCTATGCTCAAAAAATGAATAAATGGATTATAAATACAGGGTAAATATCATAAAATCCCCTAAAAATACAAAATAATAAATAAAAAACATTATCAAACTAAAATATAGTACATTTCTTCATTAAAATATTTTTTTTTTGTCATTTTTGACCTAGCGAAGAGCATTATTTCTGAATCTTCTCTGAAAGTTCAAATAATTGCCGCTTTTTAAACAAGAGAACATTGTATCAATCTTCAAAGATTATGAGAATGTTACTTTTGAATGTTCTCGGAACATTCTGAAACAAGTAACATTTAAAAAAAAACGTTAGACGAACGTCCAACTGAAACATTTCAGAAATAACATTCCATGAAAGGTGTATAAATGTTACATTTTGAGGATGTTATTAAAGACCAGATAGTAGTATGTCTTAATTCTTTCTGTTTCTATTAAGATTATTTTTCTTACCCCACTGGCAGATAATTTTGCTTGTTTTAAGCACCAATTCACTTAATTTTGATTAATTCCCCCGGGAAAACAAGACATAATATCTTATGTCATTTTACTCATCTAGTAAATGAATTTAGATATTTGGACTGGAAAAAAGACAAAACTACTGAGTAAGAAGAGCATTTTTGCAGTGTAGACTGAATTTGTGATTGCATTAGAATGGAGCGCTGCTGTAAATATCAGGGTTGAGATCGATAAATGGCCTGGGCTTTGAAGTCCTCCATCCACTCGCTTCACGAGACACACAGCGTCCAGCGCATCGATCTCATGCCGGTTTATTTTAGCTTCACGCCGGCTCCCTGAGACTCCAAACCTGCTGCACACAGACTCAAACTACATCAACAATACAGGTCAAACACTGGACTATTGTACTTGGCGAGTGACTGAATAACTTGGTTGATGATAACATAATATTCGTTCATCAAACTGTAGGAATGATAATCTGATCCTCACTGCTGTATGTGAACCATTCAAATAAAATACATAGAAACTGCTAAAGAAAACATCCGTCATGATGTTTCGAACACAGTTTAATATGATGATCAAAAGCATGATGTGATGCTGTGATTGACATGATCTGTGTTGACTGACAAGGAAAAAACACATCACATGAGTATAATATTAGAACTATTGTGTGCTATTTTCACATTTCACCACATAAGAAAAAAATAAAATAATCAATGCTCCGGTGAATCATAATTATGAGATGAAAAGTCAAAATGATGACATACTAAATCAACATTATGAGATTAAGGTCAAAATTATGACAACATTTTTTTAATTATGAGGAAAAAGTCAATTATGAGAAGTTGAAATTTAGATAAATTGAAATTATGACAATAAATTGAAATTATTAGATTTAAAGTCAAAATGATGACACTAAATATGACTTAAATGAAATTATGATATACTAAATTAAAGTTATGAAATTAAAAAGTCAAAATTATGACAAAATGTTGACTGACATGTAATGCAACCAATCACTGTTCGTTTTGTTCCGCGTCATGTTCAGTGTGAAGATGTAAAGTCGATGTCCATACAATAACAGACCGGCGTAATAAACTAATCATTCAAGAACGCTTTGCAAGTTTACTGCAACATTAGAGCCGCGAACTTCACATACTTTTGAAAATCCAGCCTTCAGCTGATCCTGAGAGCTCAATGTCACTGTTGTAAACATGACAGTTCTTCTTCCACGATGGGTTTCACGACTACTTTGCTGTTATTAGTACTGTAGTGTCATTTAGTGTTAAATTATTGTATTTGGGTTAGGTGGCTTAGGTTTTATTGTGAATTTGCTATGTAAATTTTTTGTGTTTTGCATTTAGACTACTTATATTTAAATATTTACTCTACAATTTTAATATATTAAATTAAGAATTTATTAAATTTTTTTCAATAAAAAAGCCGTTATTTTATGTCATTCACCATCGTTTTGAGGCTGTCCTTTTTTTTTAAGTATCGGTTCAGGCACCGGTACCGTTTTAAAAGTATCGATGTGGCACCGGTATCGAAAAAAAACGCAAACGATACCCAACTCTAATTATGCAGCAGCAATTTTCACCTTGACTTCTCCAGTGTCAGAGGAAGGCGACATACAGAGAAGAAAGTCAGTCAGAGCGCGAGGTGTGTGTGTGTCGTAAGACTTCTCACTGATTGAATTAGTCAGTAAAGCCGATTTACTGAAGCAGTGGGACGCATGTCCGCCCGTATCTGCTCCACACACACACACACACACACACACACACACACACACACGGACCTCGAGACGCCCAGCTGTCGACTCACACGTGTGACGCGCGAATCCCGCCACACCATTAGCACATCATTAATTCATGCTGTTTGCATTCATCCATTACACATGCAGCGGCTGGGGTTCTGGCGGGTTCCTCACGGACGCTCAGTGTAAATGTGATCATTGATCAGGGGTCAGAGAGACAGCGCTGAAGAGAGTCCAGAGAGACTCCACTAGTGTCTCTCCATCACACACAGGGTTACTAACGGCAACAACAAAAAAAAAAAAAAACTTCCCTTACTTGAATTTCAAATACTTGAATTAAATCAACTTCAACTGAAACAAAAAAAATATAAAAAATAGAGTTGTAGTCAAGAGCACTTAAAACAAGACCAAAACCAGAGTGTGCTGGACCAAGACAAGACCAAGAAAAGAGTGTGTTGAGACCAAGGCGAGACCAAGACAAGAGTGTGTTGAAACCAAGATCAGAGTGTGTTGAGACCAAGGCGAGACCAAGACAAGAGTGTGTTGAGACCAAGACAAGACCAAGACAAGAGTGTGTTGAGACCAAGGCGAGACCAAGACAAGAGTGTGTTGAAACCAAGATCAGAGTGTGTTGAGACCAAGACAAGACCAAGACAAGAGTGTGTTGAGACAAGACCAAGACAAGAGTGTGTTGAGACCAAGACAAGACCAAGACAAGAGTGTGTTGAAACCAAGATCAGAGTGTGTTGAGACCAAGGCGAGACCAAGACAAGAGTGTGTTGAAACCAAGATCAGAGTGTTTTGAGACCAAGGCGAGACCAAGACAAGAGTGTGTTGAAACCAAGATCAGAGTGTGTTGAGACCAAGATCAGTGTTGAAACCAAGATACGAGTGTGTTGAGACCAAGATCAGAGTGTGTTGAGACCAAGATCAGTGTGTGTTGAGACCAAGACAAGACCAAGAGAAGAGTGTGTTGAAACCATGACCAGAGTGTGTTGAGACCAAGACGAGAGTGTGTTGAGACCAAGACGAGAGTGTGTTGAGACCAAGACGAGAGTGTGTTGAAACCACGACCAGAGTGTGTTGAGACCAAGACGAGAGTGTGTTGAGACCACGACCAGAGTGTGTTGAGACCAAGACAAGAGTGTTGAAACCACGACCAGAGTGTGTTGAGACCAAGAGAAGAGTGTGTTGAAACCATGACCAGAGTGTGTTGAGACCAAGACGAGAGTGTGTTGAGACCAAGACGAGAGTGTGTTGAGACCAAGACGAGAGTGTGTTGAGACCAAGACGAGAGTGTGTTGAGACCAAGACGAGAGTGTGTTGAAACCACGACCAGAGTGTGTTGAGACCAAGACGAGAGTGTGTTGAGACCACGACCAGAGTGTGTTGAGACCAAGACAAGAGTGTTGAAACCACGACCAGAGTGTGTTGAGACCAAGACGAGAGTGTGTTGAGACCAAGACGAGAGTGTGTTGAAACCACGATCAGAGTGTGTTGAGACCAAGACGAGAGTGTGTTGAGACCAAGACGAGAGTGTGTTGAAACCACGACCAGAGTGTGTTGAGACCAAGATCAGAGTGTGTTGAGACCAAGACAAGAGTGTGTTGAAACCACGACCAGAGTGTGTTGAAACCACGACCAGAGTGTGTTGAGACCAAGACGAGAGTGTGTTGAGACCACGACCAGAGTGTGTTGAGACCAAGATCAGAGTGTGTTGAGACCAAGACAAGAGTGTGTTGAAACCACGACCAGAGTGTGTTGAAACCACGACCAGAGTGTGTTGAGACCAAGATAAGAGTGTGTTGAGACCAAGACGAGAGTGTGTTGAGACCAAGATCAGAGTGTGTTGAGACCAAGACAAGAGTGTGTTGAAACCACGACCAGAGTGTGTTGAAACCACGACCAGAGTGTGTTGAGACCAAGACGAGAGTGTGTTGAAACCACGACCAGAGTGTGTTGAGACCAAGACGAGAGTGTGTTGAAACCACGACCAGAGTGTGTTGAGACCAAGGCGAGAGTGTGTTGAAACCACGACCAGAGTGTTTTGAGACCAAGATCAGAGTGTGTTGAGACCAAGACAAGAGTGTGTTGAAACCACGACCAGAGTGTGTTGAAACTACGACCAGAGTGTGTTGAGACCAAGATCAGAGTGTGTTGAGACCAAGACGAGAGTGTGTTGAAACCACGACCAGAGTGTGTTGAGACCAAGGCGAGACCAAGACAAGAGTGTGTTGAGACCAAGATCAGAGTGTGTTGAGACCAAGATCAGAGTGTGTTGAGACCAAGATCAGAGTGTGTTGAAACCACGACCAGAGTGTGTTGAGACCAAGGCGAGACCAAGACAAGAGTGTGTTGAGACCAAGATCAGAGTGTGTTGAGACCAAGACGAGAGTGTGTTGAGACCAAGACGAGAGTGTGTTGAGACCACGACCAGAGTGTGTTGAGACCAAGGCGAGACCAAGACAAGAGTGTGTTGAGACCAAGATCAGAGAGTGTTGAGACCAAGATCAGAGTGTGTTGAAACCAAGACAAGACCAAGACAAGAGTGAGTTGAAACCAAGATCAGAGTGTGTTGAGACCAAGATAAGAGTGTGTTGAGACCAAGACCAGAGTGTGTTGAGACCAAGACGAGACCAAGACTAGAGTGTGTTGAGACCAAGACTAGAGTGTGTTGAGACCAAGACGAGACCAAGATCAGAGTGTGTTGAGACTCAGAGAAGACACGGGCTACCGAGTGCTTAAAACAAAAACAAATATCTGCCAATGGAGTCAGAAAAATAAACTTAATTCAAAGGGAGAAACAAGATTTTTGGACCCCATTGGCAGATATTTGTTCTTCTTTTAAGCACAAACTCAATTCATTTAATAATTTTTTCTTAAGTAAATATATCTTGATTTAAGAATTTTTAGATATTTATTACAACACAAAAATACTAAGATCATTTTATTTTTATTTTTTTACATTTCTGTCCACCCAAAATAATAATAATTGACAATTTCACAGACATCACACAGACATTTTCCATTCTATAAGATCTGAATCAGACTGTGTGGGCGATTCGTCGGAGACTCATAACCTCACTGAAAAGCTTTAAAGGGAAATATTATGGAAAACAACACTACTGCTGTTTCCTTGCCAAGTCTCTGTACTGTTGGTTTCTCATTTGCATAAAGTCCTGCTCATATTCACTCCCCTGCTCATGATCTCCTCAAATCACAAACTTTCATTGAAAATGTATGATTTCCAGAAATCACACTCAGCGTCAATGAGACTATTATTTAGTTGTTTCTCATTTTTGTATGCGTTCATAAATTCTTTGTATGACAAAAATTGTCGCACAATTTGCATGTTTTATTGTGTTATTAAACACAAACAAAACAATTGCCTCCAAGCATAACTACGCAATATGTCTCTCACTCTCTCTCACACTCACTCTCATAGTATGTATGAGGTTACATAGTGAAAGTATACAGGAATGTTAATATATATATATTATATATATATATATGGGATTTTGGCCCACTCCTCCACACAGATCTTTTCTTGATCAGTCAGGTTTCTGGGCTGTCGCTGAGAAACACGGAGTTTGAGCTCCCTCCAAAGATTCTCTATTGGGTTTAGGTCTGGAGACTGGCTAGGCCACGCCAGAACCTTGATATGCTTCTTACAGAGCCACTCCTTGGTTATCCTGGCTGTGTGCTTCGGGTCACTGTCATGTTGGAAGACCCAGCCTCGACCCATCTTCAATGCTCTAACTGAGGGAAGGAGGTTGTTCCCCAAAATCTCGCAATACATGGCCCCGGTCATCCACTCCTTAATACAGTGCAGTCGCCCTGTCCCATGTGCAGAAAAACACCCCCAAAGCATGATGCTACCACCCCCATGCTTCACAGTAGGGATGGTGTTCTTGGGATGGTACTCATCATTCTTCTTCCTCCAAACACGTTTAGTGGAATTATGACCAAAAAGTTCTATTTTGGTCTCATCTGACCACATGACTTTCTCCCATGACTCCTCTGGATCATCCAAATGGTCATTGGCAAACTTAAGACGGGCCTTGACATGTGCTGGTTTAAGCAGGGGAACCTTCCGTGCCATGCATGAT
Organism: Rutilus rutilus; assembly: GCF_951802725.1. Lineage (NCBI taxonomy): Eukaryota > Metazoa > Chordata > Actinopteri > Cypriniformes > Leuciscidae > Rutilus > Rutilus rutilus. The sequence goes on from NC_140225.1 coordinate 619,030, forward strand.
TTCAAACCATGACGTCTTAGTGTATTACCAACAGTAACCTTGGAAACGGTGGTCCCAGCTCTTTTCAGGTCATTGACCAGCTCCTCCCGTGTAGTTCTGGGCTGATTTCTCACCTTTCTTAGGATCATTGAGACCCCACGAGGTGAGATCTTGCATGGAGCCCTAGTCCGAGGGAGATTGACAGTCATGTTTAGCTTCTTCCATTTTCTAATGATTGCTCCAACAGTGGTCCTTTTTTCACCAAGCTGCTTGGCAATTTCCCCGTAGCCCTTTCCAGCCTTGTGGAGGTGTACAATTTTGTCTCTAGTGTCTTTGGACAGCTCTTTGGTCTTGGCCATGTTAGTAGTTGGATTCTTACTGATTGTATGGGGTGGACAGGTGTCTTTATGCAGCTAACGACCTCAAACAGGTGCATCTAATTTAGGATAATAAATGGAGTGGAGGTGGACATCTTAAAGGCAGACTAACAGGTCTTTGAGGGTCAGAATTCTAGCTGATAGACAGGTGTTCAAATACTTATTTGCAGCTGTATCATACAAATAAATAGTTAAAAAATCATATATTGTGATTTCTGGATTTTTTTTTTTAGATTATGTCTCTCACAGTGGACATGCACCTACGATGACAATTTCAGACCCCTCCATGATTTCCAAGTGGGAAAACTTGCAAAATAGCAGGGTGTTCAAATACTTATTTTCCTCACTGTATATATATAATATATTATTATTATTAATAACAAGCATCTGAAAAGCAAGAAAGACGCCAAACGAGCACAAGCGTCTCTCAGCCGCAGTGAATGATGAGACTCTCTGAAGAGCACACCATTAAAACAGTAATTACACGTATTCAGCACACGCTCAATCAGCTGGAGATGCCTAACGAGAGCGCAAGATGAAGCATTAACGAGGAGAAGATCCCGGAGAGCAGGAACACGTGTGGGAATATGGCCCACATACCAGACACGAGGAAAACACACACTTCCACCAGCCTCGATTCGCCAGCCTCTAAATGAGAACTTATCATTGTAATCAGGGTTTGAAATGAACTTTCACTCACCGGCCGATTTGGCTACTAAATATTTAAGTTACCGGCCATTCATTCTATAGCCAAAAAAAAAGAAGAAAAAGAAATGAACAAGATTAACTACATCACAGCTTATATATTATTATAGCCTACACACACACACATATATATATATATATATAATAAAATCACACCGCCTGCAGACACGGGAAAACACTTCCATCGGCTTCTTAATGAGGACTTATCATTTGTATCTGTGTCAGTGTGTTTGCAAGCGTTTTAGTTCTGCTTTTGTCTTTGAGTTTGTAACCAGGAGTTTCATTGATCGAGTTGTTGCATCCGATGTTCCTTTCGTTAATGAGTCCGCTTGTGTTTTAAAGCCCTGTGTTTGTTCAGTTCATTTGTCTATTCTCGTCTCATCATACAGTTGTTCAGTTCCTGAGTCAGTTTTCTGAGTGTTTTGAGCTGGAATTTAATCAAATCTACAACATCCAGCGATTGGATCCAGATCTTAGTTTTATCACACATGCCTGTTAACTGGCCAGAGCACAGATCTGAATGTTTTGGAAACTTACCTGAGGTTGGTCTCTTTTTAAGCCTCTGGTGCTCGTCGGTAGGAAAAAAAAAGTTATGTTTAAAAAAAAAAAAATTTTTTTTACTTCATCGGAATGGTATGAAACTTAGTAAAGGGTTTGGCACTTGCTGTGTGAACAACACAAAATCATGGACATGATTTGAAAAGGTTAAATGGTCCTGAAAAAAAAAATAGTCACACTTGAGCTCCTCGCGGTCAGAAATGACGCATTGTAAATGAATGGAGACGAGTTTCCTCTAGTGGAAGCGTTTGGTACTGCAGCCGAACAACATCTCACTGAAAGATCATTTTTTAAAGCCTGGTTCACACGGGACGATTTTAAAATTGTCGGCCGATTTTCCAAACCTGAGAGCGAAAAAAAAAAAAAAAAAAAATTCACGGGTCTACCGTACAGTGTGTGGTGCGCAGCCACACGGCAAAATCAACACATCACACACGAACTGATTTGACTCCCGAGCATTCCCAGGTCAGACGGGAAATCTCGCAAAATCCCTCGAGATCAAACGTGACTTCAGAGTAAACAATCATGGCGGACGAAGAGGATGCAGTGGCGATAGTTTGTTTTTAACCAAAAAAAAAAAAAAGGCGATGGTCAAAGAAGTGGAGACAACGCGACTCGTGAGCATGGACTATACTTGCCGGCTGTTTTGATTTTGTTTCCCGGTGCTTCCTCGCCGCCTCGTCACCTCGCTTTCTGATTGGCTACATGCCACAGTCCACAGGCTGCGTGCTCGTTTGTCCCCGGGGGACACCACACACAAGGAGAAATCGGGCCAAAAAAATCCAACATGTTGAATATCCCCGATCTGAGATCGTAGCGGTCCCGACGTCCTTCCGAGCAGACGAGAGCAGTCTTAACACACCACACACGGCAGGAATATCTGATCAGATTATTTTACGATAATCGGAGCATCCTTAAGATTGTCGGAAGGGGTGAATCGGGGCTAATTATCCTGCCGTGTGAACCAGGCTTAAGATATCAAGCTCAAATTTGGAACACAACTTGTTCAGATTTATGGCTTTGATTTTCTTGCAGTTTTAGAGTAAAACTAAAATATTAATATATTTCAAAATATATTTCATATAAAAATTAAAAATAGTAATTTTGTGGTTATTTTCATAACAATAAACATAAAATTCTAGTTAAGTTCACTTTTTTAAAACTTTGTTTCACTTCAGCAATAATCTGCCAAGTGTCATCTTTAAAAAGAGACCAAACTTCAGTCTGTGATCCAAAGCAATCAAGATTTATGACAGTTTGAGTTGGAAATTGTATTTAATTTATGCTCAAAAATTGAATAAATTGATCATAAAACATAAATATAATTTAGTACCATAAAATCCCATTAAAATACAAAATAAAAAACACAATCACACTAAAATATAGTACATTCATTTAATTGAATTTATTTTACGATTAAAGTTACGTTTAACATCCGCCTCCTTCCCTGAACTTTGTTTCAGTTTCGTTCGTCACTTACATTCACATTATGGAGTGAAACGGGGTGTAATCTGATGAATGACTGACTGAACAATCATGACAACAGTCCAACAGAATACAGAAAACTGCCTAGTAATCCCAATCCCAAATCCCAATCATATTTACTAACGGCGTAACGAAAGAATCACACACACATCGTACGAAACCAGAACAGAAGAGCTCTTTCCTCTTCAGACTCTGACGTGAAGTTCGGCTGAGAACGAGCAGCTTTAACTGGATCTGTGCGTGTGTGTTTCAACTTAATCTGATATCGCCAGACAGAAAACATCCTTCACGTTCAGCCCACACACACACACACACACACACAGACTCATCCCAGTCTTAAAGGGACAGTTCTGCTAAAAATGTTCTGTCATCATTATGTTGATCCAAACCTGCATGACTTTAAACAGCAGATATTTAACATCTCATAATGAGTTATACATCTCTCAACAGTGAACGGCTCACCTGAAATGTTTCTTAAAGCACTATAAAGAATCATAACAGTAGTCCATATTTTAGTCTCCTGAAGTCATGTGACAGATTTATGTGAAAAACAGATTGGCTTTTGTGTTTGTCATAATAACAACATGAGATTTGAGAGTTTTGGCAGAGTCTGTTCCTCAAACGACGATTACATGTTGTGTTTACGGTATTTCTGTCGCGTCTGAGGCTTGACACACACCATCACTGTCACTGTGTGGAAAAGAGCCTCGCGAAGAATCTAATATTGAGTCTCGTGTCTGTGTTTGTGCTGGAGGCAGAAGACTGTCAAAGGTCATCAGAGATAGAGGAGAAAAACAAGCTGTGTGTGTGTGTGTGTGTGGACGACGAGTGAAGCACAAGACAAAAAATAAAAACCAGTGAGAATTAATGAAGGAGAGATGCCGTATCGGATGACCAGTGGTTCTTTAGTATCATTATGTTTTTTTATTAATATTTTAAATACATCTGAATTTTTTTTATTGGTTTGATTTTTATTTTAGTACATCAAGTATAAAACTTGTTCCGCTCAACTGAGGTGGATAATCGTTTTATCCGATAAGAAGAAATGCACATAAACTACAGAAACACATTTACTGAATAAATCCCTCAAACCTCATGTGACTCAGCGGAGGCTGTGATTGGATAACTGGAGTAACCAGCGGACCAATGATGTCGCAGCGTCTCTAATGTTGGTTTGGTGTTTCTGGAAGTGTGTGATCAGGATGATGTGGTGTAATTCCCTCCAGAAGCGTCTCACACACACACGAGTGTGTTCCCGAACGCCAGAGAACACGACAGCGTTTACTGTGTTTCGCCTGACGCTCGAGACTCACTCGTTCATGATGGAGGAACAAGAGAAACTCACAGTTTATTACTGATATTCTGCAGCAGTTTCACAGGAAGTGATGATTTTATTCTCCTGAACACATGAGATGGAAATGCTGCTTTATTTATGTTTTATGCACTATTCCAGTTTTGCAACATTACTACAGACTGCATCTTCAGTGAAGGACACATTATGATTCGCACTGCTGAATTATTGATACAGAGAGAGAGAGAGAGAGAGGGAGAGAGAGAGAGAGAGAGAGAGAGACTCTGTGAGCTTGATAAGTGTTTCACAGCTGAGTCTTTACCTCCTTCATTAAAGAAGCGGACATGCAAATTCATGCACACACACACACACACACACATAAACACACAAACACACAAACCACAGTGTTATCAAATACAAATGACGGTCTCACTAAGCAAATGTGAAATGTTTATTCTCAGCTCATGCATATTTGATTTCAATAACATATCTGAGCGTGTGTATGTGTGTGTGTGTGTGTGTGTGTGTGACGCGCTTCACCCTGCGGCTTCAGTCGACACGTTATCGAGGTCAGCGTGAGGATCTGCTCTTCTCATGTTTTCTCTACACGATTATTGTAAACGCATGTACAAGTGCTCATCTCTACTGATACAGCGTTTCTTTATTCAAAATGAAAGGAAAAATTCACCCTAAAATGTAATAAAAGTGTAAGTTTCTATAATGTGGCTCTTTTTCCCTCCATCATAAATGAGTTTGTCTCAGAGCGTCAGATATATATATATATGTGCGTGTGTGTGTGTGTGTGTGTGCGCGTGTGCATGTGTGTGTGTGTGTACATATACACACACACACACACATATATTATATAAACACAAACTTTTATGTTAGATGCGATTAGTTGATTTGACAGCGCTACTAAATATTAATTGTCTTTTATGGTGTTTTATTCATTTGCAGTGCTTAATAATTTAACTTATTTGATCATTTAATTGATCATTCTTGCATGTAAAAGAGCTGCATGAGGATTTTAACAAATGAACATATGAAAAATATAAAAACATCAGCCTACAATAGAACATAAGGGAGTAAATGACGACGTCATTTTACTTTTCTGAAATCACAATGATCTTCTTTTTGGACTGTATGTTTAAAAGCAGGGCTGACGTGTGTCCCAGAATCCCTCGGGACGCTTCATGTGAGGATCATCATGAGGAATAACCTGCCGTGACTCAGAGTGTGAGAATCTGCTGAAGGATGAGAACATCAAACGCTCAGATCTCCTGCGGGAGGATCCTGATAATGAAGTGCGGATGATCATCATATCATGATAACACTGGCTGATATCTGAGGAAAGCAGACTAACGTACTGTTGTTCTTTTTAAAAATCCCCAAAGTACAACTCGTCCTTCAGTCTGTTCGGACTTCTGTTTTCTGTAACGTACACGGTTACATTTACGGTAAAAAAACGGCAGCTGTGGTTGCCAGAAATTTACCATAAAAAACACGGTAGCAACATTTTAGGTTTTACAGACTTAACTTAATTTTACAGTAAAAAAAAAACGTATTTCAATATCTGATATGTTATGTATGAAATGTTAATTTACCGACTTACTGAAGTACTAACATCTGTTTTGTATCATTGTAATACACCGACAACCACCAATCACAGCAGTGACGAGAGTCACATGATCAATAAAAGTGTCATGCAGGGAATTGTGGGAATGTTATTTCACTGTAAATTATACAATGACTTGTTCTTTTTCACTTCCAAAAACTGCATGTAAAATTACATTAAAGGGGAGGTATAATGCCCTTATAAGTGTGGTATAAGTGTGTGTGTGAAGTTTTAGCTCTAAATACCCCACAGATATTTTTATATAACATGTTAAAGTTGTCACTTTTTGAGGGTGAGCAAAAACACACCGTTTTTGTGTCTGTTCCTTTAAATGCAAATGAGCTGCTGCTCCCGGCACAGGGGGCGGAGCTTCAACAGCTTGTGTTCTTTTACCTCACACACACATGCACTGAAAATGTCTAAAACTTTTAGACTTTTGTGTTCAAACCGGAGTCAGTGATGGAGAGACTCTAGAGGAGACAACATGTAGAAGCAACAGGACATTTCTGAACGGTTAGTTGATGAATTTATGAAGCTGATGTGTAGATATCTTCTAGTCATTGATTCGCATATTCTGTCTTGATAATCATCGTGTTCAGGGGGCGGGGTTTATGTAAATTCTAGGGTTGGTGATGTCACTGACCCGGGAGGAATGTGGTGTAGTCTCTACCAGCCGTTTGTTGTAGTCCTTAAAAAGTGATTTCTGTAAAAGCAAATATCTCCCTTTGCTCTGAACTTTGAGCGTCGTAACTTTGCAGATGTTGTTTATGCTCAAACAGCAACAATACACACTAACTAAAGTCAAATCATAATCAACCGCCGCTTTAAATGTACGCTTAGATCTATCACAGTTATTGACCGTATACGGAAGTACGGAAACTGTCTTTTACCGTTAAAATCACAACCATTGTTTAGTGTACGATCTTATCCTGAACAACTCAACTCAACTCAACTCAACTCAACTCAACTCAACTCAACTCAACACAACACAACACAACACAACTCAACTCAACACAACTCAACAACTCAACAACTCAACACAACACAACTGAACTAAACACGACTCAACACGACTGACGACTCGACACGACTCAACAACACAACTCAACAACTCAACTCAACACAACACAACTCAACACAACACAACTCAACACAACACAACACAACACAACACAACACAACTCAACACAACACAACTCAACACAACTCAACAACACAACTCAACAACACAACAACTCAACAACACTCAACACAACTCAACACGACTCGACTCAACACAACTCAACAACACGACTCAACTCAACACAACTCAACACAACTCAACACAACTCAACACAACTCAACACAACTCAACACAACTCAACACAACTCAACACAACTCAACACAACTCAACACAACTCGAAACTCCACAGATGTGCATCAACACTGTAATACAGGATATTGGAGAATGCTCAGTCTTTACACGTTTAATTCAATGTGTTGCTGTTTCTTTGTAATTCCTTTACAAGTAACTTCTGAATGAAACGGTTTATTTCAGAGCAGAATGTTCGTTGTTTCTTTGTCTGAATGTCCAGCAACACAATAACCTCAAAATGCCAAGGATGTCAGAAAAGGCTTTATGAATCAATCCAACATTCAGAGGTTGCCTTGACAAACTGAGCTTTTCTAGTTTTCTAGCTATCCTTCTTTCCTTTGTTCTTCCAGCTGGAGTAATGTACATCAAAATATCAAAGCAATACACTTTCATATACTGGACTGTACAAAGAACACATTCATTCTTTAGTTTGATATGTCTCTCAGAGAACAAAAACATGTTCTGAGAAAGTTTTGCTAACATTCCCATTAAGTTTTGAAAATGTTATTAACATTCCATTTTGCAAACATTATGGGAACGTTACTTTTGAATGTTCTCTGAACGTTCTGAAACAAGCAATATTTAAAAAATGTTAGATGAAATTCCAACTACAATGTTTCAGAAATAACGCTCCATTAACGATGTATGAATAATGTTTGTGTGCTAACGTTTGAGAACATGATTAAAGACCAGAGAACTCTGAACAGTCTATTGATGTCACTGGGAGAACCTTTGTTTGTAACAACTCGACTCAACACAACTTGACAACACAACTCATCTCAACACAACTCAACACAGCACAACGGAACTCAACAACTCAACACAACACAACTCAACACAACTCAACAGCACAACGGAACTCAACACAACTCAACAAAACACAACTCAACACAACTCAACTCAACTCAACACAACACAACACAACGGAACTCAACACAACACAACGGAACTCAACACAACTCAACACAGCACAACGGAACTCAACACAACTCAACACAACACAACACAACGGAACTCAACACAACACAACGGAACTCAGCACAACTCAACACAGCACAACTCAACACAACTCAACACAACACAACACAACTCAACACAACTCAACACAACTCAACACAACTCAACACAACTCAACACAACTCAACACAGCACAACGGAACTCAACACAACTCAACACAACTCAACACAACTCAACACAACTCAACACAACTCAACACAACTCAACACAACTCAACACAACACAACACAACACAACACAACACAACTCAACTCAACACACCCCGCACACAGCTGTAATTACGTCCACATTGATTAGCGCAGTGATTTTGCGTAGCAGAAGTAAGTGTGAGTCAGTACTGTAACTAAATGGGTCATTCCACACTCGCTCCATATGACCATAAACCCACAGTGAACTGACCCCGTTTCTGGCGTTCGTGACACGTTCTGCCCTACAGCAGACTTCAGGTCTCGTCTTTCAATGTGACACATTCAGTTCCAGCACAATCCAACTGATAAAGAACCATAATTCCCCTGGATTTCCATAATCCTCGCTAATGAACCAATTAAACAGCAAATGATGTAATTGGCAGGTTTTGTTCACACAGACCGTAGCGGATCTCTACAGTCACATTGTTGCATGAATTGCATTTGAAATATAACACACAATTTGCATTTGCGTTCCGTAACTTCAGAACAATCAGTATGGTCTGTCTTCTGTATTTATAAGTATAGCATACTACACTTTGAAACATACAATACTCAGTAAAAGTGAACTTAGATGAAGAATAATGCATGTTTTACTATCAATAACCATTAATAAATGCACCAAGAAATATGAGAAATAAATACATATGGATTGTGGCTGCATTCTGAAACTCATAATCTGCATATAATACACTGCAAAAATACTCTTCTTACATAATATTTGTGTCTTGTTTCCAGTCCAAATATCAAAAAATTCTTAAATCAAGATGCATTTACAAGATGAGTAAAATGCCATAAGATATTATGTCTTGTTTTCCGCGGGAATTAATCAAAAGTAAGTGAGTTTTAGCTTAAAACGAGCAAAATGATCTGCCAATGGGGTGAGAAAGATAATGTTAATTCAAACAGAAACAGGATTATTTTTCTCACTCCATTGGCAGATCATTTTGCTTTTTTAAAGCAACTACTCACTTCATTTTTACTTATTTCCCCAGAAAACAAGACATAATATCTTATGGTATTTTACTATTGTAAATGCATCTTGATTTCATATTTTTTTTATATTTGGACTGGAAACAATACTATGTAAGAAAAGCATTTTCTGCAGTGTACAGATGACACACACATTTAGGTGAAAGCAAGCATTCACCAAACACCTAAAGCTCATCTGTCAATCAGAGGTTCCTCACGCTGTTATCAGAAACAATGCATCTAATGAACTGTTTAAAAGTCATAACCAGTGTTTAATAACGCCATGATGCGAGTGCACGTGAGGTTTGGTGATGTTGTGAGTGTTATAATGTGCAGTTTGAGCTCTCACCATCCTCTTTGTCGTCGAACACGGGTCTCTTGGATGAACTGTTCGCTCCCATCCTCTTCTTCCACTTTCCCCAGTGAAACATTGATGCTCTGATCTCATTCCTTTCAGCGCGACTGAACCTGATGCTGCTGATGCTCTAAAACACGAGCATCTGTGAGTGAGGAACACCGAGGATCTGCTCCAGAGATCACACACACACACATACACACACACTGACTCGAACTGAATACGAGCTTCAGCGCCGGCGCGTTTATATGAACCTCCCCTGCGCGAGACTCGGGCACGCGCGCGCGCTCGCGACACTGAACTGTACAAATGGTTTTTGTCTTATTATTATTTATTATTACAATAACAATAACAATAGGGGAATACAGAGTCATACAACGTAATGACATATGAACGTAATGACATACATTTTTTGAGATTAAAGTTTTTGTTAATATTTCAGTTTGTATTTTGATATTTTCTATTTCATTTTTAATTAAAGTTAGTCATTTTGTTTTTTTAGTAATTTTGCAGTTGTTTAAAATGTTAAAATGTAGTTGTTATGTTTTGTTTTTTAACTTGGTAGAAATGTTGCCTTGGCAACTAGCTGTTTAAAAAAATAAATATTTTATTTCAGGTATATAAAATGTTTTTATAGTTTTAGTTAACTAGTTTAATAACCATGCTGATCGTAAAAAAAAAAAAGGTACTTCACAAAGATGAGATTGTTTTCGTTCTTTATAATACAGCCTAATATTTTTGACATTAATAATTATGCTTTACCACATTTATGCATTTTATTACATGGCCAAACATTTAGTCAGAATAAATACTTCATATCGACCTATTCTATTGACAATTACTTCATTATGGGGTATTTTCTTTAATGTTTACTTTTATGTTTTGGTTTAAATAACTGTACTTTGCTGTTTCACAGATAAATTATTTAAGATTCCTTCTCTGTTTATTTCAAACGCGTTTGGATGTTTGTCCTTCGACGCTCACCGTAGTGGTTTCGCTTTCATGTGCCGTCACCATAGCAACGACTCACAACATCCCATCCGACAGTCAGACGTAAATATTAGCCTACACCATAACCTTTCCACAGGAATATGATCGATTATGATGACGAGAGCCTCGACTGTGCAGAAAGAGCAGTGATGCTGCACATGCGCAGAAGAGGACTGAAGAACATCTCAGATTCTGTGCTACAGATGACGCATCTACAGGTGATTGTAAACATTAATACACACATAAAACATTAACAACTATAACAAGACATCCAAAAAGATAGTAACTTAAAGGAAATCAGGTTTACAATACATAAGGAAAGAAAAGAAAAAGGAAAACAACAGGCAATAGATAAAATACTATTGATTTAAATAGAAATGAAGAAAATAAACAAATAAAACATTAATTAGTATTTAACGTTAAATAAAGACAGCATATCATTTCAAATGTCAATAAGCTTCAACTCTTTAGCGTATAAGATTGTCTCTCTACATTTTTTGTTATTAGTAGCAGTAACTTACATTGGAGAGACTCAATATAATGAAAGGGTTAGAATTATTTATTTTACTTTTATGAATATAAAACGTACCAAATAATATCATATGGTTCATCATAAAATTAACAGAAGCATCTATTGATTCAAAATATGTAATAACATCTTTGGATGTTAGCTGTGGAGGAAATGTAATGTTCTATTATGTTTGCACTTAATTATATTCATAGAATCTTAGAAATATGATGGTAATTAGATTAATGTGGTGTTGATACATATTCTTATTAATATATGTATGTGTATGTCCTTGTATATGACCGGACAAAAGTTAATGTGACTGAATGTATGACCGAGACAGAGAGTCTCCATTCAAGGGTGTAATATGATTAAGTATAATAGACAAATCTAAACAATATGTTAGTTATGGCTAAGATGTATCTTGATGTAGCCTCGGGAAAACAACCTTGGGGGAGGAATGAAGGATCCCCCCCACTCGTGGTCACACTCTGCAGGCACTGTGTAATGACTGTATGACTGCTGACCTTTCCTTGCAAGGGAATAAATGATTGTTAAAGACAATTGATACCTGTTTGTCTCTTATTCAGTGATGTAAAATTGTTTGCCACTACATAGCCTGTTTCACAATTATAACCAGAATTCTGTTGAACTATATCTTATATATCATACTTCTGATAACGTTAAGTCTTCCCAGAAGTTTTTAGAATGGTAACACTCAAAAAAGAGATGTAGAATGAACAAAATGAGCAATTTTCATCAATATCCATACATTTTTGATAAAGTATAATTGCTAACATAAATGTTATGAAGAATTTTCAAATGTAATTTATGAATTTTGTTAGCTATGTACAAAACCGAAAAGGAAGCAGCCAAGCTTTTTTCCAAACGATCTCTTGGAAAATAATATTCCAGAAAAATGTCCCACAGGGGATCGATGCACTCCTTCAGTCTGATCGCTTCGTGACGTCATTTCCGGTACAGTTCTAGCTCATGAAAGTGCGTATCTAAAGCACGAATTGTATTTATCGTGCAATTTATACGCAAAAAAGAGTTTTTACATGTGCATATGATACGTAATTTATGGCGTGTAATACCTACTCCACACCACTAATCCTACACTGCAAAAAATGCTTTTCTTACTTAGTATTTTTGTCTTGTTTCCAGTCCAAATATAAAAAAATTCTTACATCAAGATGCATTAATACATAAATATTATGTCTTGTTTTCTGGGGAAATAAATACAAATGAAGTGAGTTGTTGCTTAAAAAAAGCAAAATGATCTGCCAATGGAGTGAGAAAAATAATCCTGTTTCTGTTTGAATTAACATTAGTTTTCTCACCCGATTGGCAGATCATTTTGCTTGTTTTAAGCAACAACTCTCTTAATTTTGATTAACTCCCCTGAAAACAAGACGTAGCCTACAATCTCATGGCAGTTTACTCATCTAGTAAATGCATCTTGATTTAAGGATTTTTAGATATTTGGACTGGAAACAAGACAAAAATACTAAGTAAGAAAAGCAGTTTTGCAGTGTACCCAAGGGGTTAGTGCGTATCATATGCACGTAAAAACTCTTTTTTTGCGTTTAAATTGCACGATAAATACAATTCGTGCTGTAGATCTGCATTTTCATGAGATGGTGTTGGATATTCTGTGTTGTAGAGCCTGTATCTGGAGGGTAATGAGATCTGCGGGCTCCCGGAGCGCTTCTTCAGCAGTTTTCCGTCTCTGCTCTGGTTGGATGTGAGGAATAATCAGATCTCGGCTCTTCCGGCCGCTGTCGGACAGCACATGTGAGTCAAACCAGCGTTTTAAAGGGATAGTCCGTGTTAAATAGTTCCGTTCCACTGCGCTACTTTCCCATTGTTTTCAAATGTAAACACGCGCTTGTTAAAAAGGTTATATCTTTCTGTCCCTCTAGTGGTTAAACACAAAACTGCATGCATTTTGCAGAAGAACATTGTTTTGGTTGTGCTTCGGATGAATATGTCTCATAAAACATATAGGGCCCTATCTTTCACCCAGCGCAATTGACTTTGTACAGCGACGCATGTCTCATTCCTATTCTGCACCCGCGCACAGCGGACTTTTCCCTCCACAGACGCACGCCGGTAAATTAGGGAATGAACTTGCGCTCCCGGAGGCGGTTCAGGGAAAAGAGGAGGCGTGTTCCGGCGCAAACGTTCCCTGGTGCTATTTTGCAGTTTCAGAAAACAATTCTGTTATTCAGATGCTATTTTAAGGGCGCATGCTTGGCCATAATGTAGCGTGTGCACAACACACACACACTTTGATTCTCTCATCTACACAGAAGCAGCAGTTTTCATTTTTAGAAAACCATACATTATTACAAGGAACAATATTAACACACGAGGGAAATCATTGTTGTGTCCATGAAGATGTGGAAAAATAGGCATAAATCTAGCTTACACATTTACCCACATTATTATACGCCTGTTTAACCGAAGCTAATCTGTGTGTGTTTCTCCATCCCCAATGTCACTTCTCTGTGTTTTACGGCCCTGACGAGAACGTCGGTCTCCTCGGCTGTGAACCGCTCCAAATTCACCCCGCCTCCACTCACTCACTCAGCTCAGAGATCCACTGGTTGACGATCACACGTTGATCTGATTGGTTACAAGGTAGTTTGTGACGTCAGAAACACCAGCGATTTCAAAGCGTGTGTTTGAGACTGTCTTTGGTTCACTGCAGTTTTAAGGAGGAAATACTCAGCAATGGTGTCGACTTATGAATCTACACATGCTTTGTCTTAAAGCACATTAAAAACACCACATAGACACATAAACAACAGTAAAAGCTGGATTTTCACCACAGGGCGACTTTAACTTTGAAAAAGTTACACAGTGCAGCTTTAAAAGAAGTTCATCTTTTATAAACGCTCCTCGAGACGTTGCATTTTTCACCCTTTCCACTGTTTTCAGGTCAGGTCTACATTCAGGTCAGTAGAACGAACAAAAGCACAAAGTCTAGAGACGCGTTTTTTAAAAGTTGAACTTCTTTTAACTCGAGCGCTGCACTTTTAGAACGCCGTGTCACGAGCGAGACGCAACGGTTAAATAAATACATAAAGACAAAAAATATAACGATGATGATGTGAATGATTTTATCATGCAACAAGAGAGAGTGGGGTGATATGAAAGAAACGAGCACCGATATGAAGGAAATCATAGTCTCATTCCTCTTCCTCTGTTGTTTTGTCTCATTTTCCAGTATAAAGTTTATCTTATTTCAAGATACATTTATTTGAGAAGGAAAATTACTTACTAGTCGTTTTGTGAAAAGTGATCTTCCAATGAGGTCAGACAAATAATCGGTAACACTTTACTTAATGCATTAATTATGTCTTCTTATAATGCATTGTATGATCTCATGAATAATTATAACCACAGTTATAATACCTTCTGTCATGTCTTTAGAAAGTGAAGCATTGAAACACGACAAACAACCAATTTCAGATGTAACAAGGAATCTGCAAATATTATAATGCATTTTAACTTTGGTTACAATTATTTATTAAAAGATATACTGCATTATAACGTACATTATGAATATCTGTATTCTGCATTAAACATAAAGCCTTTAAATAAAGTGTTTCCATATGATCTTGTTGACTCCATTGGCAGATATTTGTTCTTGTTTTAAGCACAAACTCACTTCATTTTAATACATTTTTCAGAAAGCAAGACTTAATATCTTCAGTTATTTTGCTTCTTCTCCAGTAAATGTATCTTGATTTAGGGATGTTTAAATATTAGTGCTGGAAAACAGACAGAAACACTGAAGAAAAACTTCATTTTATTTGCAATGTGATCAATTTTACAGCTTTAGACACAAATATTAGATCACAGAATCATTGCATTTTCAGTGTAAAAATGCTCTTCTTCCTCAGTGTTTCTGTCTTGTTTTCCAGCACAAATGTCTAAACATTCCTAAATCAAGATTAGGGCATTAATTCTTAAGATATTAGATATTTGTGCATGTTTGATCAACTCTTGTGTTTAAGGTGCTTGAAGACGTTCCTCTTGGAGGGAAACCCGATCACAGCGCTTCCCCCGGAGCTGGGTACGTCACGTCACGTCTCCTTCATTTATACAGCGCTTTAACAGTATAGATGTTTCACAGCAGCTTTACAGTGATAACAGGAGATTACAGTAACAGAGATTAGGCTTTACAGCAGCTCTGGAATAAAATTATTGTCCAGATAAAGTTAGTTTTGATCGATTCACTTCCGTTGTAAAGATCATTAGTTATTAACTCAGGGGCCGCTAACACGACACCGTTCTCACAGGAAACAGAAACTTTTAATGTGTTCTGGCTGTTCATTAACACGACAGTGTCTGGAGCTCGAGAACACACACTGTGAAACAGGTTCAAGGTGCACTCTAAAAAATGCTGGGTTGTTTTAACTCAATTTTGGGTCAAATATGGACAAACCCAAACACTGGTCCAGTCCAAATATCAAACATTTTCTTAAATCAAGATCCATTTAATAGAGTAGTAAAATGCCATAAGATATAATGGGCCCTATCTCGCACCCAGCGCAATTGACATGTACAGCGACGCATGTTTCATTCCTATTTTGCACCCGACGTACAACAGACTTTTCCCTCCACAGACGCACGTCGGTAAATTAGGGAATGAACTTGCGCTCCCGGAGGCGGTTCAGGGAAAAGAGGAGGCGTGTTCCGGCGCAAACGTTCCCTTGTGCTATTTTGCAGTTTCAGAAAACAATTCCAGGAGAAACCTCGTCTAAAGTCAGTGGTGCGTTCAGATGCTATTTTAAGGGCGCATGCTTGGCCATAATGTAGCCTGTGCACAACACACACACACTTTGCTTCTCTCATCTACACAGAAGCAGCAGTTTTCATTTTTATAAAAACCATACATTATTACAAGGAACAATATTAACACACAAGGGAAATCATTGTGGTGTCCATGAAGATGTGAAATAATAGGCATAAATCTAGCTTACACATTTACCCAGATTATCATACGCCTGTTTAACCGAAGCTAATTTGTGTGTGTTTCTCCATCCCCAATGTCACTTCTCTGTGTTTTACGGCCCTGGCGAGAACGTCGGTCTCCTCGGCTGTGAACCGCTCCTGGCGTGCGTCTGGCAAATCCGCCGTTATAATAGCAAACCGCCATGGAACAAGCACACCTGCTCTTAAAGGGAATGTGAGATGCCGCTCTGATTGGTTTATTTCACGTTATGCCCAAACTACACCTATGAGTAATGAAGCTACTTCAGACCAACACATTTTAGATTTGTGAGATCCGCCCACAAAGTTACTTGCGTTTCGCGCTTGATACTTGCGTTTCAGATCGTTCAAATAGGGCCCTATGTCTTGTTTTCTGGGGAAATAAATACAAATGAAGTGAGTTGTTGCTTAAAAAAGCAAAATTGTCTACCAATGAGGTGAGAAAAATAATCCTGTTTCTGTTTGGATTAAGATTATTTTTCTTACCCGATTGGCAGATCATTTTGCTTTTTTTTAAGCATCAACTCACTTCATTTGTATTTATTTCTTGATTAAGATTTTTTTTATATTTGGACTGGAAACAAGACAAAAATACTAAGTAAGAAAAGCATTTTTTGCAGTGCGTGATGAAGATGAAGATGTGTGTGTGACGTGACTCTTCTCTTCTTCTACAGGGAATCTGATCTCACTGAAGGCTTTGAGTCTGAGGAACTGCCCGCTCACTTTCCCTCCTCGAGACGTTCTGGACCTCGGCCTGCCGAAGATCCTACAATACCTGCGATGTGCTCAACTAGGTGAAGGTGAAAACCACCTGTGTGTGTGTGTGTGTGTGTGTGCGTGTGTGCTTGCCATCTGTGGCTTTGGATAAAAAGCATGGCCTGCCTCAAAAATAGCTCCTTGCCCTGGTTCTGCCTGACGGGTGTGAGTCTCTGTTCCCTTGGAGACGCTGAGATTCTGGCGCTTCCAGTCCAGCGAAAACCATCAATAACCCTGTAGACACACTGCAAAAATACTCTTCTTACTTAGTGTTTTAGTCTTGTTTCCAGTCCAAATATAAAAAAATAATAATTTCAAGATGCATTTAGGTAAGTGAAATGCCATCAGATATTATGTCTTGTCTTCTTGGGAAATAAATAAAAATGTGCTTAAAACAAGCAAAATTATCTGCCAATGGAGTAAGAAAAATAATCTTAATTCAAACAAAAACAGGATTAAAAACAGGATTATTTTTCTCACCCCATTTGCAGATAATTTTGCTTGTTTTATGCAAAAACTCACTTAATTTTTATTTATTTCCCCAGAAGACAAGACATAATATCTTATGGCATTTTACTCATCTAGTATATGCATCTTGATTTAAGAATCTTTAGATATTTGGACTGGAAACAAGACAAAAATACTGAGTAAGAAGAGCATGTTTTGCAGTGTAGACTGACTCTAATTACACTAACGAGTGTTCAGCTCGTCTCTCATCTGATTATGCGTTATTATGGGGAACTTATGCTGAGATCTTAATGAGGCTGAAGATGAAAATCAAACGATCAGCAGGAACACTGGCCTAAAAACTGAAGTTTATTACATGATTTTCCTCTCTGGTCCTCTCTCCAATTCCACTAACTAAAACAATTTACTTATCGGTTTTAATCTCATACCTTTATTTTAGTATATCAATTAAAAAACGTTCAGTCATAACGTTTATTTATAATGTCATAATTTTGACTTTATCTCATAATTTTGATTTAGTATGTCATAATTTCGACATTTTATCATAATTTCAACTTTTTATCTCATAATTCTGACTGTTGTAATTTCAACATTTTGTAATAATTTTGATTGTGTCATAATTTTGACTTTAAATCTCATTATTTCAATTTAGTATGTCATAATTTAACATTTTTATCTCAATTTCAGTTTATCTCATAATTGACTTTAATCTCATAATGTTGTCATCATTTTGACTTTTCATCTCATAATTAAGAGACTAATATTAAAACATCTTAATTATTCAAAAATTGTGTATTTTGTAAAAAAAAATAAAAAACTTTATTATAGTGTCAGTTTTAGTTAACATTAACAACACTGGATTGAAACCATTTGAAACGTTGAAAAATATTAAGAGTTTTAAGTGTGAGAAGTCATTTAGTGATCAAAGCACTAGTAATTAGATATTTGCATCTGATTTAAGAATGTTTTGATATTTGTGCTGGAAAACCAGACAGAAACACTGAGGCAGAAGAAGATTCTAGTGTAATACTGATGAGTGACATAACAAAAACCACTAATAAATGAAGTTTTCATGTTAAAAGTAAGCTGAGCGTGACCTCGATGCTCATGTTTGATTATAATCTCGTCTCGTGTGTGTGTGTGTGTGTGTGTGTGTGTGTGTGTGTGTGTGTGTGTGTGTGTGTGTGTGTGTGTGTGTGTGTGTGTGTGTGTGTGTGTGTGTGTGTGTTCAGAATCAGAGGTGGACAAGCTGTGTTTCTCTAGTCTGGACGTGTGTGAGGAGGACGATCCCGATATCCAGAACTTCCAGGAGCTTCGGCACAGGATCATCCTGATGGAGAGGAATGAATTACACACACACACCAGAAGCAGGTACTGACACACACACACCTGAAGCAGGTACTGACACACACCAGAAGCAGGCACTGACACACACACACCTGAAGCAGGTACTGACACACACCAGAAGCAGGTACTGACACACACCTGAAGCAGGTACTGACACACACCTGAAGCAGGTACTGACACACACCTGAAGCAGGTACTGACACACACCAGAAGCAGGCACTGACACACACCAGAAGCAGGTACTGACACACACCAGAAGCAGGTACTGACACACACCTGAAGCAGGTACTGACACACACCAGAAGCAGGCACTGACACACACCAGAAGCAGGTACTGACACACACCTGAAGCAGGTACTGACACACACCAGAAGCAGGCACTGACACACACCAGAAGCAGGTACTGACACACACCAGAAGCAGGTACTGACACACACCTGAAGCAGGTACTGACACACACCAGAAGCAGGCACTGACACACACCTGAAGCAGGCACTGACACACACCTGAAGCAGGTACTGACACACACCAGAAGCAGGCACTGACACACACCTGAAGCAGGTACTGACACACACCAGAAGCAGGTACTGACACACACCTGAAGCAGGTACTGACACACACCAGAAGCAGGTACTGACACACACCTGAAGCAGGTACTGACACACACCAGAAGCAGGCACTGACACACACCTGAAGCAGGTACTGACACACACCTGAAGCAGGCACTGACACACACCAGAAGCAGGTACTGACACACACCTGAAGCAGGTACTGACACACACCTGAAGCAGGTACTGACACACACCAGAAGCAGGTACTGACACACACCAGAAGCAGGTACTGACACACACCAGAAGCAGGCACTGACACACATCAGAAGCAGGTACTGACACACACCAGAAGCAGGCACTGACACACACCTGAAGCAGGCACTGACACACACCTGAAGCAGGTACTGACACACACCTGAAGCAGGTACTGACACACACCAGAAGCAGGCACTGACACACACCTGAAGCAGGTACTGACACACACCTGAAGCAGGCACTGACACACACCTGAAGCAGGTACTGACACACACCTGAAGCAGGTACTGACACACACCAGAAGCAGGCACTGACACACACCTGAAGCAGGTACTGACACACACCAGAAGCAGGTACTGACACACACCAGAAGCAGGTACTGACACACACCTGAAGCAGGTACTGACACACACCAGAAGCAGGTACTGACACACACCAGAAGCAGGTACTGACACACACCTGAAGCAGGTACTGACACACACCTGAAGCAGGTACTGACACACACCAGAAGCAGGTACTGACACACACCTGAAGCAGGTACTGACACACACCTGAAGCAGGTACTGACACACACCAGAAGCAGGTACTGGCACACACCAGAAGCAGGCACTGACACACACCAGAAGCAGGCACTGACACACACCAGAAGCAGGCACTGACACACACCAGAAGCAGGTACTGACACACACCTGAAGCAGGTACTGACACACACCTGAAGCAGGTACTGACACACACCTGCACTGACACACACCTGAAGCAGGCACTGACACACACCTGAAGCAGGTACTGACACACACCAGAAGCAGGCACTGACACACACCTGAAGCAGGTACTGACACACACCAGAAGCAGGTACTGACACACACCTGAAGCAGGTACTGACACACACCAGAAGCAGGCACTGACACACACCAGAAGCAGGTACTGACACACACCTGAAGCAGGCACTGACACACACCAGAAGCAGGCACTGACACACACCTGAAGCAGGCACTGACACACACCTGAAGCAGGTACTGACACACACCAGAAGCAGGCACTGACACACACCTGAAGCAGGTACTGACACACACCAGAAGCAGGTACTGACACACACCTGAAGCAGGTACTGACACACACCAGAAGCAGGCACTGACACACACCTGAAGCAGGTACTGACACACACCTGAAGCAGGTACTGACACACACCAGAAGCAGGCACTGACACACACCAGAAGCAGGTACTGACACACACCTGAAGCAGGCACTGACACACACCTGAAGCAGGCACTGACACACACCTGAAGCAGGCACTGACACACACCAGAAGCAGGCACTGACACACACCAGAAGCAGGTACTGACACACACCTGAAGCAGGCACTGACACACACCAGAAGCAGGTACTGACACACACCTGAAGCAGGTACTGACACACACCTGAAGCAGGCACTGACACACACCTGAAGCAGGTACTGACACACACCAGAAGCAGGTACTGACACACACCAGAAGCAGGCACTGACACACACCTGAAGCAGGTACTGACACACACCAGAAGCAGGCACTGACACACACCAGAAGCAGGTACTGACACACACCTGAAGCAGGTACTGACACACACCTGAAGCAGGCACTGACACACACCTGAAGCAGGTACTGACACACACCAGAAGCAGGCACTGACACACACCTGAAGCAGGTACTGACACACACCAGAAGCAGGTACTGACACACACCTGAAGCAGGCACTGACACACACCTGAAGCAGGTACTGACACACACCTGAAGCAGGCACTGACACACACCTGAAGCAGGTACTGACACACACCAGAAGCAGGCACTGACACACACCTGAAGCAGGTACTGACACACACCAGAAGCAGGCACTGACACACACCTGAAGCAGGTACTGACACACACCAGAAGCAGGTACTGACACACACCTGAAGCAGGTACTGACACACACCTGAAGCAGGTACTGACACACACCAGAAGCAGGTACTGACACACACCTGAAGCAGGTACTGACACACACCAGAAGCAGGTACTGACACACACCTGAAGCAGGTACTGACACACACCAGAAGCAGGCACTGACACACACCTGAAGCAGGTACTGGCACACACCAGAAGCAGGTAGTGACACACACCTGAAGCAGGCACTGACACACACCAGAAGCAGGCACTGACACACACCTGAAGCAGGTACTGACACACACCAGAAGCAGGTACTGGCACACACCAGAAGCAGGTAGTGACACACACCTGAAGCAGGCACTGACACACACCAGAAGCAGGCACTGACACACACCTGAAGCAGGTACTGGCACACACCAGAAGCAGGCACTGACACACACCTGAAGCAGGCACTGACACACACCTGAAGCAGGTACTGACACACACCAGAAGCAGGTACTGACACACACCAGAAGCAGGTACTGACACACACCAGAAGCAGGTACTGACACACACCAGAAGCAGGTACTGACACACACCAGAAGCAGGTACTGACACACACCTGAAGCAGGTACTGACACACACCTGAAGCAGGTACTGACACACACCAGAAGCAGGTACTGGCACACACCAGAAGCAGGTACTGACACACACCAGAAGCAGGCACTGACACACACCAGAAGCAGGCACTGACACACACCAGAAGCAGGCACTGACACACACCTGAAGCAGGTACTGACACACACCTGAAGCAGGTACTGACACACACCTGAAGCAGGCACTGACACACACCTGAAGCAGGCACTGACACACACCTGAAGCAGGTACTGACACACACCAGAAGCAGGCACTGACACACACCTGAAGCAGGTACTGACACACACCAGAAGCAGGTACTGACACACACCTGAAGCAGGTACTGACACACACCAGAAGCAGGCACTGACACACACCAGAAGCAGGTACTGACACACACCTGAAGCAGGCACTGACACACACCAGAAGCAGGCACTGACACACACCTGAAGCAGGCACTGACACACACCTGAAGCAGGTACTGACACACACCAGAAGCAGGCACTGACACACACCTGAAGCAGGTACTGACACACACCAGAAGCAGGTACTGACACACACCTGAAGCAGGTACTGACACACACCAGAAGCAGGCACTGACACACACCTGAAGCAGGTACTGACACACACCTGAAGCAGGTACTGACACACACCAGAAGCAGGCACTGACACACACCAGAAGCAGGTACTGACACACACCTGAAGCAGGCACTGACACACACCTGAAGCAGGCACTGACACACACCTGAAGCAGGCACTGACACACACCAGAAGCAGGCACTGACACACACCAGAAGCAGGTACTGACACACACCTGAAGCAGGCACTGACACACACCAGAAGCAGGTACTGACACACACCTGAAGCAGGTACTGACACACACCTGAAGCAGGCACTGACACACACCTGAAGCAGGTACTGACACACACCAGAAGCAGGTACTGACACACACCAGAAGCAGGCACTGACACACACCTGAAGCAGGTACTGACACACACCAGAAGCAGGCACTGACACACACCAGAAGCAGGTACTGACACACACCTGAAGCAGGTACTGACACACACCTGAAGCAGGCACTGACACACACCTGAAGCAGGTACTGACACACACCAGAAGCAGGCACTGACACACACCTGAAGCAGGTACTGACACACACCAGAAGCAGGTACTGACACACACCTGAAGCAGGCACTGACACACACCTGAAGCAGGTACTGACACACACCTGAAGCAGGCACTGACACACACCTGAAGCAGGTACTGACACACACCAGAAGCAGGCACTGACACACACCTGAAGCAGGTACTGACACACACCAGAAGCAGGCACTGACACACACCTGAAGCAGGTACTGACACACACCAGAAGCAGGTACTGACACACACCTGAAGCAGGTACTGACACACACCTGAAGCAGGTACTGACACACACCAGAAGCAGGTACTGACACACACCTGAAGCAGGTACTGACACACACCAGAAGCAGGTACTGACACACACCTGAAGCAGGTACTGACACACACCAGAAGCAGGCACTGACACACACCTGAAGCAGGTACTGGCACACACCAGAAGCAGGTAGTGACACACACCTGAAGCAGGCACTGACACACACCAGAAGCAGGCACTGACACACACCTGAAGCAGGTACTGACACACACCAGAAGCAGGTACTGGCACACACCAGAAGCAGGTAGTGACACACACCTGAAGCAGGCACTGACACACACCAGAAGCAGGCACTGACACACACCTGAAGCAGGTACTGGCACACACCAGAAGCAGGCACTGACACACACCTGAAGCAGGCACTGACACACACCTGAAGCAGGTACTGACACACACCAGAAGCAGGTACTGACACACACCAGAAGCAGGTACTGACACACACCAGAAGCAGGTACTGACACACACCAGAAGCAGGTACTGACACACACCTGAAGCAGGTACTGACACACACCTGAAGCAGGTACTGACACACACCTGAAGCAGGTACTGACACACACCAGAAGCAGGTACTGACACACACCTGAAGCAGGCACTGACACACACCAGAAGCAGGTACTGACACACACCTGAAGCAGGTACTGACACACACCTGAAGCAGGTACTGACACACACCTGAAGCAGGTACTGACACACACCAGAAGCAGGTACTGACACACACCAGAAGCAGGTACTGACACACACCTGAAGCAGGCACTGACACACACCTGAAGCAGGCACTGACACACACCAGAAGCAGGTACTGACACACACACCTGAAGCAGGCACTGACACACACCTGAAGCAGGTACTGACACACACACCTGAAGCAGGCACTGACACACACCTGAAGCAGGTACTGACACACACACCTGAAGCAGGTACTGACACACACCTGAAGCAGGCACTGACACACACCTGAAGCAGGTACTGACACACACCTGAAGCAGGCACTGACACACACCTGAAGCAGGCACTGACACACACCAGAAGCAGGTACTGACACACACCTGAAGCAGGCACTGACACACACCTGAAGCAGGTACTGACACACACACCTGAAGCAGATACTGACACACACCAGAAGCAGGTACTGACACACACCTGAAGCAGGCACTGACACACACCAGAAGCAGGTACTGACACACACCTGAAGCAGGTACTGACACACACCAGAAGCAGGTACTGACACACACCTGAAGCAGGTACTGACACACACCAGAAGCAGGTACTGACACACACCAGAAGCAGGTACTGACACACACCTGAAGCAGGCACTGACACACACCAGAAGCAGGTACTGACACACACCTGAAGCAGGTACTGACACACACCTGAAGCAGGTACTGACACACACCTGAAGCAGGTACTGACACACACCAGAAGCAGGTACTGACACACACCAGAAGCAGGTACTGACACACACCTGAAGCAGGCACTGACACACACCAGAAGCAGGTACTGACACACACACCTGAAGCAGGCACTGACACACACCTGAAGCAGGTACTGACACACACACCTGAAGCAGGTACTGACACACACCTGAAGCAGGTACTGACACACACCTGAAGCAGGCACTGACACACACCTGAAGCAGGCACTGACACACACCAGAAGCAGGTACTGACACACACCTGAAGCAGGCACTGACACACACCTGAAGCAGGTACTGACACACACACCTGAAGCAGGTACTGACACACACCAGAAGCAGGTACTGACACACACCTGAAGCAGGCACTGACACACACCAGAAGCAGGTACTGACACACACCTGAAGCAGGTACTGACACACACCAGAAGCAGGTACTGACACACACCTGAAGCAGGTACTGACACACACCAGAAGCAGGTACTGACACACACACCTGAAGCAGGCACTGACACACACCAGAAGCAGGCACTGACACACACCTGAAGCAGGTACTGACACACACCTGAAGCAGGTACTGACACACACCTGAAGCAGGTACTGACACACACCAGAAGCAGGTACTGACACACACCAGAAGCAGGTACTGACACACACCTGAAGCAGGCACTGACACACACCTGAAGCAGGCACTGACACACACCAGAAGCAGGTACTGACACACACACGTGAAGCAGGCACTGACACACACCTGAAGCAGGCACTGACACACACACCTGAAGCAGGTACTGACACACACCTGAAGCAGGCACTGACACACACCTGAAGCAGGCACTGACACACACCAGAAGCAGGTACTGACACACACCTGAAGCAGGCACTGACACACACCTGAAGCAGGTACTGACACACACACCTGAAGCAGGTACTGACACACACCAGAAGCAGGTACTGACACACACCTGAAGCAGGCACTGACACACACCAGAAGCAGGTACTGACACACACCTGAAGCAGGTACTGACACACACCAGAAGCAGGTACTGACACACACCTGAAGCAGGTACTGACACACACCAGAAGCAGGTACTGACACACACACCTGAAGCAGGCACTGACACACACCAGAAGCAGGCACTGACACACACCTGAAGCAGGTACTGACACACACCAGAAGCAGGTACTGACACACACCAGAAGCAGGTACTGACACACACCTGAAGCAGGCACTGACACACACCTGAAGCAGGCACTGACACACACCAGAAGCAGGTACTGACACACACACCTGAAGCAGGCACTGACACACACCTGAAGCAGGCACTGACACACACACCTGAAGCAGGTACTGACACACACCAGAAGCAGGTACTGACACACACACCTGAAGCAGGCACTGACACACACCTGAAGCAGGCACTGACACACACACCTGAAGCAGGCACTGACACACACCTGAAGCAGGTACTGACACACACACCTGAAGCAGGTACTGACACACACCTGAAGCAGGTACTGACACACACCTGAAGCAGGCACTGACACACACCTGAAGCAGGCACTGACACACACCAGAAGCAGGTACTGACACACACCTGAAGCAGGCACTGACACACACCTGAAGCAGGTACTGACACACACACCTGAAGCAGGTACTGACACACACCAGAAGCAGGTACTGACACACACCTGAAGCAGGCACTGACACACACCAGAAGCAGGTACTGACACACACCTGAAGCAGGTACTGACACACACCAGAAGCAGGTACTGACACACACCTGAAGCAGGTACTGACACACACCAGAAGCAGGTACTGACACACACCAGAAGCAGGTACTGACACACACCAGAAGCAGGTACTGACAACGTACACTTGTTTATTGTCTTTTCGACCGCTTCCGAACTGTGAGACGCAGCCGAGCGCACACACCTAAAGCACGCGCACTGAAACCAGCTGTCACTAAACTCTTACAAAAACTTTCCTTTTCCTTTAATCCTCCCATGTCTGGCTATGGGCTAAGAAAAATAATCCTAATCCAATCAGAAACAAGAAAAATAATCCTAATCCAAACAGAAACAAGATTATTTTTCTCACCCCATTGGCTGATCATTTTGCTTGTTTTAAGCAACAACTCACTTAATATTGATTTATTTCCCCAGAAAACAAGACATAATATCTTATGGCATTTTACTCATCTAGTAAATGCTTCTTGATTTAAGAAATGTTTGATATTTGGACTGGAAACAAGACAGAAATACTGAGTAAGAAGAGCATGTTTTGCAGTGAGGGTTCAGCGCACCACCGTTTGTTTCACAGCCCTGATTTTATTAGAACGAGAAACTGCAGATGCTTTATTAGATTCTGCTGCTTATTAAACTTCATACAGGTCTGTGTCTGGGAACACAACTGTATATTCATATCAATCTATCACTACAATTTATATTGAGAGTATTGCAGTTTGAGTGAAATGGGAACAAAACCTGCAGATCATGTTCTGAAGAACATCTGAAAGAGTCACATGATCAACGACACATCATTTACATAAAATATGCTTCTTTTTTTTTACAAAAGCAGTCCGTCAATATCTGTAATGTACAATGCCAGGATTATTAGACATCTGACATTTGATTAGTCGTGAGAAATAAGATTTCTTCTTTTATTTTACATCAGAATTGTTCCCAGTTTTAATTTGGTATAAGGATTCAATTTGATTTATTAATTAATATTATTTATATACTGTTATAGCATTTATTAATCATTTCACACAAAGAAGCATGAAGTCACTTCATTTCTGATGCATTTGAATATATATTTGATGTAAGAATGTTTATATTTGTGGAGATTATGTACGGCTGTATTCTTGGTGTTTCTGAGGCCCGTTCTTCATGTGTGTGTGTGTGTGTGTGTGTGTGTGTGTGTGTGTGTGTGTGTGTGTTAATGTGTGTTTTAGAGTCCAGCATCTGCTAAACGATCAGAGAAATCAGCCCAGAGTCACACAGAAAGATCTGGAAGAAGAAGAGACCAGGTTCACATTCACATCTTTACCTTCATCTGGAAGATAAAAGCATTTGATGTGCAGTGAAAACAGACTACACAAATGTATTCAAAATGCTCATGAAAAATTAAAAAATTATCGTTTTTAATGCAAAACAGCTAACATTATAAATGGACCTTCAGGGGAAAATGAATTATAATAAAATGTTGCATGAAATGAACACTTTAAATATCATTTAAATGTATTTATAAATAGATGAGTGTTATATAATTGAGTGTTACATAATGTGATATGGAAACTGTAAGAGTCTTATTGTGTTCTGGCACTGAAAACACTGTCAAATGTTTTTTGTTGAGTTTGAATTCTTTCAGAAGTGAGTTTGTGCTTAAAACAAGACCAATATCTGCCAATGGAGTCAGAAAAATAAACTTTATCCAAAGGGAAAATATAATAAGATATTTGTTACTGTTTAAAGCACAAACTCACTTCATTTTGATGCATTTTTCATATAATTTTGCTTCTTCTCCAGTAATGGTGATGTCATCAAACAATAATGACTAACAAAAATTATTTATAAAAATAATCCTACTGCCGTGTCATTGGTCAGTCAAACAGATAGCCCCGCCCCCAAACTCGTGTGATTGGCTGAGCAGAATCTGACAGATTCTCAGGGTCCTGAAAGTGTCACAGTGTTTCACTCTTCCGGAAGTCAAACTATCAATGCAAATGACAAGAACGCAGTTTTAATATCACAGCATTGCATACAACAACTCACAAAACTAAAAGCAACAGGCTTCAGTGTCTGTGAGGAGAACACGTGACCCAGTGTTGATTTCTCAAGGTTCAGGGTTTGAAGCATAGGTTTGAAGACCTCCACATCTTCAGAGACACGTGATTGATGGAGTTCAGGAGCAACTGTGTGTTTGTACTGACATCATGTGGTTAGTTGAGGAACTACAGCCAGTGTTGAGCTTTACTTTCCCCGTAGAAGCTTTGTTTCTCCTGCGCAAATCATATAAATACATCTTTTTATCTCACAATTCTAACCCTTATTTCTCAATCATTCAGAATTGTGAGATATAAACTTTGCAATTGTGAGAGAAAAAGTCAAATTGTGAGATAGATGCAATTTTTTATTCCGTGACGGACACGAGCTTCCGTAAGTTCTAGAACAACGTCACAGATAAAGTGAGGTTTAAGGCTTATGTAAACCTAATGTAATCACTTTCTAAAGTCAAGTGAAAAAGTTTTGTTTTTTTCATCTTAACATTGTATTTTATGACAGTTAAGCTCCCAATCAAGTGTCATTCTCATGATGACTGTAAAACAAAGAAATATATGAAAACATTACAGTTTAACCCTCTGGTGTTCCTTGTGTGGCTCTCAGTGAAATTAATGTAATATATTATAGTTCGATAATGATTCTTTATTTAATATTTTGTATTTTTAGGGAACTTTATGCTACTCAACTATATTTATTAAATAGTTATGATCCATTTATTACCACTTTTTGAACATAGACCTGAAAAGGGAATTAAACTGGTAAATATTGAATCTTTGGCTCACCGACTGAAGAAAGATGACACTTGGCAGATCATTGCTTAAGTGAAAAAAGTTATAGAAGTTTAAGTTTATTATTATGAAAAATGCTATTTTCACATTTTATATGAAACGTATATTTTCCAAAAAAATTATATTTTTTAAAATTTGTGTTGTGTTTCCAAATTTGAAGTTGATATCTGAAGAAATGAGCTTTCAGTGAGATGTTGTATGGCCACGGTATCAAATACACAGTTTCAAAGCGGCTTCTATAGAAAATCATGATGTTAATTTTTGATGATAATATACATACATTTTGTGATGATATAAACAATCAAGGAGTTGAGATTTACTCTATAGTATCACTTTGTCATGCAGATAAAGTACTTTTCCGACTTCATAAAGAAGCATAATTCAGCAAAGCAGTGAAAATATGAACAGATCTCGCAGTGAAACTACTCATCGATTAGATTCAGCTGTCAACCTTTCTGTCAAACCCTCGCGTGTTTGTTTATAACATGGCTAATTCAGTCATATTTTCAGCTCTTAATAGAGTACTAGATGTAAAGCAATAGTCATGATAAGGTCTGATTGGTTAACATTAGTGAACTGTTTTAGTTATCATCAACTGAGCAACACTTCTACAGCATTTATTAATCTCACTGTTAATTTTAACATTAATTTTATATCTGTTAATATTATTTAATGGACCTGAGCTGACGTGAACTTACAATGAACAACTGTATTTGTATTAACTAACATTAACAAAGATGAATAGGCTACTGTAACAACTGTAACGTTAATGGGATGTTACTGTAACGTCTTCCCAGGATTGTATCATTCTGCAGATTTGCTCATTAACAGAAGTGACAGAAATGACAGAGTTTAAGTGTGGAAAACATCCGGTGTGTGTGGATAGTTGATATATAATGTGTGCATGAATCAACATCCAGACTTCAGATCAGTCAAATCTGATCATTTAATAAAGGAAAGCCTATATTTATTGAATAAACAGATCAAACCACAGAAACACAATCAGCCTTCAGATTACTGTAGTTTCCTTTAGATTAATGTAGTTTACTTCAGATTACTGTAGTTTCCTTCAATTACTGTAGTTTACTTCAGATTACTGTAGTTTCCTTTAGATTAATGTAGTTTACTTCAGATTACTGTAGTTTCCTTCAATTACTGTAGTTTACTTCAGATTACTGTAGTTTCCTTCAGATTACTGTAGTTTCCTTCAGATTACTGTAGTTTCCTTCAATTACTGTAGTTTACT